>NC_061122.1:129800320-130114420 GCF_002878395.1 Capsicum annuum | reverse complement strand
ACATGAAAATATCAATGATTGATGTGTTGTGTTGTCTATTATTTTTTAGGACAATACGAGTGCCACACTCACTACTATGGTGATTTTTCAAAGACAAATCTGCTCCTGAAAAGAGGAATATATTTGGATAATATGTAGGAAAATCTTTTGGCATATCATGATAGGCTTGAGGCTATAGGGTGGTAGTGTTTTTCCCTAAATTCGTGCATTGAAAATGACAAATGGGATCACGAATTCTAAGCCAACCTCAGCGTAGTTCCTTTCTCAGATCCATCCAACAAGACTATTAAGATCTGGGTAAAAAAGGTGAAATTTGAGTAGATCAAATTAATATTATCTATGGGTTCTCAAATGCAAACTTGGGTAAGTTTGAAGAAAAAGTGTGTGAGCTGGGAAGCTAGTTGGCAGCAAGATTGTGTCTAGAAAAGGAAGTGTCATGGATGCAACCAAGAGTAACATCCACATGAATGAATTCATTTTTGGGGCTCATATTTGGTTTAACATCATACGTTGCTGAGTCTCCTATTTCACCCACATGACACTAGTCCTATATTTGCAGGTCCAGATGGTCGCGTGCATTCTACATGGCATTTCTTTGGATGTTGGACAACTTATGGTTTCTGATATGAAATTATTCAAGAACTAGGGTGGTATGAATCTTTTCTTCCCCTCTTTAATTATTAAGATTTTTAGGAAAGCTGGGGTTGTGGAATACTCTGGAGATACTACGATGCACCCTGGTACCCATCTATTCCTTGAGAATTTCAAGAGAAGGCATACCAGGCAAAAGAAAGAAGGGAATGATCAACTTGGAGAGGTGAAAATATAAGGAACCTAAGTTTCATAGGCCATCCACCACTAGGCCTCTTGAGGATATTAAAGCTGATATGAAAGCCATCAGGGAGCTCATGTCAAGTTTACCCTAGGGACCAAGAGGGCCCTCTAATACTCGATATTTCTATGTTTCACATGCCGATTATGCAAAGTTTCAAGAGGATAAACAAAAGGGAGCTACCATTACTAGGATTGAGAAATCCTACTTATCCTTAGCAACATCACACCATGATCTCTAGGTTGCACATAAAAAGATGGTCATAAGGAAGAAAAAGAGAGAAAACTTCTTTAACAAAATATGAAGGTGGTGAAGGGCCTATAAAAGGTCCTAAAACCCCATGATAGACTTCCTTATTCTTGAGTGGAGAGTGATGATGAGTCCGAAGCTGAGTGGTCTAATCCTTAGGATGCTGATAATGATGCATAGTTTGAGAGTGACAACAACTTTTGATGCAGTTTCAAAGTACACCCTTATTTTTTTTATTGATTATTCATGAAGTGAGAGAACTACTTCCTTTTTATTGGGGGTGCCTGTCTTTATATTTATTTGATTTAGGCTTTTTTTATTGATTTTTCTAGATATTTTGCTGTTCTTTTGATGCTTTTTATTTTTATTTGGGTTATGATATTTGGTCACTCTGATGGTGCCCAAATTTGGATGGATTATTTATTTTTGTCCTTAGATTTCTACTTTATCCTTATTTTACTAATGAAAATATCGGATGAGGTTTTTTCTATGATAGATTGGGTGATGACATTCTTAAAGGGAAAGCATCGTGATTGGGTTTTAAGCCATGGATACAGGGAAAGTCTGAGTACCCATGACATTAAGGTCACAAATGCAAGGGATATCTTAGTATCTGTGGCATTTTATATTTGGATTTATATTCATAGTTATGGCAAAAATTGAGTAGCCATATGGGTGGTTGGCTCATATAAAAAATGTAATATGACGCAAAGGCTTGGGTTAGTACCATATTTAGTGAATTTTTTGTGGTGTAAATGCAAAGTGAACACCCCCCTCTATCTAAAATTTTTAAAAAATCAGGGGCATCAATGTGAGAGACTTTGTGACAGATTTTTTTCTCTTTTTGTGACTCCAAAATCTGTGGCTTATAAAAATTGCTAGATACTCTATTTTTGTCTCTTGCGGAAGGGGAAATTAAGCCTCACCTTGACGAATTTTGTATGCCATGTATGTTGGGCTTATTTTTTTCAAATCTCATGTGTACTTGTACCATCTAGAACTTGCCCCGTTAGTCTCTCAAGGCTAATATTGATTGTACTTAGTTGGGGAGATAATGTTAGGCCATCTTTATGACATTGGAAGTCCACTTTAGCCTAAAAATCCTACCCTTGCATAGTTTTTATCCCTTCTCACCCACTTTGAGCCTTTAGACCTTTTCTTTGGCAAACACATTGCAAGCCATGAGCCTTTTAATTTTTACCCCTCTTTTGAACCCTACCCTTCTTGAACTTAAAATTGCAATTTAAGCCTAAAAGCCTAAAGATAAGGGTGGTGATGGTTGAAAGAGGTAAATTTGGTCCAGAAAGTTCTAGGTGAGTTCCTATGAGCATAAGTATTGATAACAAATAAAATAAGTTAAAAAAAGTATCCAACAAAGGAAAGGAAAGCACAAAGAGTCTAAGAAAAAAAAGAAATGAAAAGAAAATGGGTGAACCAAAGAAACAAAATATAGGCACATGTGTAAGGAGTGAAAACAAAAGAAGTGGCCCATGATCAAAAGTTGGATAGAATAGTGTGATGTTGATGTTCTAGGAGGGTATATCCATGTTGTTCCTAAAAGATATCCTACCCTCCCCCGAGCCTACATTACAAGCTCAAAAAGCCCTGTGTGATTTCCAACCAAGTATTCTCAGTATAGTGGTGAATGAAAATAGGGGCAAGCCTATGGCATAGTACTTGTTAGGATCTAGAGTTCTGGAGAGAAAGAGAGAGTGTTTTACTCATAAATTTCTTGTTGCATAATTCATGACTTAGCGTGTGGAATTTTCTTTCTTGTTAGAAGGCATGTAAATAAGTAGAGGTAGGTGGATTTTTCATCTCCCACAAAATGAGGCAAAAAGTTGTATAATGTAGTGAGTTCAAAGGTGATTCATTTCAAGAGTATTAGTTATTGTTGCATGGTTGCTCTTTAAAGTCTCATACATTCTTGAAAAATCGCATTTTATGTTGAAGGGTGTCGTGCAAATAGTTTTTCCCATGTTTGATGAGCTAAATTATGCTATTAACTACGCTCAGATTCATTATGATCATTGGGTCATTCAATATGGACATAAATATGTATAGTCTCATGGTAAAATATAGTATTTCTTGAGGACAAACAAAACTTTAAGTTGGGGGTATTGTTGAGTGGTGAGTTCACCACTCATTTGTACTAAACAATCATGTACATTACTATGATTTGAATGTATAAATGAGATATATGTACCATTAAATGCAGTAATATCCATACTTTGCAGGGACACATATTATGAGATTGGTCAGATTAGTCATATGCAGAATGATTGTCCTTCTAACGTTGCTTCTAGGGAAAATAATATTCCTGTTGCTACATTATCAACTCCTGCACCAAAAGATGATACTTCTTCTTTTGGATCCAACACTGGATGGAACAGTTTATATGCTCTTTCCACTTTCCAAGATTATAAGGCATCTCCCAATGTCGTTACTATATGCTCAAGCTCTTCTCTCATGATGTATATTATCTACTTGATCTCAGGTCTACCCTCTCTTATGTGACCCCTAATGTGTCTACTCATTTTAGTTTTGACGCTGAGTGTATTCATATCCTTTCTCTGTGTCCACCGTTGTGGGTGACTCCATTATTGCTACAAGGGTCTATAGAGGTTGTGTTATATCAGTCTATAGTAGGGAGACCTTGGTCGATTTGATAAAGCTGGACATGTTAGACTTTGATATGATTTTTGGTATGGATGGGTTACATTTGTGCTATACATATCTTGATTATCGGGCTCAAAGGGTTCATTTCCATTTCCCTAATGAGCCATTTTTAATGGGAAGGTACTTCCCTAGTACCAAAAGAAAGTTTCATTTCATATCTTAGGGTTTGAAAATTAGTTTCTAAAGGGTGCCTTTATAACTTAGTCCATGTTAAGGATTCTAGATCCAAAGGTCCTTCGTTGCAAACTGTCCATATGGTGTGTGAATTTTTTGAGGTGTTCCCTGATGATCTTCCTGGTATTCCTCCTGATAGGGAAATTGATTGTGGGATTGATCTTCTTCCAGACACTCGTCTAATTTCTATCCCTTTGTATAGAATTTCTCCAGTTGAGATGAAGGAACTCAAGGAGCAGTTGAAAGATCTTCTAGATATGGGTTTTATCTACACTACTATTTCTTTGTGGGGTTCTCCCATGCTCTTCGAGCATAAGAAAGATGGCTACCTTGGGATGTGTATTGATTATAGCTAATTGAATAAGGTGACCGTGAAGAATAAGTATCCACTTTTGAGTATTAATGATTTGTTTGATTAGCTTAAGGGTGCTACGTACTTTTCTAAGATTGAACTTTGATTTGGGTACCATCAATTGAGGATAACGGAGGCGGATATCCCTAAGACTGCTTTTCGAACCTGGTATGATCATTTTGAGTTTTTTGTAATGTCCTTTGGGTTGAATAATGCTCCGACAACATTTATAGATCACATGAATCGAGTTTTCCATAAATTTTTAAAAATTTTTTTCATTGTCCTTATTGATGATATTTTAGTGTATTCAACGAGTGAGGCGGATCATGCTTGAAACACCTTTTCATTTGACCCTTAGAAAGTTCCTTAAGTTTGAACTTCTGGATATTAAACGACTTGTGGGTACTTGTCGTGGGGTGTGGTACGGTTTGGGGTCATCAATTCATATGATGATTAGTATGGTTTGAGTTGTATTCTATCCAAGCTTTGAATGGATATCTTACTAATCATATGTTAGGGTATGAGGAGTATGTTGCAAAACCGTATAATGTCCTAAGTCCAGCCTAGAGGATTCTGCCTAGAGCACAGTTTAGGGGGTACTAATTATCTGATTAGATAGAATTGGTCTGGGGATTTACTTGTTGGACAGTGTTGGAATCCAACTTAATGCCTGGAGTAGAGTGGTGTGTACGACTCGTATGTTGTGTGTACAAATAAAGTGGGAGGAGGAGGGTAGTAGCCTCTAGTGCATGTTTTACAAATTTTAAGCTAAGGACGTTTTAGACATTTCCCACCCCAAAACCCCTTAGTCCCCACATCTTAAAACATATTGTGGCCTCTCACAATACATTAATGAACGATCAAACACTCCAAAATCACTCTCTAAACTCTATCTTGAGGATTGAGATAAGGTTTTCTTTAAGTGGTCATCTAGAGGTTGAAGGGTCAAGTTTGTTTCATAAACCTTTATGAATAAGGCCTATGACTCTTGTCTAATTATTAGTTCTCGAATATCATTTTTTAAACATTGATTTTCTTTCATTAATGGTGGTTTTGAAAACCATAGTTGAGGGTTTTGTTTTCATATTGTTGAGTATTGTTTTCTCTTTGTTTATATTAGGTTAATACATGCCTTTGATGATAGTTTACACATGTGGGTGTTTGGTAATTTTGGTTTAACAAATGGGTCATGGGTAACCCTAAATTTGATGGTTTTACCTTGATTTTGGTCTTGATAATAGCATGCCCTCAAAGTGTTTGTGAAAATGACTAGTCACATATTAAATGGAGTTTTGAACTAACGCATTGGACTAAGGAAAATGAATGGTTGGTAAATCGTTTTGTAAAGGCCTTGTTGGCCATTTTATAGTTTAAATAGTATCCTTAGTGGTTTAATTGGCTAAAAGAGTTTTAGTCCCTAAATATTAACTTAGTTTATGTCTTTGATGGACAATGAGTTTGAGTCCTTAAACTTTGAATTGAATAAGTGTCTTTGCTAGACAAAGGGTTCGAGTCCTCAAGTCGAATGTATGATTTATTGATTGATAATGGTAATGGCATGTTCTATGCTAGCAAGTTATATTGCTGTGAAGATTCTAATGAAGTGCCATTGGTAATTAATTGGCTAAATAGTTGTGTATGTGAAATGCAAGTTTAAATTTTGCTTTAAAGCGGGATATATTGCCGGTCCATGAAAATGGAGTCCAAAGAACTAACACTGGAAATTGCGCTAGCTGGTGCGGGTATATTATGATCGGAGGTTTGAGTCCCCCAAATGAATATGATTGCAAGGTTCGAGTCCCCTATAATACATGTATTGATGCATAAGTTACTTTGATTATCCCAGGGGGTGTAAGTCCCCTATATAGGCTTATACGGTTATGGATATTCTCTGATTGGTGTAGCAAGATGCACTAGGGCCCTTCTACCTAGGGGAGAGTTGGGCCCATAAAGCCCGTGGATGCCTTATTATATGATGGTTATGCTACATAGTTAATGATTTCAAAGTTCATTCTAATCTTGTTTCCTATCCTAGCATGGTATATATATATGTGCATGTATGTATTGCATTGGTTGATTCAGTTTGAGTTGTTGGCATTGTTTTATCTTTATGATTGAGTTACATGCTAGCGCTCCAATTGCTAACCATCCTCTAACGCTGTATCCCCATGTGATGCAGGTGTTGTTCATACTATCACACTTCCTGCTCAGTGACTTGCATTTAGAAATAGCTTGTGTTGACTTGAAGGGGTGATCTTCCATTCGTCTAAAGTCTTTATTTATTGCTTTGATTTTCTTTTATCTTTATAGATTAGATTTAGATATTGGTTTTGGCTATGGTCGGGTGCATGTCCCGATCAGACATTCTTGTATTATTTTAGAGGCATTGTATTGACAGACTGTGGACTTGGGTATGTTATGAAAATGATAGGAATTTGATTATTAAATTGTGGTTTATTGGATGGTTGATTAGGTAGTGAGGGTGATCTCTGGTCCTTGTTGGACTTGAAGTGCCCATTATGATAAGGCCCTAGTTTAGGTCATGTCAATTAGTATCAAGGCCTAGGTTCATGGTCAGTTGGATGTCCACAAAGCCATGTGATTTAGATTCTCTTTTATGGGTGTGTAGCGCGCCATACTTATAAGAGAGAGGCTATGAGATATTTTGGAATATTTCGCTTTATTGTTGTCTTACTTCGAGCTATAGGGTCTAAGGTCTTGAATTCTTATGATTTTTATTTGCTCATCTTTCAGATCATGCCTCTAAGAAGATCTAATGTTCAGGAAAACTCCTCTGTCCCAATTTGGGACAATGTTTTTGGGAAAATCTATACTTCTGGAGTCCAGGCCGATCTAGGGTCCCTGTATCTGACTATCCTTGCAAGGATCCACCTATCCTCTCTGATCCTACTCTTGCAGGAGATACTCACACTTAGTCACCTCAAGGGGAGGCTACTAATGCTAAGTTCCATTGCTCCATTACTTTGTTAACTTAGTTGGTAGCTTCTCAGCTTGAGCGTGGTGTTACTGTTGCTTTCACTTCTCAGGACACAAGGGTTGGCCAATTTATGAGGTTGCATCCTCCTATGTTTACGGGTACAGAGGTTAAAAAGGATCCTCAAATTTTTATTGATGAAATGGAGAAGATATTCTGGGTTATACATGCTTCATAGGTTGAAGGTCTTGAGTTTTCTTCCTACCAATTGAAAGATATGGCATCCAGTAGTATGAAGAGTGGGAACAGTTGAAGAGAGAGGATGTTAGTTCTTTTTTTTAGGAGGATTCATCTAATGTTTTCTAGACCGCTTCTTTCCTTAGTAGTTGTGGGAAGCGAAAATGGAAGAATTTGTGAGTTTGAGGCTACATAAGATGTCTGTGAAGGAGTATGCCTTAAAGTTTCATCAGTTGTCCAGGTATGGTCCTGAGTTGGTCCCTAGAATGATGGATAGAATGCATAAGTTCACTTTGGGATTGCTTCATGAGAAGATCCTTGAGAGCAAGTATAACACCCCAAGATCCCATCCCAAGATTTCACACTGTGCTTATGACCCCGAAGGACCACAAGCTAACCCTTTACTAATATCTGTACCTGTACACTACGTAATATCTAAAATAAATGCGGAAACTAGCCATAAGGTTTAACACATCTATGAATACTCATAATATAGAAAAACTAAATACTAATGCATCCGTCTGAAAAGCCTCTAAACTGTGGAGTTGATGGGACAGGTCCCCAACTAACTCCTTCAACTAAAAATAAACAAAGTCTGAAATATTACTAGTAAACTAAGATTCGTTCTCGAAAGAAGAGGACTCACTGCTACTGCCGTTGACTGGGACTGAACTGCTGAGGATACTATGGATCCTGTGCCTCTGAACCTTTGGTGTCAAATAAAACACCATAGCGCAAATGCATCAGTACAGGAATGTACCGAGTATGTAGATGAGGTAGGCTGATGCAAGGGCTCTTGAATGCACAATATCTAAACTGAATAACCATGAAGATGCCGCATGAGAACACATACATGAATGCACAGACCATGAACACAATCACCGCAGCTCTAGATACTGAAACTCAAATTCCACTATACTGACTACTGACACTGAGATACTAAATCACTGAATCATCTGATACTGATAACTAAGAGTCTAGACGTACTTACATCAAGGACTGAATTCTGAGCTTACTATTTTTGACTGATAGAATTAGAGATCAACTTTTCTAACAGATTATTCCGGAAGCGATTATCAATGATAAGAAGTATGATCATGTCCGAATCTGACAATAAGAATACTCAACAGAATCTGAGAAGAAGATCAAGCCTATCTGATGGGAGATCTCTAGATATGATAATAAGAATACTCAACATGGTCTGAGACTGAGATCAAGCCTCTTTTATGGGAGATCTCTAGATATGATAATAAGAATCTGTATATGAGACCAAGTCTATCTGGTGGGATGGTCCATGAATCAATAGAACTATCTGAGTTCCTTACTGAGATAGTCAACTGTACCACACAGTCCTGATTTTTGAAGATTGTTACTGAAACTGCAATTGTGGGAAGTAGTTACTTAACTGACATGCCCCAACCTACCATAGGTGGGGTCCAACCTATAACCCCACCTGGAAGGTTGTCAATACCGTGCCACGGGTAAAGACCTCTCTAGTTGAGCCTCTCTAACAGGATGACCCTCGTAGGAAGTTAGCCTGAGGTAATATAATAGTCAAACCTCTCTGATGGTGATAGCTTCTACTGAAGGGGACTCCTGCATACTGCGCTGGCTACGTAGTTCTGGAGTTCAGGGATTGCTCCTAGTGACTCAGGCTCTCTGACGGGAGAGCCGCCATCCCTTCCCTCGCTCGGTGTTAGCTTCTACTCCTAACAAAAAGAATCTAAACTAAATTCTCAACTGAACACAACTGAACTGAATTTGATACTGATCATGTTTCTCAAAAGGTCTAACTGAGTTACACTGAGATTACTTAGTTCCATATCTGATGGAAAAGAAATTGAATTATGGTATCTGACTGATAATACAGAGCTGGAATAGATTACTCGAATCGCTTCTGTGATTAGAATTAAATCACTTAAATACTATTAGATATGAGTTGATTACAGTCCTAAGGCTAGATTAATAGGGATACAGAGATTACAAAGGTAACAAAGATTATTGAGCTTTCTTAAGTTCTGCACTTGTCTGAGGATACATAGTTCTATAGTTCGCTGAGTTCTGAGAATCATGGATTGACTGGAATTATTAATAAACTAACATGGGATCTAGACAACAACTCTATTTTTTGGTATAAATACCCCTAGGACTCGATATCATAAAAGTAAAGCATAATCATTCTTGACTAGTCATCACCACAATTATTCATTCATCATCACAAGCATTCGTTCATCATCACAAGCATTCATCTATCATCACAATCATTATAGTATCTCATAGTCATTAAGGCATCACGTTAAGCATTTAATGATCACAAACATCTTAGTCATCATCATAGTCGTCAAGGGGCCACTTTAAGCATCTCAGAAAAATAATCATATAATAACGTAGGGGAAACATGCTACTAGATTGCACTTCATTCAACAAGGTTTTACCTAAATTATTTCATACCTATATCAATCTTGAAATATGTTTGGATATCCCATGGCTTGAGGAAACTTCATAATATCATGGAATAATTCATTCACTTGGGCATTTTATCAAACACTAGGCATGTATAAACTAACTCACTATTTGGGGTTTTATCTTCAACATGCTACAATGGCCCTTATGCTTCACCTAAGCTCTTTATCAAACCTAGGGGGAACATGCTTCACTTTCAACTATTTCTACACCCATTTGACATGAACACATCACATAGAAAGCAATATAAGGAAGATTCATCACAAATATCACATGGATTCCCCCTACTAGGGTCAAGGCTCATGAATCTTGTAAACAAACATGAATCAAAACTCAACAACACATTGAACATCTATGTCAACTCATAAAAATCATTAACAACTTATAAACATAAAAATCTTTGAGTTTTGAAAAGGGTTATTGAGCTTCTTGGATGAAAGGGACCTAAGAATCAACATCTACGTACCTTAATCTTTGAAATTGGATGAATTCTAATGCTTAAGACTCTATCCGAACTGGTAATAAATAATTCTCGAATCCCACACTATGAGGAACTTGATTCTTGAAGAAATCTTGAAGAATTTATGGATGAATTTTTTGAAGATTAGGGTTCTTGAATTGAAACCCTAGATATTCTCTCTTTAGAGAATTGGTAGAGAAATGGAGAAAGTAGGGTTTGAATGAGGGTTATCATATTTATAGAGGCTTACAAAAGGTGGGAAATGAACAAAATAACCTTGCAAAAACATTCTTAAATTTTTGAAAAAAAATAGTGACGACATTCGTGACAAGCCATCAAGTTAGTGATAGGCCGTCATGAATTATCGTCACAAAAGGGTACAATTTTGAGTTTCTGGTTAAGGTTGATGACATTGGTGGTAGGCCATCACGGGCATGACGGCTTGTCACAAAATGTCATCATCAGGGTCAGAAATCTGCCTAGTTCTGATGACATTCGTGATAGGCTATCACGGGCGTGATGGCTTATCACAATTGTCGTCACCAGTTTACCAGCCAGACATGCTGGATTAAAATCGGCATAACTCTTTGATCCGATATCAAGTTTTAACAAAATTGGTATAGTTGGAAAGATAATTCATAGATATTTCATTTTATATATATTAGATCCTCTAATTTGACATATACAAGGAGTTATAGTCATTTGAAGTTAACCCAAATTTTGACGGTCCCTAAAACTTGAATGATAGGAAAGATTTCAACTCGTCCTTGTGTTAGGGGACCTTTATGATCTTAATTCATGCTCAAATAGATTCCCACATGATTTAAAGTATTTCATACTTGGGAAGATATTTTTGAAACATTTAGACTCGGATTTTTGCTTTACCAAATACGCTCTAAGGCTCCGACTGGAAGAGGATTTTGCAGAACCTACTCAAGAAACAGAAACATTTCAAGGCATTTTTACACAACTGAAATAACTGACATACTGAGTTCTCATACTGGGCATGATTCATATCTGGTGTATGTAATACTTCACTGATGATACTCATAGCTGAATTATCATAACACACAGGCATATATGATGCATGGACTCATAACTGGGATGATCTTAAGAATGCATGACTGATCACACACTGATAAGCTAGACTTATTTCTACTGAATGCGCATATCTAATGCATGAATATCCGGCTAAGCTGACTTTCAAAAGAACGACTTGACAATGCAATAACAACTGATGCTAAATTCATAAAGAAAATCTAAACATATATCAGGATGAATCTAATGGCATGAAATATCATAATACTATAGGGTATCTCCCCCTTGGGACTCTATGTCCTTCTAAACACACTTTGCTGAAATACTAGGGCTGTGCGTGGGGTACCTACAGACTGGGTCATGATTGATGGATGAAGTTTTGAAACTCATGCATGACTCATGCTAACATATAAGCTCAAAAATGGGAGAAAAGGATCTATCAATACATGTCATAAATATAAAGGGCTCATAGCTTACCCGGGTCTATTTTAGGCGATCTTTCCCGATTAAGGTGAGCTTGAAATGCATAGAGTCTACCCCTTTGATTCATCACTCTACATTCTCGCATTCTATAGCCTAGCTCACCACAACCAAAACACACATCACTACTGACTCTGCACACACCTTAGTGGCTCCTGCCACACTCTCCATAACGCGGATAGGTACGAACACCACTAGTACTACTCTGGGCTTTGGAGCTTGGAACTCCCTCAAATTTGACACCCCCAAACACAGGTGCGGGTACACTAGCTAAAGATGGAGCTGGAACTAAAAATCTACTACCATACTGAGAACTACTATTACCTTGAGACCCTGACTATAACAAATCATAACTATCTATCTTAGCTCTCTTACTTATACTTTCTCTCTCCTTAATCTTATCTGCCTCAATCTGTTGTGCATGAATCATCAGCTTAAAAAGATCCATATCTCAATTAAGCATAGCAGCTCTACATTTTTTCAACACTAACCTGGATACACCAGTCACAAACTTACTCATAGTCACTCTAGGGTTAACTATCAAGTCAGGAGCATACTTAGCTAATTGGTTAAGCTTAAGATAATACTCTTTCACGATCATGGAACCTATCCTTAGGTTTATGAATTCTTTTACCTTAGCCTCTCTCATCTCTAGCAGGAAAAACCTATCTAGAAAGGCACTCTGAAACTCTAGCCAAGTCACAGGAGCTGCATTCTCCCCTCTACTTTTCTCTTATATCACTACCCAATTATGAGAAACATCCTTCAACCTATAAGATGCTAACTCAATACTCTTCTTCTCAGAAATATGCAAAATCTGGGTAATTTTCTTCACCTCCTCTAGATAAAGCTACGGGTCCTCACCTACTACTGACCCAAAGAATTTTGGCGGGTTCATTTTCATGGAACTTCTGATTCTGACTGTAGCTAAGTCCCCATCTTACTGATGTGGGGATGCAGCCTGACGATTGCCCTGAACATTAGTCACAGCTTGGGCTAGTACCTGAAAGGATGCCTAAAACTTTACATGTGACATACACTTATTCTCAGGATCTACTGGCTGTGGGGGCTGGTCATCAATCCACAGACAATGATATGAAGAAGGAGAATATGTTAACGGATTATGAATAAGATAAGCCATATAATTATGATTGATTGTCATTGTGTACTAGTTTTTCTTAATGTTGTGTTCTATAATTTTAAAGTGAGAATTGTGTGTGAGATTAGATTGTGAATCATGTTTAGCACTAGACATTAAGTTTGAACAGTTGATAGTTCGGTTGTTGATGCTAGTTATATGAAGGTGATCTAGTAGGCCTGAACAGTGTATGCAGGAGTATAAGATCATGTATTCATAATTAAGTATGATGTAGAGGTGTTCCCAAAGTGCTATGAGGCTGCATTATTTCTTGAGGATTATTGTATATTGTGTGGTTAGTAGTAATGTTGAGTTTCTTGGTGGAGAAAGGCTAGTTAGATAATTTATAATGTTCCTAGTAGCTAAGTTAAGGAGTTATGGTTGAAGATGTTGAGCCTTTTTAGTATGATTTTATTCTCATGGTTTGGGAAAAATATAAGTATAGAGGCGTGATCTTGGTGGGATATAATCATATGATTAGAGATGTAGGTATGGTTGTAAATGAGAGTGTAAGTCTTTGATAATGATTATTGAAGCTAGGAATTAAGGATGGAATATGGATGGGTTGTTCAAGAATGAAGTCGGTAAGCTTGAAATTTGTTTATTCTTGTGAGTTTAGCATTTATGTGTAGATATTAGAATGATGAAATTATGGCTTTGTCTCAAGGATATGGAATAGACCTTTATGCTTAAAATATCAGCTTTAACCTAAGGGGGAGATGGTTAGTGAAGAACTAAACTAAGTTCTGAGAATTAGATTGTGATACATGTCAATAATGAGTTATGATGAGATAATGATCCCTTCTTACTCTAGTGTATTCCTTGGATTTTAGTCATTACAACACCAAATCCATCACTTGCATGATAAATCCATGCCACATGCCTATTCTTATACCCATCATGTATGCTCAAGCCCATTCCAGCTTCTAGGAGGCATGTAACAGCTTCACTTTGTGATTCGAATTATCTCTCATGAATCTATGGACTCCAATCTTATGTTGAATAGCTAATGATATATCTGACCTCGTGTTTTAGAGTATGACCAGTTTTTAAGCTCGCGATACTAGTAAAGTTAACATTATATCATGCATGTCCTCAGCTTAGATTTCTTTAATGAATCCATGTCTTTGATATTTTATTCCTCAGGACAAAGATAAGTGTTAATGTAATGTATTTTAGTTTTTGTACTTCTGGTTTATATATGTTAGCCCTTCGATGACCTCTTCCTATGTTAAGATAGTGGTGATGATAGTGGATAAGTAATGGTTTAGATGTGAGAGAGTTGATGACCCTCATTAAGAAAGATTATTTATGCTTTTCTATCTAAGGATAAAGGATGAAGTAAGATTGAGGCCAAGTCTTTGATACATATCATGGTTAGTTAGAAATTATGTGTATATTTTTAAGAATAGTGCAAGAAAATTTTTGTTGATAAAGGTTTAGAGAATATGTTAAGTATGCCTTTAGGGGTATTTTCCTTAAAGTTATATGTGATTTTTAATGATAGGCTTGAATGTCATGTTGGGTGTAAGATGATGAATGCAATATGCACTAGTGAATCCATATCAAGAGTTTTGAATTAGTCATTGAAGTGGTAAGGTAGGTTATGCATAGGGTGTGAGCTCTAAGAAGATATAGAATATTGAATCATGTGGTTTAGACTAGTATTTTGGAGTGGCATGTTGTATCTTATGATTTTTGAGTTACTCCTGACATTGGGAAGAGGACTTAGTTTACTTTAGACGTTGTAGAAAGATTTATCAGTTCCCATGTGAGAATTATGAGTTGAATCAAATAAGTATGGCATTTAAGGGGAATAATATAGTTGAGAGAGTATTTGAGAAGTGATGCTAATCTTGAAAGTAATAAGTTGCATTGCCTGTGGCCTAGCAATCCTATCCTAGTTTATGGTTTATATATTAATATTCCACTCTATGGATTTATATCAATGTTGTGATTCCTTAGTCAGATGTTTTGTTCAGATCAGGCCTAAATCCATTGCTCCATAATGTTAATAGAATTTTATAGAAAAATGCTGAAGAAATACTCCATTTGAGTAGGGGCAGTCAATATGATTCAGTCCTTATAGCCTACAATCCAGTTAACAAGAAAGCCGATAAACTCTTATAGAGTTCCAACTTCTCATATAGTATTACTATCTAAAGTTCATGAGTATTACTATTTTGTGAGATAATTCCATTCAATCCAAGCATCATTTTCAGATTTTGCAACTTAAACATGACTCATTTCATAAGTGTTCAGTGCATAATCTCAATTTTCCAAGTGTTTTAGTCCAGACGGTGTAATACCCCTTTTATGATCTAAGTCTTATTGTCTCATGATTCATACTTGCAAAGTTAATACTTCTCAGTTCGAGATGTATTAATGGATCAGGAACACTTCAAATGAATCCTCAACTCTCAACATGTATCAGTTCTTTAAAGCAAGTAAAGTAGAGTCAGCTCAGAATTTAATTTCATGGTAGAAGTTCGAATGATTTAGCTCAGTTCATGTATCAGTTTCAGTTTCAGATATTTAGTCATGATTTAGTTCGTAAGTATCCTGTAAGTGTCACAGTCTCTTCCTGGTATTTTCACAAAATTATTATTATTTGGGACGAACGATCCCAAGAGGGGGATATTGTAATACCCCGAGTTTTTATGTCATAAACCTCTCATCTTTTTCTCATGAGATCAGATCCAGTGCAAACTAATGGTTACTCATAAGTTGACACTCTCATTTCTATCTGAGCCATATAATTATTTTCATGAGAATTCAGGCACATGCAGTTCAGTTCAGTGACTCATTATGTTTGAGATTCAGTGCTTCAGTTTATATCAGTTGTACAAGTTATTTTAAAGATTAAGATTCCTCTGTGTTTCATCTTAATTATCCACATTCGAGGATGACTGTTCCCAAAGGAGAGATAATTTAATACCCCGTATTTTTGTGCTAGAATTCTAACCGTCATTCCTGCGTATCTAAGATCTAATCCAAATGAGTTGAATACAAATACAGGTTTCATGATCTTTATCCTAGTATGTGAAGTGCTCTTGAGGTCAACAATGTTCATATAAATCACTTAGAGTCAAGTTGAGCTAAGACCATTTGATTTGTCTAAAATTTGATATTTAATTCTACAAGGGTCTACTTCAAACATGTATATCTCTTAATATGCATGGAATTTTTTATCCCAAGACCTATCAAATTATAGATAATTGAATTAGCTTTCCAAAGATATCAATTTTTAAAAATTCCAATACCCGAGTGATGAGTTATGCCCATTTTTGTGAGAGGCAGTATGGATGTATGATAAAGTATGTGACGCATACCTTAGCTTGTGCGATAAGGTGTGTGGTACATACCCTAGCATATGCGATTAGGTGTGCAAGGCACACTTAGGGTTTCAACAACGAAAACACTCCATTTTTCAGTTATTTTGAGGATAACTAAGCCTTTTAACATTCCTTACACGTCCCTAAACATAACCCTACGAATTTAACTACTTCTAAACACATCATAACCCTATTATATGTCTAAGAACATCATTCAAGAGGACAATAAGAGCTAAACAATTAGGGTTTCACAATCAAGATTTGAAGGTCCAATCATTCAACAATTTCATTACTATAAAGGTATGTGGGGATATCAACAAGAACATCCTTTCATTCTTGTGCCCAAAATTTATATTATTTTATGAAGGCACATGATTTTACATGCTTTACTTGTGAATTTGAGATGAAAATATTCTTGTTGAACACACTATGATATTTTGATGTTTTAAAGATTAATTCCATGAGCTTAATGTGAATATTCATGATTTAAGTTGAATTTTCAGATTTTAGTATGAATTATACATGTTGCTACATAAAGTATAAATCTTGAAATGTTTTGCTCAAGTGTTGAATTATGAATTTTGAACCCCCTATTCGAGATTATGAATTTTTAAGAAGTTATGTGTTGTATACACTTAGTGATGAGAATGATTTGACCTTTTGGTCTTGAAAGAGTTGTTTTGAACTCGAATGAGAAAAGAAATCCATATTTTGATTGATTATGAAAAAGGGTAGCATGATGGCTCCCGTTATGAATTGTTGAATTGTGTTGTTGTGGATTTTCTTGTGAAATAATCTGAGCTAAGTTCGGGAGTAGTCTTTAGCACCGCGTGGGAGGTATAGCTGTGATTGGTACTTCCCTAGAACTACGTGCCCCCATAGGATGTGAGCGTAAGGTTGAATGATATATTGATCACTAGTGAATGAATGATTAAGGTCCCACTCCGATGGCAAGGATAGGACAGCTCCCCAAACGTGGGTTAGATGTTGAACTCCATGTAGCTCACTTGGTTTATGTCGGTTATAAGAGACTCCCAATGTGTGTGTGTGTATTCTCCTATCTAATATGAAAAGTCTTATTCTTTTATCTTAGATAAAAACATATTTTTTTGAAAGACTAAGTTTGAGAAAGTCATTATTTTCGAAAGATTTAATGAACATATACTCGAAAGAGAATCGTTATGAGATTTGATTGCTTTGGTGATTTGGAATCGAGAGAGACGTGAATTGAGATTTATTAGGATGACTCGTATGTTTCACCCAATTTATTTTACTCTCTTATGATTATGATGATTTTAATTTGAGCTAAGCGAGTCATTCATATCAGCATGCATAATTTTATAAACTGTGATGATATTAAGATATTATTTTACATATGCATTTCACCCCTATATGCTCGGTACATTTCCATGTTACTGACCCACACACACACACCCATGTGTGGGCTATATTTTCTCAGAATGTAGGTACAAGGTATAGCGTACACCTTCAGATGCAGCCAGTTAGCGGCATCTAGTCAGCAGGTGATGAGTCCTTTTGATTCAGGGGCTTGAGTCAGTTATGCAGAATTAAAAATGTTGTATTTTCTTTATTTAGTCGTATTGAGTTAGTTTAGTCGGGGGTCATGACCCGACTACCTACAGTCAGTACTAGTAGAGGCTTTATAGATAGTCAGTAGAAGTTGATGCATTTCGTTTCAGTTATGGTTGAAAGGAAGAATTGAAATCCTGTAACTTTAGTATTGTATTGATCAAATTCAAAAAGAGTTATTTTCTGCAGATTTGTATATATATTTGTACTTCTCATTCAGTTGCTTATGAGATGTGCCAGTAGAAGGGTTAGCTTGGGGTCACTTGTGACCCTAAGAACCGTGTGACGTCTTGGGACCCAATTTTGGGGTGTTACAGTAAGTAATAGACCCCGCTATCCTTGATGTGTGAAGTGTTGTAGGGATCATCTCGGTGAGTGTATAGAAGACCAAAGGGGTTGTTTTAGTTATGGCAAAAAGGGCCACAAACTTAGAGATTGTTCACATATTAGGAAGGGGAACAGAGATGCCCGACCCCAGAAATAGACTACTAGTTCCCCAGCTCTTGTAGCTCGTTCAGGCCTTGCTGAAAGCACTTCATCTAGCACTGCTGGCGGTCAGCGCTATAATAGATTCTATGCATTACCATCCCATTAGGAGAAGGAGGATTCTCCCGATGTTGTTATTGGTATTCTCCGTGTCTTTTGATTTGATATTTTTTTGTTGTTGGACCCTGGGTTAATTATCTCTTATGTGACCCCATTAGTAGCTGCGAATTTCAAAATAAGTCCCGAGAAGATTCCTGATCGTTTCCTAGTTTCCATACAATATTAGGGGAATCAATTATTGCTAAACAAGTGTATAAAGATTCTCCTATTACTATTCTTCATAGAGTCATATTTGCTGATTTGATAGAGTTGGACATGGTGGATTTTGACCTTATTCTGGGTATGGATTGGCTTTATTCTTGTTATGTATCTATAGACTATTGTACCCATGTTTTTGAGTAGTCCGGATGTCATTTTATCTCTTATCTCAAAGCTAAAATGTTAATATCCAAAGGTTGCCTCTATCTCCTAGTTAGAGTCAAAGACACTAAGTTCGAGTCTCTAACTATTTAGTCAGTCATCATTGTTAATGAGGTTCCTAATGTTTTTTCGAAAGATTTCCCAGGGGTAACTCCCGATAGAGAGATAGAATTCAGGATTGACATTCTTCCCGACACTAAGCCTATTTTTATTCTGCCATACCTTATGGCACCTGCAGAGTTTAAGGAGTTAAAAGAGCAACTCAATGATTTTTTAGATAAAGGTTTCATTAGGCCCAATGTCTCTCCTTGGGGTGCACCTATTCTTTTCATGCAAAAGAAAAATGGTTCTTTGCGTATGTGCATTGACTATCGTCAGCTTAACAAGGTCATAGTTAAGAATAAGTTCCCCCTTCTGAGAAATGATGGCCTATTTGATCAGTTGCAAGGTGTAAGTTGTTTCTCCAAGATAGACCTTAGATCAGGCTATCATCAGCTTAAAGTGAGGGAATGTGATATTTCAAAGACAGCCTTTCGAACCCGTTATAGTCACTTTGAGTTTCTAGTCATGTCTTTCAAGCTAACCAATGCCCCAGAAGCCTTTATGGACCTCATGAATTGAGTGTTCAAGCAATATTTTGATATGTTTTTCATTTTTTTCATAAATGATATCTTTGTGTACTCCCGTACTGAGAACAACCATACAGATCATCTTAGAATTGTCTTGCGAACTCTAAGAGATCTTTAGTTGTTTGCTAAATTCAACAAGTGTGAATTTTTGCTAAGATCAGTAGCCTTTTTGGGTCATATTATTTCTGCCGAAGGCATTAGAGTTGATCCCCAAAATATAGAAGCTGTAAGAAATTGGCCTAGACATATCTCTCCATATGACATTAAAAGTTTCTTGGGTCTAGTTGGCTACTACCGCAGTTTTGTTGAAGGTTTCTCTTCTATTGCATCTCCCAGTTAAACCAAAAGAAAGTTAAGTTCTAGTGGTCAGATTCCTGTGAGAAGAGTTTTCAATTAAAGACTCGACTTACTTCAACCCCTGTGTTAACTTTGCCTGATGATACAGATGGTTTTGTTGTATATTATGATGACTTTAGAGTTGGTTTGGTTTGTGTGTTGATGCAAAGAGGTAACGTTAAAGCCTATGCCTCTATACATTTGAAGCCACATGAAAAGAACTACCAAACCCATAATCTTGAGTTAACTGCTATGGCCTTTGCTTTGAAAATATGGAGACACTATCTTTATGGTGTTCATGTTGACGTGTTTACTAATCACAAACACCTGCAGTACATATTTACTGAGAGAGAGTTGAACCTTAGGCAGAAGAGGTGGTTAGAATTGTTAAAGGACTATAATATGAGTGTGTTGTATCACCCAGGCAAGGATAATATAGTGATAGATGCCCTTAATATGTTGTCTATGGGCAGTGTTACTCATGTAAAAGAAGGTAAGAAAGATTTAGCTCATCATATGCATCGTTTGGCTAGACTGGGTATTAGGTTGCTTTATTCCGCTGAGGGAAGTACTTTGGTGCAAACTAGTTCTGAATCCTCTTTATTTTTAGAAGTGAAAGAGAAGCAAGACTTATATGATAGTTTGGTCAGATTGAAGGGGTTAGTTAAGGACCAAAAGGTAAAGGTGTTCTTCCAAGCGAGAGATGGTGTGCGAAGATTGCAGGGTAGATTGTGTGTTTCTTATGTTGATGATCTAAGACAGAGAATTATGGATGAAGAACATGGCACGTGGTATTTTATTCATCCTGGCACTACCAAGATGTACTGCGACTTGCGAAAAATCTATTGGTGGAGTGGTATGAAGAAGGATATAGTTGGGTTCGTAGAAAACTGTGCAATATGCCAATAGGTTAAGATGGAGCACCAAAGACCTGGTGGTGTGATACAAGAGTTTGGTTTCCCACTTGGAAGTGGGAAGAGGTGAATATGGATTTTTTGTCTGGTTTACCTCATTTGTTATGTCATCATGATTCTATTTAGGTTGTTGTAGAAAGATTGACTAAGTCAGCGCATTTCCTACTTGTGCATACATCTTATACAGATGAGGATTATGCTAGATTGTATATTCGGGAGTTGGTCAAGTTGCATGGAGTCCCCTTGTCTATCATTTTGGATAGGGGTACTCAGTTCATTTCTCAGTTTTGGAGAGCCTTCCAGATAGGTCTTGGCACCCAAGTTCATTTGAGTTACCCGTTTCATCCACAGACTGATGGTCAGGCTAAGAGGACCATCCAAACTTTGGAGGATATGTTGAGGGCATGTAATATACATTTCAAATGTGGTTGGGATGAGCATTTTCCACTGATCGAGTTTGCATATAACAATAGTTACCATGCTAGCATCGAGATGGCACCATTTGAGGCTTTGTATGGTAGGAGATGTAGATCACCCATAGGTTGGTTTGAAGTGGGTTAAACTACTTTGGATGGACCTGATGTAGTATTTAAGGCTATGGAGAATGCGAAGTTGATTAGACAAAGGTTGAAGACAGCTCAGAGTCATCAAAATTCATACGCCGATGTGAGGAGAAGGGATCTTGATTTTGAGGTGGGTAATTTGGTGTACTTGAAGATTTCACCCATGAAAAGGGTGAAGAGCTTAGGTAGAAAGGGGAAGCTTAGCCTCCGTTATGTTGGCCCCTATAGAGTCTTGAGATGTGTTGGTAAAGTAGCCTATAGAGTTGAGTTGCCCGCAGATTTGTCAGCCGTTCATCCTATTTTTCACGTCTCCATGCTTAAAAAGCATAGCGGTGATTTCGTTGTAATAGTTCCTTCAGAGAGTGCTGATTTTAGAACAGTCCTTCATTTGATGAGATTCCTATTGAGATTCTAGATTTTTAGATCTATAGACTGTGGAACAAAGAAGTTCCCTTGGTCAAAGTTTAGTGGCAGAACCAGTCAGTTGAGGGCGCTACTTGGGAGAGAGAAGCAGACATGCGAGCCAAGTACCCGCACCGCTTTTCCGCGAGTTCAGATCAAGATAAGGTAACATTCTTTCTTAATTCAGCCCTTCTAATCTAAAGTTTCAGCTATGCATCTACCCTTATTAAGTTCATGCATTATCTAAAGTATTCAAGAGTTTAGAAAGACATAGAGTCAGTTTAGCGAGTCCTCTAGCTTTACGTACTCAATGTCCTCTGTGCTCTTAGCTTAATTAGTGACATTCATAGAAGAATTTTTCTAAGGGGGAGATATTGTAATACCCCAAAATTTTCCTAAGCTTAATTTCTCCTCAAGAAGGTTAAGGAGTGACTTCCTAAGTGAGTATATGAGAAATACAAGAATATATGGTTTCATATACTTTCTTATGAAAATTGAAGTATGGGTTTGTACCCTTTGTTGTTTTTCTTGAGATTATGGTAATTTCCATGTTTTAGAAATTGAGATACATGAGTAAGTTGAGATTTTAATGCATAATGCTGAAATTCCAGATTTCTATATGATTTACGAATCCTTATGATCTCTAGTATGCATTTTGATGAGTCTTAACTTGAGATTGAACTGTGGGCCACTAAGCCCTACTTGAGAATTGTAATTTTATGAACTCTGTGCTATAAGCACCTGTGATTTGCGTACTTTGAGATTATTGAGAAATATTTGACCTTTTTGGTCCTAATAGAGTTGGAATCCACAATGTTGTTCTATTAAAACAAATAGTAATACATTTTGGTCTTCAGTATAGACCCTTGAGTTATTTGAGGTGGATTTAATAAGAGGTCTAAGCTGAGTATGGGAGTAGTATTTAGCACTGAGTTGGATATGATTTTGAGGTCTCAAACCCCAGAACTACGTGCCACTGTAGGACTGAGTTTTATGGGCCAGAGGCCGAGATAGCAATCACTGAGTTGAGGTTATACTCCCTGGCAAGAGTATGATGCCTCTCCCCAATGTGAGGTTTCTTCCTTAGGAGGATAAGATGTTATACTCCATGTATCTGATATGGTTTATGTCGGTTAGAAAAAACTCCCAAGTGTCCAAAGTTAAATAATCCCGAGTTCTAAGTGTCCCATGTCTAAAAAAGTTCTAGAGTTCCCAAGTGTTTAAAGTTCCTAAAAGTTCTGAGTCCTTGAGTTTTAAAGAAGTTTTACTCTCTATAAGATAAAAGTAGGAGTTTTAAAGTATTGTTTAAAGTTCCTTTAGCCTCAAAGTATTGAGAATAATAGGAGAGAAGAGATTTTAAAGTTAAGTATAATGACTCACGAGATTTGTATTTCATGTTTCACTATTCATGATTCATGAGAATTATATTTCAGATTTGTTCAAGGTATGTGAGTCATTCATATATGCATGCATGATTTTATAAAGAGTAATGAGAATGTTTATTTAAATGCATACACCCCCATATACTTAGTACATTCCCAAGTGCTGATCCACATATATGTCTATGTGCTACATTATCTTATAATGTAGGTTCAGGTGCTTAGTCCTAGCCTCGTCAGTGATTTCCAAGTACCTTTATCTACATCTCCACAGTGGTGAGTCCTCATGGTTTGAGGACCTATCTTCAGACATTTCAGTATCTTAGTATATATATTAGTGCTTTCAGTTCAGTTTGAGTTAGTTGGGGGCCTGTCCCAATGGCTATCTAGTCATGGAGTAGTAGTAGCTTTGTCAGACTAGTTATCAGATTGTTAGTATGTTGAGATTTCTAGTATTGTGGTCATTTGGACCGAGTATTTTCTTCGTATTTCCTATCATTTGATATTACAGTACCAATGTTTTGTTTATTTCATCTCAAAATAAGTTATTACATGTAGTAATAGGCTCAAAGGGTTAGCTTGGGGCTACTTGTATCCTTAAGCACCGTGTGACGCTTCTAGATGAGATTTAGGGGTGTTACAACATGCCTCCGGCCATAGAAAAAAACCAAAGTCTATAAAAGACCAGAATTATGTAAAGTAAACCATGACATGAAATATATGTCTTACAAACTATAGAAGCTCACCACATTATTCCAACATCGAATGTACTTGAATCTGATCACTAAGCAAGAAGAGTATAATGGTCGATTCCTGCATAGCGTGGATATACAACCGCCAGTAGATAGGTTAGTGGGTGAACACTAGCATGCACTTAGGATAGGAATAAAATGATACCATTTTCAAAAAAAAATAAATCCATCCATATGCATACAACCATACATATATATATAAATGCTGGGAAAAGGGAAACGGGTTTAGTATGCAGTTAAAACCTTTACCTGGGTTGTGTAGCTATGGTATCCTAACCATCCACAGACCTTATGGGTTTAGCTCCCCCTGCTGAAAGGGTCCAGTGTATATAGTCGCACTACCAGGAAATATCCCATGGGATGACTAGTATATCCCTCCAATATATAATTTGATATACTCGTACGTGGTTATTAAGGATCTCTTATATCAACAAATATTAGTTTCAGGTTTTGGCCCTCCCGAAACCGCCTCTTTCCACAGCTTAGTTTCACTTCCCGCCATTAATGCCCAATTAAAATGAAGTCCAAACAATCCAATTATCTATTTATTAACCAAGGATATTTAATAAACTAGTGATATCGTCATACCACCATACTTGTAAGATTTATCCATAGCCAAATGATTTAGGTTAAAGGGACTATCAAGTGCCCTTTCCATTTATCATATTAACCTCTTGGGATACTTCCATTTCCTCCACAAGCATAACTAATTAGACTTAAGCCTTTGAAAACCATTTAAACCAATTCAATTAGTGCATTCACTTGGGGGATTTCCATGCATCCCGCAAGGTTTTCAAAATAGACCAATCATGACCACCAAAACCTTAAACTTTAAGCCACTCTAAGCCATTAAAGACCGTGCCAAAAATTTAAAGAATTTATATTATTTAAACCATTTAAAACATGCAAAAAAATCCCAAATCCCTTTAAGGTTCCATTACCAAATCAAACAATGCAAGAGTTCCAATGAAAGTTCAACATTAGAGTAAAAATATTTTTTGAGGCATTTTATAAAACATGTTGAGGGCACACCTTTACCAAGACTAAACCAACGTGTAAATCACCATAATTAGGGTTACTCAAGACCCCTTTAGTTAAATCATAACCAACAACTAACCACATATGCGAACCATATGCATAAAGACCCTCAATAAAATTTTGAAATCGACCATTCATAATTCATAAACCAATATTTAAAACACAATACACATGCCTTTATTTTGAATAAAAATGAGGGAAGGAGTACATGCCTTATAAACTAAGATTTACGGAAGAAATCTTGACATTTGAGCCCTTTGAAGAAAAAATGAATGAACCCTAGCCAACAATCTTCTAAGAGAGTGTTTGAGAGAGTATTCGATGTGTTATGATCCTTTAATAAGTGTTGTGGAAGGCCATATGGGGTTATATAATTTGAGTACATAAGTGTTTTAGAGTATGAAATGTACAAACTACCCTTGACTTAAAAATTAAAACAACTCACGTCTAGGGGTACGACTCACCTTACCATTTGTATCCAAGGGTACAAGTGACACCCTAACTTATGCCCCAACTCGTACCCCAACTTGTACTAAACTTTGCCAAGACCTTACCTAATTGTTTCCATATGACTTACCCTCTCTAACTCGTACCTAAAGGTATGATTAGTAACCTCAATCATATCCCCCAATTGTATGGTGGACAAATTACACTAGATAACTTAAACATTCACCATATGACTTGTCCTATACAATCCCATACGACTCTTACCCATACGATTCATACCTTCGGCAGTATCTAAGCCATCCTTACTGCCTAGGGTATGATTGGACCACCTAGGCACCCTATGACTCATAACCAAGGGTACGAGTGACTCCCTCGAGTCATACCAAGTCAAAAAGGGTCTAAACTTTTGAAATTTTCAATGGTGCAAATGCTATGGTATTTTATATTATGAGATGTCACCCATTAGTTTAGGATTGACACTCTCTTTGGGGTCATCAACCAGTTTAGGACTGGATCTGTAGTCCTCCAGGACATCAGATTAGTGGATCTACATAGACCGTGTTAGTACCCATAGAAAGGTACATATACCCTTCAAACTGGGGTTACATATTGAACCCCGATTGGCTTAAATTGGGGAATGTAGATTATAGGATGCCTCCCACAATTTCAGTTAGTATGTCAGTGTATCTCAGTTAGGTTTTCTTGACCAAGTGTACGAATTTATCAGTTATTCATTTATAGAGATTTCAATCTTTTAGATTTTGGAAAATTTTAGTAACATGCTTATGCTTAGTCTTGTATCCTCAGATAGAACATGTTTATGCATTCTTGCTCCGTTATCTCATGCATTTCAGTCAGTCCTTATTTCACATATCAGTACATTCAAAGTAGTGAGCACATACTTTTGTTTGCACTATGTTATCTTATAACATAGGTTCAGACGCTCAATTTCCTGACCATTCTTAGACAACTCAGTGTTACCTAGCAGCAGTAGTGGTAAGTCCTCATCCATCAAGGACATGATCTTTTTTGTAGTTATTTTAGTATTTCCTTATGTTCAATCAGCCGAAGTTAGTTGGGGGTTTGTCCCATCAACTCCTCATGATGTTTAGAGACTTTCAAACAGTCAGATAGTTAGTCAGTAAATAATTGTTTAGTTTTTTAGTATAATCAGTTGTTATATACATTTTAGAATTTTTGCTTACATATATTCAGTATTTATATTTTTAATATTTTTTCATCTTATCTTTTGCATATGCTATTTCAGTGTCATTTATTTAGTGCTCACAGTAGGTACCAGCTCATGGGTTAGCTTGTTATTCCTTATGACTATAAACACTGTTTTCACAACTAGGGGGTAGCCTCGAGTTATGACAATAATCGAGATGAGATAAGTGAAATTTACCAAAGTATGCTGAGAGTCTGTTGGCGATAACTAAATTATCAGTCTGTACATGCATAACAATTGGATAGTTGGATTGAGCACAAGAAGCCTACTGAGCTAGAAGCCATGGGAAACACAAATCTAGTGTTTGTTTTTGACTGTTTACAACCAAAGATTTTCGAGTTTGGTTACTTTTTTGAGGTGACTACTACAAACCTACTATTTTCTTTCAGTACTTCCCATTGATTTCAAAAAACTAGAGAGACAAGTCCACATATTCCCTGTGGGTAAGACCTCAACTTGAGTGGGGTTACTTTATTTGACACTGGCTGCTTTATCTTTTATTGGGAGTGTGGTTTGGGCTTTGATTATGTGTAAACACTTAGTCACTTAAAACACTTGAAGTTTGACCTATCTGCTTTATTCCTGATATAATTGACCTCGACTCCAAATTGAGTAAAAATTATATTTCTAGAGACTACCTACATCTTGAGGTGTATCATGAGTGTTATCACTTTTTATATTTGATAAGCTTTTTTCATGAGTAGAGATTATTAAAGTAAGTTTGTGTTGTTTAGCATATTATTTAAATAGTGACTTATTCCATACAGATATAATAAGACCATCAATAACAATATTTTGACTTGGAATGTTTATTTATGAAAAAACACATGGTTTGACCATCTGTGTTTAAGTCAACTACTCAAAACAAAGAGAAAAAGTCAATAATCAAACATCATGTGTATTAGTGATCTATCCTAGTTCTTAGCATGTAAATTTGGTAAATTAAGTCCACCAAAATGGTTGGTTCCATAGATAGATGAATATCACCATGAAACTTGGTCCGTCTACCGGAGTTTACTAACCCTTGCCTTTAATCCTAGATTAGCTATTCCTAGAAGGCCAAGATATAGAAGAGGGTTGGTATCCTCTTTCATGACCCAATTTCTCAGGTCATGATGGAACCTACTATGACCCATTCGTAGGTCAGCCAAATAGTAGTATGGAACCACTAGTAATAAACTACCAGAAGAAATGCATGAAGATAGAAGAATAATTATGATAAAAGACTAATATATACAAGTAGTCCCATACCCAATTGGAATCAGTACAATATCTTCTAAAATAATAAGAATACAAAGTGAAATACTAAATGAGTATACAAGTACAACCCATCTCTTACTACGACATAGAGACCCATCTAATCAATAAGAGGGAGAATAGTAATACTTTGAATTCTAGGTGCTCACCCTATATTTCTGATACATAACTGCTCCGTATGATGCACACAACAATAGTGAGGACCCGTACTGATCTGTAGGATGCAGAAGTGTACTATGAGTACTGGGCAGGTGATACTTAGTAGAAAACTACCAACTGAGCTCCGAAGATAATGCAAATATAGATAACATGAAAGTAGGAATGTAAACTACAACCAAATATCAGAGGAGCTAACATATTAAAAACTAGAGAGACAATAAGGATAAACTATATTATTTTAGTCATGCTTAGGAACTAAGGCCCTATACCAAATCTCATAGGCTAATGTACAAATCAAGAGTGGAAGAAGGATATATAGTAGTATGAAAGGCTAAGAAATAGATGTAAAACATGAATAAACAAAGGAAGAGAGGGATATACGATAATACTATAGCTAGAAACACACCACACACACACATATAAATATATATGTACAAGTATACAAGACTAACTCAAAGGTAACAACCTAAGGTAGCCAACCTATCCCCTCTAGGGAATCCTAACCAAGTAGGAAAACTAATACTAACATGATCTAGGCCTATAACAATAATGTATAACCATGAGATAATTATTCGTAACATAGTAATTGTAAAATAAAGAAATCTAAATCATACCTCTAACCTCAGTATCAGTCCATAATAAACCTGCTATCAACTAACCATAATAATTACAATAAAGTAATCGGTTAGTCTGGACAAATAATACCTTAACCGAGCCCCATAAGTAGGTAGTTTCAATCAGCACACAACACACAACAAAAAACACTTATAATCTATACCTATACAACCCCGCATAAGGCTGATAGATATAGGAACCAAACAATATACTGGTGATAGGGAATGCACATGCATGAACGAATAAAAGTAAATCCATAATACCATAATCGATCTAAGTGCCATAAAGTAATCCAATGTATATACCTCCTCCAGCTATACGACTCAAAAAAGCAGGACCTATAGTGATCTCTCTTCTCTAACATGATGGCTTAAAGACGAAGGGGCCCCTAGAGGCTTTGGGAGTGCCCGTATACACTGAATTAGCTATCTACTACAAGTCATCCAAAATATCAATTGAGTTTTACTTGCGGAACTACATTACACTATATGCAATGAACTAAAGCTGATCCACCAAAATCCACAATGTCAAGCATAAGAATAAGCCAACACAATACTATTTAGGTACACAAATGGTGATGACCATTGTCTATAATATGCCAATGCTACAACTAGTTTGAATGACCCTCGAAACTGATATTCAAGAGACCAAAATAAAAATACTCAACCATTAAATGATTCTCTCCAGAATGTCCCATCTACTAAGGATAAAGTTATGCTAAATCCAACACCAGCGTATTACTCTTGCTAAGTAGATAATCTAAAATCTAAAAAAGAAAAACTAAAACTTGAGGTTAATAGTGGAAGAAATTATCCTCAAGTGCTAATGAGCCACCATATGAACGTCTATCGACCCCAATACATCCAAACTGAAGAATACCAAAGAAGTTGATAAAGGGTATGCTTAGCAACCTATAGGCAAAAGTCCAACTAAGAAAAATTCAAAATAAGGGCTACACCCAATCTCTACAACTTCCAGCTAAAATCTCAATAGAAAGGTTGAACCTCTTGATCTCAACTATCCAAACCAATAATGTAGATGAGTAAGTATTCTTACTCAAAATGTATCATAACCCTCAAGGCGTCAAATCCAAACTAAAGTCGACAAGTCCAAACTAAGAACATATACCTAAATATACCTTTATCATGATAAAATTGACGAGTCATGATGGCACCTACTCTGTCTCGCCAATAGCTAACCTGAACCCTAGCCCAGAGCTATTTATAATACGCTAACTTGGTGGAAATTTCCCCAAAAGGGAAAAATAGTCAATAAAGATATAAATAACCAAAGTAATGTAATATTATAAAAGTTACTGATAACATAAAAAATCATACCACGACCTGGTAAGATAGTATAATGAAACATTTGAGAATGTGACATTGCAAAATATTTAGTTGAATGGCAATAGAAACGATATGTGTGCTGTGTTATGTCCTTATTGTGCATTATTTAAATTTTTTAAAGTAATTCTTAGGTGAATATTATGGTCTTAACTTGTATCTATACTTACCTATCCACGTGTTAAGGAATTGGATCACTTAGCTTTGAACCCTTGAAGAAGACAACAACCTTTTTGATGTCTCTAGAGTGGATACGGTAGGGAGGTACTTGAGTCGTACCCTAGGTCACTACTTATACCCACCATGACCTTAGCTTTTGCACCCTAGATAGTATGTTAGGTTAGTTTACTATAAATGATATTAAAAGGTCATCCCTTCATCATAACCAAGCTCACAAGTCATAAGTTGCCCAACTATATGGAGTGAAACCTAACCTAGAGTAGATTTTTTTGGTTATAGGTGGTCTATATAAGTTAGGTCATGATTTTTACCCTTAGGATATGACTAAAGAATTCCTAGTAGTACCCTATAATATATAGTTGACCTAGGGGAAGCCTTGAGTATGAGTTAGGGTACCAATCGTACCCTAGGTTATGATTGCCAAGTGAGCCATGAGGGGAAGTTGTACCCCTGCACGTGCGTGTTTTCTAGTTTTTAACTAAGGAAATTTTTATCATTTCCCTTGACAAAAACCCTAGATCCTTGACCTAGATAAGTCTTGGTACCCTCCCAAGTCTTCATTTTCAAGACTTAAACATATCCTAACACTCTAAAGGCTCTTCAAAATAAGATTAGAGTCTAGGGTTTGAAGGTGTTCATCTTGTGGAAAGGAAGAAGAGTGAAGAATATTGGTGATTCAAGTTTTTTAAGGCATGTATCTCTTACCCTCTTTAAATAATTCCAAACCCATGTATTCAGACTATAATTAGTAAGTTACATAGTGGTTTTGAATCAAATGAAATAGGTTTTTACACCTAATAATGAATGATGTTAATTCTTTCATATACTTGTGATGATACATATATTTAATGGCATATTTCATATGTGGGAGCTTTTTGTATACTTTTTAACATGAGCGTCTTTATTAACCCTAGTCTTGATGAATTCTACCATGAAAATAACCTTGTTATAAGTAGGCACAAAAGGTGTTTGTTAAAATATCTAAGTGAAATAAATAGTTGCATGTTGATAATGTGTTGATCTCGTGAAATTGCCCAATTGGCTATGAATGATTATTGAATGACCTTGTGATGGTATTATGAACCATGTATTGTGAAATTGTTAACCTTATTGGTTGATTTCTAATGTGAGGATAAAGTCTCTAGATATAGGGATGAATTTGACTTATGCTTAGAACCCAAGTTTGGTAAGAATATGGTAATAGACTGCTAATCAAATGTGAATAACTTGTGATGGTCTTGATGAACATGAATGAAATTGTATAATTAAACTAAGTGAAGGCATTGGCCTATTGAGATGATTTAGTACTGAAGGCTCCCATAATGACCATGAGGTATTGTATAGTGTTGAAATTAGTTAAATGGATAAAGTCCCTAAATATTGTTTTGAATATGTGTTGAAGCATTCATAAGAGGTTAAAGTCCCAAATGTCAACCAATGATGGTTATGATGGCTTGAGGGTAAAGTATCTTGCCTTATGTGATGGTTGGAGGGTAAACACCCTTGCCCAATGAAAATTATACGTTAATTCAGTTGCTTAAAAAGCACTCTTGAGGTCAAAGCACCTCATCTATTTAAGAGGCTTGTGGTAAAGTACAATTATTGCTTATGGTAAAGTCCACCTATGGCTTTTGGTAAAGTCTACCTATATGTGTAGGTAAATTCCCTTGTTGAATGGCCTATGTTTTTGGGTAAGGTCCCTTGGTGAATAATGATGTTTATAGATAAAGACCATAGTAAAGTGAATCTGTGTACATGGGTAAAGTCCCCGGTCTAATGATAATATGATTATGGCTAAAGTCCTTGGCATATTAAGCATGATAATCCCTAAGTGTGTGAGGTGGTAGTCCTCTACCCTACATCTAATTAATAAATGTATGATAATTTTGATAAACCTTGATATCTTGCTTGATATATGGTATGAGTATATGTATGTATAAGTGTATGAATATGACAGAATGTGATATATTGATTTGTTATTGATTAATGATGTTATCTTATCACCTATCCTTGAGTTACATGCTAGCATTTCAATCGCTAACCGTCTTCGAATGCTATGTCCCCACGTGACGTAGGTACCGAACCATCTTGTTTTTTTCATGCACAGTGACTTATAGATCAAAGAGGTTTGCGGATTGAATTTAAGGGGTGAGCTTCTTTACATTCAGAAAACATTCATCTCTTAGTCCTTATCTTTAGACTTAGTCTCTTTAAGACTTCGTTTGGCTATAGTAGGTGGCTTGTTCTTACATATACTTTTATTGACATTAGCCTTGTATAGAGGTGTTGTGAACAACTATAAACTTGGGCGTATTTATTATAATGAATCTAATGTTGACATATGTTATTATTTTTTGCTATTTTTATTGTGAGTTGGATATCCTCTAACTTCTATGGTATGTTGAGACGATTAGGTTGGGTTATCGGGGCAACCTTTGATTCATGTAATCTTGAGGTGCCCATACGACATGGTCTAAAGTTTTGATCATGTCAAGTTGAAATCAGAGCCTAGGTTCATGGTCAGTTAGGTTTTAATAATACCATGTCTTGTAGAATTTCATTATGTGTGTGAAGCGCACCACTTAAAAAAGAAAGGCTATGAGGCATTTTAGGAATATTTTGTTTTCTTCTGTTTCAATCTCAAGCTATTAAGTCTATGGTCTGGTATTTCCCCTGATTCCATTTGCAATCTTTAAGATCATGCCTTAAAGAAGATCTGAGACTCACACAAACAATACTGAGGGTCCTATGGACAAAGTTTGTCTAAATTTTAGAGTTCAGACCTGGGCTAGGGTTACAGTATCTGGATATTCTTATAGGGTTCTACCAACCAACCCTACTCATGAGAGTGGCATTCCTTGTCAGTCTCCTCAAAGAGATGCTACTAATATAGAGTTTTGTCTCTTCATCAACCTCTTGACTTAATTAGTAGCCTCTCAAGTGGAGTGTGGTACCCCAACTTCCATTTATTCTGAGGCCACAAGAATTAGCCAATTTATGAGGTTAAGACCTCCTATGTTCTCTAGTACCAAGGTTAAGGAAGATCCTCTAGGCTTCATTGAGGAAATGGAGAAAATCTTCTAAATCATGCATGCTTTAGAAATTGAGGGTGTTGAGCTTTCTTTCTACCAATTGAAAGATATAGCGTACCAGTGGTATAAAGGGTTGGAGTTATCTAGGGGTATTTATGCTAGTCTAAATTCTTTGGTGTATTTCTCTGAGGCTTTCCTTGGCCACTTATTTTCTCAAGAGTTAAGAAAGGAAAAGACAAATGAGTTGGTGAACTTAAAGCAAGGGATAATGTCCGTCTAAGAGTATTCCTTGAAATTCCATTAATTGTTGAGGTATGCTCCTGAGATGGTTTCTAGCAAGAGGTCTAGAATACCAAAGTTTGTCTTAGGATTGTCCCATAATTTACTTCTCAAAAGCAAGGCAACCTTGTTGATTAAGAACATAGATATATCTAGGTTGATAATAAAAATGCAACAAGTGGAAGACGGAAGAAAAAAAGTTGAGTTTAGAGAGAAGCAAGAAAGAAAGTTTAGGCCTTTCGAGAGTGATGGTGGAAGTAATGGCAAGTGGCCACAAAATAAGTTGGGGAGTTTGGATTTTTTCTTATCAGATAATGTTCTCTCTCCTTACCTAAATTTTTTAGGTGGTCATCAGTCTCAGTTTGGTGGTAGGTCTCGGGCATAAGGTGCCCAATTTTAGACTACTAGTGCTCAGTTGGCTCCACCCCATCCTTCTTGTAGATTTTATGTGCAGAGTTATCATGGTGAGAGTGACATAGAGAGAGGTAGATATTTTCAATATGGCTAGCTTGGGCACATATAGTATGAGTACCCCATACTAGTAGCTTTTTGGGCCAATAGGGACTCTGTTGCTACTCCCTCTACTCCCATACAAAATGGTGCTATGTTTGCGGCTACTTCTATTTCTGGAACTAATACTGGCCGAAACTACTTGTATGCACTTACTACTTACTAGGATTCTGAGGTTTCTGTCGATATTGTCATGAGTATGTTGAAACTTTTATCTTGTTATGTGTATTGCTTGCTTGACCCAGGGTCTACTCTTTCTTATGTGACCCTGTATGTGATTTTGTATCTTAATTATGATCTCGAGAGTCTATCCATTCCTTTTTCTATTTTTACTGTGGTTGGAGACCCTATGATTCTTAGAAAGGTCTACAAGGGATGTGTGATATCTATTTAGAGTGGAGATACTCTTATTGATTAATAGAGTTATACATGGTTGATTTGATGTTATTCAGGGGATGGATTGGTTGCACTTTTTTTATGCTTCCCTAGATTGTCGAACCCATAGGCTCATGTTCAAACTTCCTAATGATCCGTTCTATGTATGGGAAATTTGTTCCTTATTTCCTAAGGGAAGGTTTATTTCTTATCTTAAGGTCCGAAGGTTGATTTTGAAGGGGTTCTTGTATCATTTAGTCCGAGTTTAAGATTCCAACTCGGAAAAGCCACCTCTAGACTCCATTCTCGTGGTAAATGAGTTTCCCAATGTGTTTCTCGATGATTTTCCTGGTGTTCCTCCCGATAGGAAAATTGATTTTAGGATTTATCTTGTTTTGGACACTTGTCCGATCTCTATTACTCCTTATAAAATTATTCTGGCAGAGTTGAAAGAACTTAAGGAGCAATTAAAAGATCTCATAGATAAAGGTTTCATTTAGCCTAGTGTGTATCCTTGGGGTTCTCCCGTATTATTTGTGCGCAAGAAGGATGGTTCCCTTCGTATGTGCATTGATTATTGTTTGTTGAACAAAGTGACCATAAAGAATAAATATCCCCTTCCTAGGATCGATGATATATTTTATCAACTTAAGGGTGGGGAGTGTTTCTCTAAGATTCATCTTAGATCGAGTTCTCATCAATTTAAAATTAGGGATACAGATATCCGTAATACTACCTTTATAATGCGGTACAGTCACTATGAGTTTCTTGTCATGTCCTTTGGGTTGACCAATGCCTGACGATATTCATGGATTTGATAAATAGGGTCTTCCATTCATTCTTGGACATGTTTTTCATTGTCTTTATTGATGATATCTTTGTCTATTATAAAAGTGAGGCAGATTATATAGATCACCTTTATGCCATGTTGCAAACTTTGAGGGATCATTGTTTGTATGCTAAGTTCTCCAAGTACGAGTTTTGGTGGATCCCCAAAAGATTACGGCGGTTAAGAAGTGGCTTAGACCTATGACTCCAAAAGATATTAAGAGATTCTTGGGCCTAACCGGTTATTATAGAAGGTTCGTGGAGAAGTTTTCCACTATAGTTTTCCCGTTGATCAAATTGACCCAAAAGAAGGTCAAGTTCTTATGGTTTGATATATGTGAGGGTAGTTTTGTTAAGTTGAAAGATAAATTAACTTCGTGTACGATGTTGACCTTGCCCGAGGGTAGTGATGGTTTTATGGTTTATTATGATGCTTGTTAAGTTGGTCTTAGTTACTTGTTAATGAAATATGGTAGGGTGGTAGCCTATGCTTCTAGGAAATTGAAAGTTCATGAAAAGAACTACCCTACCCATGACTTAGAGTTGTTAGCCCTGGTCTTTTCTTTGAAAATTTGGCGTCATTATCTTTATGGTGTTCCTATTGATGTCTTTTCCAATCATAAGAGCCTTCAATATTTATCTACCCAAAAGGAGTTGAATCTCTGGCAAAGAAGGTGGTTTGATCTATTAAAAGACTATGATATGAGTCTTCATTACCATCCCGGTAAGGTGAATGTAGTCACCGATACTCTTCATACATTGTCTATGGGAAGTTTGACCCATGTCTATGTGGATAAATAGGAATTAGTGAAAGATATTCATCGATTGGCTAATTTTGGAGTTTGACTTAAGAACTTTGATGGTGGTGGTCTTTGTTCATCCAGTATCTTAATCATTTTTTGTTGTTTACATAAAGGAAAAACAAGTTTTGGACCCCGAATTGATGAAGATTAAGAGTATGGTGGGTCAACACAAATCCGTACACTTTGTGATTGGTGGTGATCGTATCTTGAGGTACAAAGGGAGGCTATGCGTTCCCAACATCGACAGATTGAGGGAAAGGGTCATGGCCGAGGCTCATGGAACCCGTTTTGCTATTCATCCTGGTTCCAACAAGATGTACCATGACTTTAGAGAGGTCTACTGGTGGAATAATATAAAGCATGATGTTGGTAGCCATGTGTCAAAATGTATAGTGTGCAAATAAGTTTGAGCACATAAGGCCCGGTGGCCTATATCAAGAGAATGTGTTGCCCGAGTAGAAGTGGGAATTGATTAATTGTATTTCGTTACCAATCTTAGTAGATCTTGGCATCAATGTGATTCCATTTGGGTCATTATTGATAGAATGACCAAGTCTCCCTATTTCTTGCTTGTAAGAACTAATTTCTAGGAGAAAGACTATGCTAAGTTGTACATTGCGGAGATTGTGAAGTTGCACGATGCTCCAATGTCTATTATCTCAGATTGTGATGCTCCATTTTTGTCCTACTTTTGGAAGTTGTTCCAAAAAGGTTTGGGAACTAGGTTGTGCCTTCGTACCGCTTTCCATCCGCAAACGGATGGTCAAGCGGAGAGGATTATCCAAATATTGGAGGATATGTTGTGGGGTTGCATAATTGATTATGGTAGGAGTTGGTATGACCACTTTTTTTTGATTAAAGTTACCTATAATAATAGTTACCACTCAGGTATTTGCATGGTGCCTTTCGAAGCATTTTATGGTAGGAGATGTCGATCTCCTATTGGGTGGTATGTAGTTGGCGAGGATAAATTTCTTGGAGCTGTTTAGCTCACCAAGCCTTAGAGAAGGTGAAGGTGATTTGTGTTAGATTAAAAACCGCTCAAAGTCGCCAAAATTCCTATGCGGATGTGAGGTGTAGGGACTTAGAGTTTAATATGGGCAATTGGGTATTTTTGAAAATATGTCCCATGAAAGGAGTGATACGTTTTGGTAAAAAGGGGAATCTTAGTCACCGATATGTTAGTCCTTACTTGATTCTGAAGAAGGTTGGCAATGTTGCCTATAATTTGGAGTTTCCTTCTAGTATGAACTCCATTCACCCTATTTTCCATGTGTCTATGTTGTGAAAATGTGCCGGTGATCCTTCCTTTGTTGTTTCCATGGAAGATGTTGGTATTTTGGACTCTTTTTCCTATGAGGATCCCGGTGAGGATCTTGGATCGGTAAGTTTTTCGATTGCAAATGAAATAGGTAGATTCGGTGAAGGTTTTATGGAGGTACCAAAAGTACGAGAAAGCTACTTAGGATTCGGAAGAGGAGATGAAGTCCAAGTACCCGCATCTGTTTCCCATTCCGATAGCTTGTGATGGAGGTATATGTTAATCTTCTTGTTTTTTATTTTTTGTGTAGTAAAGTAAAGAATCCAATGATCGAAATTGATTTATGACTTTTTTAGACAATTGATTAAAGTTCCCAATGTGTGAATTGATTGATTTCTTGTTAGACAAAGGATTAAAGTTCTAATACTATGAAATAATGTGTGGCTTGTTGTGATGGGTCTAAATCTCAAATACTTTGAATTGGTTCATGTCTTTGATAGATGATGGAGTAAAGTTTCCAATGCTTTGAGTTTCTTAATATCTGTGAAAGTCGATAGGATGGAGTCCCTAAGTTATTAAATGAGTAAGTGTTGGATAAGTGATGTTTTAGAGTCCCAAGACAAATAAAATGACATGGTTGATCGATGACGATCACTATATGTGTTGTGTTGCATTATTGTTGTGTGCTATTATAACTCGTGTAATGGTTTGTTAGATGCATGTTGATATGTTAACTTGTGTTTATGCTTACCTTACCCATCATTCGTGGATGAATGATCCTATGTGGGGGAGAATGAAGCACTCGAGAATGTGATCTTGCAAAATTTTTAGTTAAATGGCAATAATCACGATATGTATGTTATGTTGTTTCCTTGTTGTGTGTTGTTTCCAACTTGTGTAAGGACTTATTAGCTGAATATTAGGTTGTCAACTTGTCTCTATATTTACCTATCGATGTGGGAAATAATTGGAACATTTAGACTTTAACCCTTGAAGAAGACAACAACCTCCTTGATGTCTCTAGAGTGGACAGGGTTGGGGGGTACTTAAGTCGTACCCTAGCTCATGACTCATGCCTACCATGACCTCCCCTTTTGTACCCAAGATAGTATTTTAGGTTAGTGTACTGTAAACCATACGACAAGGTCATCCCTTAATTGTAGCCAAGCTCACGAGTCGTAAGTTGCCCAACCGTATGGAGTGAAACCTAACCTAAAGTAGATTGTTTTCGTTACAGGTGGTCTATATGAGTTAGGTCATGATAGCCTTAGTGTACGAATCAAGGGTTCCTAGTCATACCGTAACATGTGTGGTTAACCTAGGGGAATCCTTAGGCACGAGTTAGGGTACGACTCATACCCTAGGTTATGGTTACCAAGTGAATAATGAGGGGGAGTTGTACCCCTGCACATGTGTGTTTTCCATCTTTTAACCAAGGACCTTTTGGTCATTTATTTTGACTAAAACCCTATGTCCTTCACCTATATATGTCTTGGTACCCTCCCAAGTCTTTATTTTTAAGATTTAAACACATCCTAACACTCTAATTGCTCTTAGAAACAAGACTGGAGGCTAGGGTTTGATGGTTTTCATCTTGTAGCAAGGAAAAAGAGTGAAGATTGTTGGTGATTCAAGTTTTTAAAGGAATGTATCTCTTACGATATTTAAATAACTCCAAACCCATGTATTTCAGACTTGAATTAGTAAGTGTACAGGGTGGTTTTGAATCAAATGAAAAGGGTTTTTACACCTAACAATGAATGATGTTAATTCTTGTATATACCTGTGTTAATGCATGTATTTAATGGTAATTTGCATATGTGGGTTCTTGTTGTATGTTTTTTAACACAAGTGTCTTAATTAACCCTATTCTTGATGAATTCTACCGTGAAAATGACCTTGTTATAAGTATGCACAAATAGTGTTTGTTAAAATGTCTAAGTGAAATGACTAGTTGCATGTTGATAATTTATTGAGCTAGGGCAATGGAACAAGTGGCTATGAATGATATTTTAATCACCTTGTGAAGGTATTATGAACCATGTACTGTGAAATTCGTAACCTTATTGGTTGATGGCTAATGTAAGGGTAAAGTCCCTAGATATGGGGGTGAACTTGAATTGTGCTTAGAACCCAAGTATGGAAAGAATGTGGAAATAGATTGCTAATGAAATATGAATAGCTTGTGTGAGTCTTGATGACCATAAATTTAATTATATAATTGAACTAAGTGAAGGCATTGGCCCATTGGGATGATACAGCAATAAAGGTTCCCATAATTGCCATGAGGTAATGTATAGTGTTGAAATTGGTTAAATGGATAAATTCCCTAAATATTGTATTGAATGTGTGTTGATGCATGGACAAGAGGGTAAAGTCCCAAATGTCAACAAATGATGGTTGTGATGTCTTGAGGGTAAATTCCCTTGCCTTATGTGATAGGACTAGGTAAAGTCCTTTGCCCAATGAAAATGAAAGGTAAAGTCTGTTGCTTAAAAAGAGCTCTTGCGGTCAAAGCACCTTTCCTCATGAAAAGGCTTGTGGTAAAGTCCACTTGTGGCTTGTGGTAAAGTCCACCTATGGCTTATGGTAAAGTCCACCTATGTGTGTGGGTAAAGTGCCTTGTTTGAATGGCCTATGTGTTTGGCTAAGGTCCCTTGTTGAATGATGATGTTTGTGGTTAAAGACCTTAGTAAAGTGAATGTGTGTACATGGGTAAAGTCCCTGGTCTAATAATAATGTGATTGTGGCTAAATTCCTTGGCGTATTAAGCATGATAATCCATAAGTGTGGGAGGTGGTAGTCATCTACCCTACGTATAATTAATGATTGTATGAGAATGTTGATGAACCTTGATATCTTGGTTGATATATGGTATATGTTTATGTATGGATAAGTGTATGAATGTGATAGAATATGATATATTGATTTCTTGTTGATTGATGATGTTATCACTTATCCTTTAGTTACATTCAAGCATTCCAACCGCTAACCATCTTCAAACTCTACGTCCCCATGCGACACAGGCTCCGAAGCATCCTCTTCTTTTCACATACAGTGACTTGTAGATCAAATCGTTTAGTACATTGAATCTAAGGGGTGAGTTTCCTTACATTCGGAAGACATTTATCTCTTAGTCCTTATCTTTAGACTTAGTCTTCTTAAGACTTTGTTTGGCTAGTGATGGGGGCTGAACCCGACATATACTTTTATTGACATTGGTCTAGTATAGATGTGTTCTGAAAAACTGTGAACTTGGGCATAGTTATTCTAATGAATCTAATGTTGACTTATGTTATTATTTTCTACTATTCTAATTTGTGAGTTGGATCTCCTCCAAATCCTATGGTATGTTGAGACAATTAGGTTAGGTTATCGAGGCGACCTCCTATTCATGTGATCTTGAGGTGCCCATACGACATGGTCCGAATTTTGGGTTGTGTCATACAAGACCTATTATAAATACAACCCAAGTCTAAAATAGTCAATACAATCTTGTCTCGAAAATAAGACTAGACATAGATAGATAGAAGGAAATGGGGCAACTCTAACTCCAATATCTCACCCTATCTCCAAAATCGAACACAACACAATCCTAGAATCAACGACGACAACTAGTACTTAGATATATACCAAAAATATACAGAAGTGTTGTATGAGTACCAAAACACGAGTACTCAATAGGCATCATCGGTCGACTGAGGTAAATCATGATATAAATATGATAAGATGCAAGATAGCATAACTAAGTCGAGATAGAGGCAAACTTGAATTGACTCCAACATCACTGTACATAAATAAGTAGGTAACTGGAATAATAACACAATCATAAGGGTCAAACACATGCAATTATAACTGCAAAATTGGCCCCCATAAGCGAATAAGTGCGAAAAAATAAATAACCCAACGTAGGCCCCCATAAGCCTAGAGGGTACACTAAATATAACTCGATTCACCACAATACCAACTCCCAAGGTACAACTAGAATCTATCCATGTCATTCAATATTATAACAATTCCCACTTCCAAACTTAAAATCGATACACATATCGTCAATATCATTTTCCATATCTGGAATCGAACATAAACAATATCATAAGCATCAATATTGTCGATGTCATACCGCCACTATTATGCTTAAGATCATTGTAAATTATCAAACTCGAACTAGTAATTATATAATCAATATCATAATAGTCTTTTGGACTTGAACCGGGTATATATGTCATCAATATCATTATTAATATCAGGACTCGAATTGTTAATCATATATCATCATATCATCATTAATATCACGACTCAAATCGGTATAAAATTCATCAATAGCATAATCAATAGTGTAATTAAATAGTATAATTTCTCAATGTCCACCCAACATAACCATCGAGTCTTATCATATTAGCATCAACTCCTAATACCAACCCATTCTGACCATTAGGCATCTAGTCTCATCAAGCCTCATAATAAGCTTATCAAGATATATATGAACATATAAGGATCTAAGAAAACTAGCTCAAGTCATGGCCTAAGGCGGGTTAAATCTGATTTCTAAGCCCCAACATCCGTTATCAAGTAAACTCTACCCCAGACTAGGATAAGGTATCTAAAGCCACTTTTAGAAGTTGAAAAAGCCTTAATTAGCCTTAAGGTAGAAATTCTACTAATGATCTAAGTAACTAAATTGAAGTACATAAATTATGGTTTTCAAACAGCCTAGATAGTCCATCTAACCCAAGTATAGTCAGTTTGATTACCAAAGCCTATGGCTCAATCTATGAGTTGGAAAACCTAACCTACTTGGGCACCAAAGAAAGCTCAAAGAATCTGATAAATTCCTAATTTTTCCTTCCAAAAAGCTTTTGCAAGATGCCATACTTTTAAAATCACAATCTATTTATCAACACGAGAACAATGATACGCATATTGCAACACTATGCTTTGGGTCCAAAAATAGTCAAAAATTCCATATGGGTCCTATTTATGAAAACCACATTTCTGAAGCCAACCCAATATTCCCTCATGCTCAAGGAGTAATTACCATAAACACGGGTGAAATTTGAGATATATTGGTGCTAAAATAAATCCACCAAGGTTTAGGGATTTTTAGAGATGAAAAGGGGAAAATCAACCATGAAAATGGAGGAAGAATGGGCAAAAAGGGGCTGAAAATGGGGTTTTAGTCTAATGAATATGGATGAAGAACGGGAAAAAACAAACTGAAAATGGGGTATTTGTACACTTTACAGCGGCCTAGTAGTTGCTATTATGACTTACCCATCGTGATGGCCACATTCGCCTCCTGCCAAAGTTGTTGCACATAGATGTCGCGATCGCGATACTCATGAAGTGGATGCCAAATTGCATTACCGAGACTTGGATCATGATCGTTGGTGCACCACCACCAACTGAGACTTAGAATTTCCAAGTCTCCACCAACCCCTAAAGATTCATCCCGAATCTCGCATATGCAAATGGACTATGCTACTCTATCAAATTCAATGTTCTTGACTTAATGGCATAGTTGAAAATTCCTTCAGAGGTTGTTTCAACATAAAATAGGTCTCGTACCCAATTTTCATTTTCTTAACTTTTTGATCAATAGGTCAAAATGAGCTTAGGTGTCTTGGGACTCAAACCAAGAGTTCATCTAGCCAAAAATCAACATTTCGGAGCTGTTGGGATAGTCAAAATTATCATATGAGGTTGTTTGAATGAAGTTTTTGCATGGTAGCCAATTTGAACCAACGAAGACTTCAAAATAGTGAATTGACTCTATAAACCAATCAAACTGCCCGGTAACTAGACTATCAGTTCTAGTAAGTCATAAATGACTTGGGGAATCTATAGGAAAGATCTAATGCTAAAAATAAGCATAAATATGGAAAATGACTTGAAGGGTCATTACAACCTTACTATCTAAATCAGACATAACCCTTACTGGTTTTTTCCAAAGTCGAAATCAAAATGTAGCTGAGACATAAATCAAACATAACCCTTAATGGTTAATACCAAAGTTGAGAACAAAATGTAGCTAAGACCCAAAATTACAATAAATTATATACCATGGGCTGAAAGAACAAGCAACGAACTCCATACCTTTTGGTGGACACGAATCATCAAAGCATACACAAAAAGTCACCAGAGTTACAAACTGTACTAGTGATGTCAAAAACTCTAGCAACTTAAAGGAATGCAACCTTAGCAAAAAAATTGCTTAATCCAATGCTCCATCTCAATAATGAATACCCAAATTACCAATTTGAAAAGTGTTCATAGGAAAGGGAACACCTATCTCTACCTTTCTTAACTCGACTGGAACAAGAACCAAATCACAACAAGAAGTCAATACCATGATCAAACTATAACTAGGAGACCAACCCAACAAACTTTAAAGTTAATCCCAAGAGCTCTTGACATCAATACCAAGAATACCACTGGGCAATGAACTTGCCAAATCAGCAGGACAAATTCCATATTGGTTAGCCTCGGAGATGGGCTATAAGGAAGGATAACCGATGCCGAAATCTCCTCTAACTTGAATGCAAGTTTTAGAATCTCAACTCAAAAATAGGCAATAAAACCAAATTGCCAACACTAGAACTATAACGGAACCGCCAAAAGCCAACTTACCTTCATAGCCATAGCCCACTCAACAACTATTCTAGCCTTTCCAATAGAAGAGGAAAGCAACTAAACTTACCTTACTATAAGAGAGAAATTATCCAATTGAGCAAGCTATATGCCAACGAACTAGAATTGTGTGAATAAAAATTCTAACTAGATAATGCTAGTCTAGCCATCTATCAAGAAAGGATTAATTAATTTCAAACAATGACAATAATAACAACAATATAAATCTCAGCATAAGAAGTAGTTAGTATCAAAAATAAAAATCAAGAGCAAGTACCACATTAGGGCCGTAAGAAGGTCAATATGCTATGGTAAATAGGACTCGAATCCAAATGCTACACCCTTAGGGAAATACCAATACTAACCCACTTTATCCACTACTAAAAGAAATCATCTATTGGGTTAGTCATATGATCGTGAAATCTACACCAAGGCATACAAAAATTAATGTAAACCCACCAAGACATACATTCATTAATAGGTATGAAAACCCCAATACACTAAAATGTAAAGGGAAAAGTAGGAAATATAAAGTGCACCTATTACGGTGGAATCCAAAGTCACATGCCTGACGTGCCTAACGGGGTACTAATATGAGCTAATCCAAACTCAAACTAAGTATCTAAATTAGCAACTGTGATACTAAAGGCACTAAGATGCCACAACACTGTGAGACTGATATGAATGACTTAAATGTCTAATAATTTCATGTTGGGAACACTCTCTGGACCAGTGACTTATCTCTTTGCATTCATAGAAAACCCTTGAAGCCTTAACCTGGCAAGAAACATAAGTTGACCCTATCGGCTGACCAACTAATGCTAGAAGAACTCCCTACTAAGATGACCATCCTCCCTACAATCATAACATACCCAAAGGTGCCTAAGTTGGTAGGGAACATATGGTAACTCTATTTGAACAACGAACTCATGCTTGGGTACTCTCTAGGCTAATGACTAAGCCCACCACAACCATGACAAGCTCCTAAAATACTTTGAGGTACTGCCCCTATTGGTCTATAATGGCCATTATGGCTTAAAAATCTATGATAAATACTTTGTGAGGCCCAACAAAAGTGCTACCGCTCATGATAACCATGAATGAGCTGAGAGCCATCTATAGTCTAAAATGCTACCTTCATAGCACTGATAGGTTGTAAGTGAATCTGATCTTTATCAGAAAGGTCATCACTCATGGATGGAATACCAAAGCAATGTACTATCGTATAGTCTCTTACTGCCATCTCTATAAGTCTTAATACGTGCTCTCTCTATGTCCATCCTGTGGTCAACAACCTAAGTGAAAGAAGAAGCCACTACTATTAAATGCTCCAATGCCAAATTGAGTGGCAATGCTAATCCTCCAATAAACCCACACATTATCTTATGCTCTGAAGGATATATCATTTAAGTATGTCTTGGGTACTCAAGAAACCCAATATCATTCTCATTAACTGATAGGAAACCCTGCAGAATTCCAACAAAACAAACTTTGACCAGAGAACTACTCGATGCATCGAATGTTATGTCTAGCCGTGAGGTATTTATAAAAAGGCTCAAAATTCCCAATACAAAATCTTGAAAGGATAAAGTGATCATAAACTCAACCAGAGCCTAAGATGACCCCAAATCCTCTAATTGACGCTAAAAATCATTGATGTCAATCTCTGACTTTCTAGTCCAAAGCTGCATTAAAACTCTAGAAATATATGTCAAAGTCCCATTCGCGTCTATAGATGGCCTTGTATCATCCACCTAGGGTAGACTAGAGTCAAAGAAATTACTTGAGGCTCATAGAAGTGCAGACACATGGTAAAAAAGTCAAAAATATAGTTTTCTAAAAATTCCCTATAACCTCTCGAAGATAGGATTCAAATGTCTCCGCATCAATCTGCAAGACTATATTAGACACTTAGCTCTTGTACCAAAACCTAGGCAGTAATACCAATTTATCATAATCTAATTTCTCACGTCATGATGACATCTACTATGACCCACCAGTAGGTAAGCTCACCTATAGCGCAAATATCTAGTAATGGAATTCTAGAAAAAATGTATAAAGATTGCAGAATAATTATGATAAAAGACTAATATATACAGTCTCAAAACCTAGTGGAATTAGTACAAGAGCATGTAATAAAATAAGAATACAAGGTGAAATACTAAATGAGTTTATAGGTAAAATTGATTTAACCAAAATTACACCTCTTAGAAAGTATAAAATGGTCGCTTGTCAAATATAGAAACCAAAAAGGTTGGGGTTGATTCCACGATGCATAGGTTGGAAATCTATCATGAGCTTACTGATGGAATTGGAACATGTAGAAAGTAAAAAGGGGTTTTGTAAAAGTAATAGTAACAATAACAGTAACAGTAATAATGATGGCCTGTTAGGATTGTTATCAATATGAGATGATCACTATGATTGTGCTCCCCCTCGCTTCTTAAATCTGTAGACTTATCATGTTTGTCAAATTATCTTTGTCCCATGCATGCAAAATCTAACAAGTTATGTATCACCCAACCGTCTCTCAACCTTGGTTTGGGTGAATTTCACTAATATTCTCTTCGTCTCAGAGTGTTGCCATTACTAACCCTTGTTTTGGATCTCAGACTAACTATTTTCTTTCAGTATCAAGTTAATTGGATAAATATTGGTATCTTCAAATTATTATTCTAATCTCCTTTTCCTGATCTCTACCTCTCTCTTAAGCAAGTATCTAATATAGGTGAGTTCCTTATGTTTTCAACCATTAAGAAAGCATTCAAAGTGAAGGAAACCCCAATAAATGCAAGAATACCAATCTAGAATGACTTTTCACTTGTTCTACTTTATTAATCCATCAGAGTTCCCATAACTCTAGTTATAGGGTTTAGCTACTCATAGTTGTAAGAACACACATATTATTAATAGATAAAAGCATACGAATGACATTATGAAAAATATAAATGAAAACTAAAATCTCAAATTAATTTCAAACCCTAAGAAACTAAGAACAATAATTCCAAGATCAATAATGTGTATTAGAATTCCAAATAATGTAAAAAGTGTATAAAGTGCATAAAATGGTAACATAAAAACCAATGGATATTGATAGATACATTAGAAAACCTATCCTAAATAAAGTATAAAACTTGAGTCGGCACCAACCTATAGCCTTACTTACAGGCCATAGATTGTACCTATGGGGCGTAAATAGGCTTGTGGAAATTAGAGAAATCTTTATACTATAGAACACCTACCTATGGTCTATAGTTAGTACTTACACCTCATAAGTAGGGGCATAGGAATAAAAGTACATCATTAAACTATAGAACCTTCAGGAACAATACTATGGAGCAACCTGTGAGCTAGTAGGTATTGCCTATGGTCCATCGGTTGGCTCATAGGTAGCCTTCCAGATACTCTTCATCATTTTTTGCTCCTTATCTACTCCAAACTCTATTTTATAAAAAATCAACAAAAAAGCACAACACATCCAACAAAAATACCTAAGTACTTGGATAATTTCATTGTTTTAAGCTTAAAAAATTCCATGAAACCATAGAACATCAACACCCTCAACTTAGAACATTTGCATGTCCTCAAGCTAATAACACATAATAGAAAAGAAAAAAAATGATGGTTAAAAAAAAGAATCTTAAGGCACCTACGATAGTCAACTCATTTTATCACAAATTTTTTACCCCCTCCTATTCATAACTTTCAAAACCACCGTGTGGATCCATGTAGCATAATAGTTTGAGACAAAAGGAATCGAATGGTCATATTAGATTAATAATGAAAAACCAAGAATATATGCAAGTAACACTACCTAAAAAAATAAGTAGTTAACAACACAACCCATGTACCCTCATGACTAGAAAGTCCCAACTCTTATAATATCATCATGCATCTCAAAGCAGAGACTACATCAAACACTCACACTCTCAAATAAAGTTCAAACTATGTGCATAAAATACAATACACCTACCCTTATTTTCTGTACGTTAGTTTTATGGTTGGTTAGGCTGGATAACTATAGGACTTTACTTGGTTTGTAATATAGTCTTGGAGGCAGGTATGGTATGTAAGGAATATAGTGACTCAACCTCCTTACTCTTTTCTTTATAATTATCATCTCACTTCTCTTCACCCATCTATTTTTAGTTGTCTCACCACCATTAGCAACCAACTTCTTAATTTTAGATTTGAGTGCATTATTAAAATCTATAGTATCATTCCTTACATCATCAACCACAAATATAGGTGGATCAATAGTATTCTTAGCACTTTAAGTAGTGATATCTAGTCAGTGAATGTCGTTCTTCTAATTCTAAATAGTATTGCTAGGAAGAATGTCTGATTGATATTGGTTTAATATTATCAACATCTTCCCGAACTACTGTTCATGCTGCTTAATTACTGTGGCATATGATTCTATTTTTTGGCTCAATCCTGATATATCTTCCTTAATCTCCTTAAGGCAACTCTCTTGGCTCTTTAAACCCTTCACAAGCTTATAAAGAAATGCTTTCATTCTAGATGTAGCATCATGGTTCCCTAGAGGAAAATAAAGACTATTCTTCTCCTTATAATAATATCTTCTCCTCCAATCACCATCACACTCTATGCTTCTATCCTAATACCTATCTCTATGGTAGTTTCAACCTTGATTTTCTTGCCTCGAGTTCTAAATGTCTTAAATATAACCTTTTTCATTGGCTTAGAAACTCTCTATATGTCAATCTAAGTACTTTGATTTCTTGTAAGAATTGAACTCTTCATGTATAGATGATTTACCTCTTGCTCCTACTACATTCACCTTTTCTTCTCCGATAGATGCAAATTGCTGAGCAAGCAACCCAATGTAAGTTCTCAGCTATGCTACTTCTTGAGACACTATCCCATCTAAGCCTCTCTACTCATTCGAAGCACCAATAGCATAAGTACCAACATACTTATACACCTTCCAAATATGCCACCCTAAATTTATTTTAGTGATCCGATTTAAAATTGTTGTAGCCTGCTACTAATGAATTCTCTTAAAAGCCCCACCAGTTATAGTATAAACCATAACATTGGTAATTGTATTCAAGGATCTATATAATATTTCAAGAAAGCTCCTTCCTAAAATTTTGTGATTAGGAATAATCATCAGCTACTTCTTAAACCTCAATCATATCTCGTACAATGCCTCTAAGTGTAACCATCTAAAATTATAAATCTCATCCTTCATCTGCAGCATTCTAGAAAGAAGGAAAATCAGTCTAATAATTATATCCTTAACTCATTCCAAGTGTTAATGAACCTATGAGGCAGCACCCCTAACCATACATTACTTCACCGGCAAGAGAGAATGGGAACAACCTAAGACATAGAGCTTCTTGACTTACCCCCGACAGATAGTACAAAGTAAAAATCCTAATAAAGTTTATAATGTGTATGTTTTCATTATTAGTAGGCAAACTATAAAACCTCCCCTTTAAGATTAAGTAGCTGAATAATTACACTCATAATGTCAAATTTGGTTCCTTGGGGAAACTTTAGATGAATGATAGCCCTTGACTCAATCGGTTCAACATACCCCAAATCTTCTTTTGGATCACCATAAATAGGCAAGTATTGATAAGTAGGTGGTTGAAATCTATTCCTTCTACGTCTATCTCGATCGAGTGCAGCTCAATATTTTTTTCTTACTGTCTAGCCCTTTCCCTAGCACATTGAGAAAGTGCTAGCCTTGCATTTTCTATAGCTATTAACTAATTAGTGATTTACTTAATGATTTCATGAATATCATACAGAGATGGCGGATTCAATGTATTTGGGTCATTATGAACCCTTCGTGTCGACTTCTTGATCATACTCTTCTATTTTACAATTTTATTGCAAGGTCTGTTCAAGCTCAGGACAAATGAAATAGGGGAATTTCCTTGAATTTTGGTATTGGGAATGCACCAGCGTAAGTCATAGTAAATTATAAAATCAAAAACCAATAACCTCATCAAACTCAATTAATCAATCCACAACCGTACTTCCTGATAACAAAGCAAAGATATGATGTCTCCCAATTAGACCTCTTAGAAAGTATAAATCAATCATTTTTCAAATGTATAACCTAAAAATTTGAAACACCCAATGTTTTAGACCCTTGTAAAATTTAAAGAGTTTTAGACTTTTTGGACTTGGTATGACTTAAGGGTACTATTCGTACCCTTGGATGCGGGTAGGGGGATGGCTTGATGGTTTACTCCTAAGTTAGGCAGTATAGATGGATTGGTTACTATCCATGATATGACTCAGCATGTATGAGTCGTATGCTTGGATATGAGAGGTACAATTCCAAGTCATATAGCACTTGATTAATGGTCTTGTCAAAACTGTCTATAATATAGTTTGGGTGTATGGTTTAGGGTACCACTCATACCCTAAGGTACGAGTTGGGTTGGTATAGCTGTATTGGAACTAGTATGAAGGGTCTTGGTATGGTCTAGGGTATGAGTTAGGGTACCACTCGTACCCTGGGGTACGATTTACATGGGCTAGTCGTACCCTTTTAGGACTTGGTTTCTAGCTTTTAAGGGAAGGTAGTCCAGATATTTCCCACCATAAACCCTTATTTCCCCATATTATATAACCCTTAGTGTCCTCTTATAACACTTTTAAAGACTAGAAACACTTCAAATACATTCTTTAAACACTCTCTTAAAAATTGGAGGCTACGGTTTCTACATATGTTCTTCAAAGGGCTCAATAGTCAAATTACTCTCCGTAATCCTTGTGTATAAGGCATATTCTCTTCCCTCATTGTTATTTTCTCTAAATTCATGATTTAATACAATGTTTTAATGGTTTGATTATTGTCTAATTTTGTGGTTTCAAATATAATTTAGGTCTTTTGGTTATAAATGCTTGGTTATGGTTTTCCAATATTTTAATTATGTGTTTATATGATTTAATGGTGGTTTTGTATAATTTGTTACATGGGAATAGTTATTTGATAATTGGCTTTGGTTTTAGAAATACCATGCCCCCAATTTGATTGATAAAATATGTGTGAGAATGTTTTCACTACATTGTTGTATTTTTAATAAAACTATTGCATGGTTTGAACTTGGTAATGGAACCCTAAATGGTTTAAATGGTTTTGAATGGTTAAATAAAATGGTTTGATTTAATAAAGATCCTTGTGGGGGAACAATAGAATCCCCCAGGTGAAGATATTAGTGGCATACTTTTGGGGTACACGGTACTCCCCCAAGTTAACTTGGTAAATTTGGTATATAGGAATCCCTTTATCTTAAAAGGTTTGGCTAATGACTATACTTGCAAGTTATAGTTGGTATGATGATACCACTATCAATAGCCTTGGTAAATATTAAATGGTATAATAGATTGGTTGGTTGGTTATGGTTTTAATTGGAAAATAATAGTGGGGTATGATAGCTAATCACAAAGATAAGAGTTCAATGAACGAACACTGGAAACTCATTTTTGCTGACATGAGAGGTAGGTCATGGCGACCTTATATGATACTATGTGGTACATGGGAATCCTCTAAGTACACTGTACATATGTATCATGGAGGGCAAGGGTACTTGGGAATCACTTACTCTAATGGTATCTCTGATTCGTGCGGCTACACGCATTAAGGACTATTTAGGGGGTTACACTGGAACCATATAACCCTTGGATAGTTAAGGATGGTTAAGCTACACATACCCAAGTTAATGATTTCAAATGCATGCTAAGCTCGATCCCCTTCCCGACATGGTTATATATATGTATGGTTTGTATGCATATGGTTAGTTTACTTGGTTTTACTTGATGGAATATTTTTATTCTTATCTTGAGTACATGATAGCATTCACCCACTAACCCATCTTTGTACAGTTGTATCCCCACGCAAAGCAGTAATCAACTATTCACTTCTCCTACTTTGTGATTGAATGCAATATCAACTATTGGATTAAAGTAGTGAGCTTTCATAGTTTGGAGGGAATACATTACATGTCATGGATTACTTTATGTACTTTCATCTTTTATAAGACTTCATTTATGGATTTATAGAGGGCATGTATCGACTAGGTACTCTTTAGTTTGATTTATAGGCTTTGTGTGGAAAATTATGGACTAGTTTATGGTATGGATAGTTTATCTCATATATATAAACATATATTAAATTATTGTCTTAGTTTTGGTTTATGGCTTTGGTTAGGTTGGATTGGTTGATTATTGGATGGATTAACTTGGTTGGGTTAGCCTCAGATATAGGCTTATCCTAAAGTCACCATATTGTGGATATGCTATTTTGTTATATGTTTGGATTTTATCCAACTCAGGGAATATTTTAGTTGGTTGGGTTGGGTATCGGGGCTGATCTCTGGTTTGGGTTGGACTTTATATTGCCTATTACGACAAGGCCTTGGTTTTGGTCATGTCAAGTTGGTATTAGAGCTTTAGGTTTTGGTGTCATGGGGTGTCAAAAAAGCCATGTAGAATAGAGTCTTGCTTATGGGTGTGTGTGCACCGCCCTTATAATTAGGAGGCTAAGATCTATTTAGGAATATTTTACTTTCTTGGTGTTCTACTTTTGGGCTATGAAGTCTAAGGTCTTGAACTCTTCCTTAAATAACCTTTGGTTCACTTTTTAGATCATATCCCCTCAATGATCTAAAGTTCTTGGAAACTTACCTATCCTACTCGAGGACAACATAGATGGATCAAGTCAAATTCATGGGGCACAAACTCGATCAAGGTTCGTAGTTTTTGGTTTTTCCAGTTAGGTCCCATCGGTATCCACTATCCTATTTTGGGAGTTGGCACTTATTCTTGGTTACTTCAAGGAGAGATTATTAATGTTGATGTATGATATTTTATTAACCTATTGACCAAGATAGTGACAACTCTGCCACGCTGGCTCGATCCTATTTGTACAGGGAGGATTGAGGCAAAGTCGGGAAATAGAAAAGGTAAAGGGGTCCCAATTTATTGGTCAAAAGAGAAACCAACAGTATGGTGGTAGGTGGTATAAGAGAAATAGTCGGGTAGGTCCTAATTCTTGTTCTGTGGCTTGTTCTCTAACATGAATCCATTGAGAGGCAAGTATTTTAAGATTGGTAATGATTCTAGGGTACAAGGTGCCTAATCTTGGGCTAGTTGGGCCTAATTTGGATTATCTTACCCTTTTTATAGATTTAGTAGTCGATTGTACCATGGTTATTATAAGGAAGAGAGGAATTGGTATTTTGGTTATGGTTAGTTAGGTCACATGCAAGGGAAATGTCCTATAAGGATTTCCTCCTGGGCAAATAGAATATTAGTTGCTCTTTCTCTAGATCTTGTATCGAGTGGTTCTACTTCAGTGTTCAACACTGGCGTATTTAAAACTCTTTTCCCATGGTGTTTATTGTTTACTTGGTTTGAGGTCCCTTATCTTTTGTAGCCCAATTTGTGGTTGTGTATTTTGGTTTTGGTCCTAAGGTTATTTCATACTCTTTTATTTTCTATTTCTACACCGATCGATGACTCTTTAATTGTCAAAAGATTCTATAGGAGTGTGGTAGCTATTGGTAATAAAGGGTATTGGTGGATTTATTTAACTCGGATGTGGTGGACTTTGAAGTTATTTGGGGGATGGATTGGGTGTACTCGTGCTATGCGTCCTTAGATTATCTGACCCATAAAGTTGTCTTTAGGATCCATGGTTAGTCGGTTATGGAATGGGAAGATGGTTTTATTAGCTAGCTATTAAGGGGAAAGGTTATACCATACCTTAGAACTCAAAGATTGGTCTCCAAAGGGGTGTCTGTACTATTCTGTAAGGGTTAAAAATTCTAACTCGGAAGGTCCTTCTTTACCTTAGGTTTCAGTGGTGATTAAATTTTTGGAGGTCTTTATAATGATCCTCATGGTATCTTTCTAGGGGGGGAGGTTGGTTTGGGATTGTTCTTGTTTTTCATGTTTGTCCAATCTCTATTATTTCTTTATAGAATGGTTTATATTGGGTTAAAGGAGCTTGAGGGAGATTAAGAAATCTTTTAGATGAATGGATTTATCATTCCTAGTGTCCTCTTTATGGGGTGGACCATGTAATACATATTCCATATTGGGTACTTTGTTAGTAGTGCATGGTGGTTGGTAGAAACTAGGTATGGACCTATAGGTTGATTTTGATGGAGAAAGTATGTTATCTTGGGGATATTAATACGGGAATTGTGAAGGTGAATTGGTAGGTTGGATAACGTGTGAGAAAGAGGTAAGGTTGATGGTTTCGGAAATACAATAGTGGGAAAGTTGTGACTTATAGGCTGGGGGTTTAGGTTTAACGAATAGATTGGGGGTCTAGTCATTGTATGGGTTAGATCATGGGGCTTGTATGACTATACTGGGATCTTGGAAGCATTTGGATAAATAAGGTTTTGGGTATAGGAAAAACCAAGAGTCACTAGTGTATATCCTTAGGTATACCCGTTAGAGCGGATTGTACATATAGGTGTCAAGGGATAAAGTTTGAGGGTTAATCTAAAATTTTTCTTTTAGCAGTAGACCTCTAGGGAAGGTCGGGTTGCATATTCTAGTTAGTCTCTTCTATCTTAGTCAAGAGAGTACTCTACTAGTGGTGTGTGCATTCTTATAGGGCTTATACGGAAGGTTCACATTTTTGCATTTTCCTTATTCCCTAGGTATAAGTATTGGGTCTTTACATTTCAGTACCTATGCTATATATGTTTGTGTTTCTTTCAGTGTCCAGTTATAAGGACTCTTTTTATGGTACGGTTATGTCGGTATAGTTCTTTATTATGATCTAGGTAGTTTTTATGAAGTACTTAGTGCCTATGGTGCCGTGTCTTATTTTAGGGATCTTACATAGGGTGGCATGGGGAATTCTTATAATTTGGTTCCTTAACGACACTTTCCACTATAAAGGTGGTAGTAGCTTGGAAATCATGTCGGTGTTTTGTAAATAAGGAATTTAGAAGTCCCTAACTGGGGAGAGTTTGGGGTGACCACTAGAACTAAGGTTTTTGAGAGTAAGGTAAAGTTGTTGTCATGAGAAATGGTTAGAAAGAGAATAGGTGGCAGAAACCTTTGTGAAATTATAAAGGGTACTAGATCTTTGAAAGGATAGATCATACCATGGGTATATAAGTGGTGGGCCTGAATGTTGTGATTGGTAGATATACAATAGTTGTGTTGGATACTTACAAGGCTTGCGGAGCAATGATTTAATAATTATTTTCATGTCATAGTTGTGTTATGATTTTAGTGAGTTTCAATTATATGTTGGGTTTTTTGATTATAGTTGTTGGTTATGTTTTTTCCTTTGTCTTTTACTTATGGTTTTTATATTATATTGGTGGTGGAAGTGGAGTAGTTTTTTAGGATAAGTGTAAAGAGTAGAGCCCGGTGGCTTATTGTTAACTCCTTATTGCTTTGAATAGGCTTGAATATAGAATTGGTGGTGTATAGTTAGTCTTAAGCTCTTGTAGTGATGTGTCTCGGGAAATTGTAAGTTGAATTAGACTTGCTCCGTGGCATGAGTCCGTTCACCCGATATTCCCATTAGTTATGTAGAGGTAAGGTATGGATGGTCCTTTATTGGTTAGATCCTTTGGGTGGTACTGGTATCTTATATTTTTTGTTTCTAAAGAAGGTCCCAGTGAGGATCCTGGGTCAGTAAGTTCACTGGTTGCAAACAAAAGATGTGGCTTTGATAAAGGTTCCATAGTGAAACAAAAAGACCAAGAAAGCTATTAGGGATACGGAAGGGAAAATGGAGTCCAAGGATCGGCGGTTGTTAATTATTCCATAAATTCATGCAAAAAGAATGTGATCTCTGACACATCTTTGTTTTCTAACTTAGTTAGAAGTCATGATGGAGGAGTAGGTGTGCAAATCGTGTTTAGGGCTATGGGATGATCTTTTCATCTTGGTTTATGTCCTTGTCTTTTATTTTGGTTGAGGGAAAGTTGATGTGTTATCTCATGTTTGTTCCTACACTTACCCATCATTCGAGGATGAATAATCCTAGTAGGGGAGTATGGAAAACCCTAAGTTTTGAACCTTTGCCAAATTTAAAGAGTTTTGAATTTCCTGGACTTGGTAAGGCTCAAGGGTACAATTCGTACCATTAGATACGGGTTGGGGGATTACTTGATAGTTCACTCATATGTTGGGAGTAGAGTTGGCTTAGTTACTATCAAAGATAAGACTCAACATTGTATCAGTCGTATGCTTGGATATAAGCGGTACAATGCCAAGTCATATGGTGCTTGATTGGTTGGTTTTGTGGAAACTATCCATGATACAATTTGGGGTACCACTCGTACCCTGAGGTACGAGTTGGGTTGGATTAGTCGTATTGGAACCTGTGTGAAGGGTATTGGGAAGCTCTAGGATACAAGTTAGGGTACCACTCGTATCCTAGGTTACAGTTTACATGGGTGAGTCGTACCCTCTTGGGACTTGGTCTCAAGCTTTTAAGTGAGGGTAGTTCAGACATTTCCCTCCCCAAAACCCTTATGTCCCCATGTTATATAAACCTTGGTGGCCTCTCAAAACACTTGTTAAAGAATAGAAACACTCCAAGAACATTCTTTAAACACTCTATTGAAAATTGGAGGCTAGGTTTTCTACATGTGTTCTTCAAAGGGCTATAGAGTCAAGTTACTCTCCGAAATCCTTGTGTATAAGGCATGTTCTCTTCCCTCATGGTTTTTTCCACTAAAGGCATGGTTTTTAACAATGTTTTCATGGTTTGATTATTGTATGGTTTTAGGTTTTCAAATATAATTTGGGGGTTTTGGTTATAAATGCTTGGTTACGATTTTCCCATATTTTAATTATGCTTTTATATTCTTTAATGGTGGTTTGGTATAATTGGTTGCATGGGAATGGTCATTTGGTAATTGGCTTTGGTTTTTGAAATACTATGCCTCCAATATGTTGGATAAAATGCTTGTGAGAATGTTTTCACTACATTGTTGGATTTTTAATGGAACTATTGCATGGTTTGAACTTGGTAATGGAACTCTAAATGATTTAAATGGTTTGGAATGGTTAAAAGGTATGGTTTGGTTTAATAAACATCCTTGTGGGGTACAATGTAATCCCCCCAGTAAACTTGTTAATGGATACCAGTGGGGTACAAGGGACTCCCCCAAGTTAACTTGGTAAATGGGTACACGGGAATCCCTTTACCTTAAAAGGTTTATCGAAGGACAATACTTGCAAGTTATAGTTGGTATGATGATACCACTATTAATAGACTTGGTAAATGAAAAATCGTATAATGGATTGATTGGTTGGAAATTGTTTAAATTGGGCAATAATGACAAGGTGTCATAGCTAACCGTGAATGTGGGAGTTCAAAAGACGAACACTAGAAACTCATTGTTGCCGACATGAGGGGTAAGTCATGGAAACCTTATATGATACTATGAGATACATGGGAATCCTCTAAGTACACTCTATACATATGTATTATGGAGGGTAAGGGTACTTGGGAATCCGTTACTCATATGTTATCTCCGGTTTATGCGGTTACATGCATCGGGGCTGGTTCAGGGGTCTACAATGGTCCCATATAACCCGTGGGTAGTTAAGGACAGAAGCTACACATACCCAGGCTAATAGAATCAAATGCATGCTAAGCCTGATTCCCTTCCCAGCATGGTTATATATATGTATGGTTTGTATGTATTTGGTTGGTTTACTTGGTTTCACTGGGTGGAATTATTTTATCCTTGTCATGAGTACATGCTAGCATTCACTTGCTAACCGATCTTCGGGCGGCTGTATCCGTATGCGATGAAGGAATCAGCCATTATACTCCTCTTGCTTAGTGATCAGATTCAGGATCAATTATTGGATTGAAGTAGTGAGATTCCATAGCTTGGAAGGCACCTATTTCAGGCCATTGATTACTTTATGTACTTTCATATTTCATAAGACTTGGTTTATGGCTATGTCGGGGGCATGTCCCGACTAGGTACTCTTCAGTTTGGTTTAGGGGCTTTGTATGGACAACTGTGGACTTGGGTATGGTATGGATGGATTATGTCATATCTATAAACATACATTAAGTTATTGCCTTGGTTTTGGTTTTGTTGGATTGGTTTGTTATTGGGTAGATTGACTTGGTTGGGTTGTCCTCAGATATAGGCTTATCCCATAGTCACCATAAGGTGGATATGTTATCTTGATATATGTTCGTAGTTCATCCGACTCATGGTATATTTTGGTTGGTAGGTTGGGTATTAGATGTGGCTGCGGTTTGGGTTGGACTTGAGATTGACTAGTACGACAAGGCCCCGGTTTGAGTCACGTCATAAGTTTGGGGTCGATCTCACGAGGAATAGGTTGGAAATCTATCACGAGCTTGTCGAGAGAATCAAAAAGTGTAGAAAGTATAAAGAGGGTTTATTTAAGGTAATAATAACAGTAATAATGATAAGATATTAAGGTTGTTATCAATATGAGACGATCACTAGGATTGTGCTCACCATCACCTCTTAACTCCACAAACTTATCATGCTAGACAAACTATCTTGGTGCCTTCCATGTATAATCTGACAAGTTATGTACCACCTAACCGTCTCTCGACCTTGATTTGGGTGAATTTAAATCATTTTATCTTTGTCTCAGTGTGTCGCATTACTAAATCTTGTTTTGGATCTCAGATTAACTATCTCCTCTCGGTCTCAAGTTAATTAGATGAAGGTTGGTAGCAAATTGCTATTGTAATATCCTTTTCCTAATCTTTACCTCTCTATTGCCCAAGTATTGAATAAAGGCAAGTTCCTAATGTTTGCAATTGTTAAAAAAACGATCAAAGCAAAGGAAACCCCAATACATGCCAAAATACAAATCTAGAAAGGCGTTTCAATTTCTCTACTTTGTTAATCCATTAGGGTTCCCACAACCCTAGTTATAGGGTTTAGATACTCATGGTTGTTAGAACATGCATAGAATTCATACATAAAAGAATACGAATGATCCAATGAAAAATACAAATAAAAAATCAGAATCTCAAATTAATTTCAAACACTAAAAATCCAAGAACAATGACTCCAAGATCAATAATGTATCTCACAACTCAAAACAACGTAAAAAGTGTATTAAGTGCGTAAACTGACAACAAAACATATAATAGGTATTTATAAATACATCAAAAAACCTAACATAAATAAAGTTGGAAACTTAAGTCAACACCAGCCCTTGATCCCACTTATGGGTCATAGGTTGTACCTATGGGGCGTAAGTAGGCTTGTGGAAATTAGAGAAATCTTCAAATTATAGAACAACTACTGATGAGGAACCTATGGTCCGTAGGTAGTACCTATGCCACATAGATAGGGGCATAAGAATCAGAGTACATCATCGACCTTCAAAACCTTCAGGAACTCAACCTACGGAGCCACCTACAGGCTCGTAAGTACTACCTACAGGCATTAGGCCGGTGCTTAAGTATCCTTCCAACTACTCTTCATCATTTTTTACTCTTTCTCTGCTCCGAACTCTATTTTCCTGCAAAATCAACACAAAAGCACATCACATTTAACAAAAGTACCTAAGTAATTGCTTAATTTTCTTATTTTAAGCATTGAAAGTTCCATGAAAGCATGGCAGATCAACAACCCATCTCTAAATACAACATCGAGACCAGTGTAATTAATAAAAGGGAGAACAATAATACTCTGAGTGCCAGAGTCTCACCCAAAATCTTTGATACATAGATACTCCGCCTAATGCGCACAACAACGACGAGAACTCGTACTATATTTTTAGGCTGCAGAAGTTAGTATGAGTACCAAACACATGGTTCTTAGTAGGCAACTACTGATTGAGCTCATCCAGTAATGCAAATACAAATAATATGAAAGCATTAATGTGTACTACAATCAAATATTCATGGAGCTAACGTTATAAAAACTAAAGAGGAAATAAGGATAAACTATCCTATTCTAGACGTACTTAGTCACTAAGGCACTATACCACATATCACTGTCCAGTGTACATATTAAGAGTGGAAGAAGGATATATAGTAGTATGCAAGGCCAAGGAATGGATGAACAATATGAATAAATGAAGAAAGAGAGAAATATACGGAACTATAGCTAGACACACACACACACACACATATATATATAAAGGTATACATGACCAACTCAAAGGTAATAACCTAAAGTAGCCAACCTAACCCATCCAGGGAATCCTAACCTAGTAGAAAAGCTAATACTAGCATGATCTAGACAAAAAACCACAAGGTCTAACAATGAGATAATTTTTCGTAACATAATAAACGTAAAAAAGAAGCAGAATCATACCACGAACATCAGTATTAGTCAATAATCAACCTACCACAAACTAACAACAATAATAAAAATAAAGTAATAAACTAGTCCAGATGAACAATACCTTAATCGGGACCTATAACCCAGAAGTTTCAATTAGCACACAACACACAATACACAACACACAACAAACAACACTCATAACCTATACCTATGAAACCCCCCATAAGGCTGATAGATATAAGGTCCAAATAATATATTACTGATAGGCAGTTCACATGAATGAATTAATAAAAGTAAATCAATAATACCATAACCAATCTACGTGCTACAAAGTAAACTAGTATATACACCTCCTCCAACTTAATGATTCACAAAATTAGGACCTACAATGACCTCTATTCTTTGACATAATCGCTCATATATGAAAGGGCCACTAGGGGGTTTGGGAGTACCTAAATACACTAACCTGGTCTAGATCTAGGATTTATAATCATCATCATCATTATTCATCTACTTCATCTAATACCAGAGAGATGTTTATATAATAAATACATGAAATCAAACCATGACTAAAAGAGTGTAAGTCTCTAAATTTATTGCCTGAGATCAACTCCAACACTAGATCAACATCAAAGAGTAGAAAGGTTTGGGATCTCCTTTACCAAAGTAAATAATAGTAGTAAAAATCGTGGACTGAAATTTATATCATCCAAATCTCTAGAATATTATTTTTAGTTTCAAAAGCCCATAAATCATCTATTGAGGTAGTACGATTCTAGTAATAAACTATTTCATTTTAAAAGTGAAAAATCAAAATAAATCTCTTTTTAGGAAAATAGTAGTAAATACATGATTTTATTTGGAATCGTACCACTAAGTGAGCATGAATGTATCGAATCGATGCATGCCATCGCCAATATCTAAACAATACAATTATAAGTATCTAAACATCCATAGGTTACAACTACTTCCTTTATAAGGATAAATCACTCACCCAGAGTCCAACTAATACTTTAATCATGACCTTGAGCCCAATAATATATAACCAACGTGGATGAAATACCATAATCCAGGAAACCATGATAATACACCGAGTCAAGTAGTAAACCTTATACTAAAGGGGTGATTGGATCCAACTATGTCTAACATGCTAGCAACCTAGGGTCATAGGATCCTATAGGCATAACAAGTATTTCATCTTAAGGGTCGATTCACCATTCTTTCCCCAAAATTTTAAATTAGGCTAAGTCATGGTTATCTATCCATAATCATATCCTAACCCCCTCACCTAACATACAACATATATTATACACTGTCTCGTAAAGAAGAGTATATAGAAAGATAAATCACTTGTTAAGTATCACTTATTCGCTATGCTCCATGAACCTAAAATGCCACCAGGTAATCAAAATAGCCTTCTACATATCATTAGGACTAAAATAAGAACCATATTTCTATATAAAGAACCGAGTTGGAATTTGAATAAATAACAAGCCCTTGGGGACCATATGCAGAATACAAAGTTGAATCCTTCATGAGGTTCGACAAAGGACAAGACATGTGTGCTCAAAAGTTGAGCACAAATGGTGCATGAATCAAGGCCCAATTTAGCCCCTACAGTTTAGGGATTTAAAGATTGAATTTCTAAAAATGTACCTTGAAATAGTAAGGAGGTTGGCATGAAAATTAATGTGAAATGACCAAGGAGTGCTAGGCTACTAACCATAACATCAATGGATGATTGTAACACCTCGAAATCTAGTTCCCCGGATGCCACAATGTGCTCCTAACTATGAGTAGTCCTGAGCTAACCCTGGCTGCTTTCTACTAACTCTGAACCTTAAAGTAAGAAATGTAATTATAAAATCATAATAACTGTGAAATAATTATCTAAAATATCTCAATCTCTCAAGTATTAGTAAATCAATACTGAAAAAAATCTAAATACTGACTTATAGTCTACAACTAAAACTAGTAGTCCTACAAGACTCCAATGAATGAATCTAGAGAGCCATGGGGACAGGCCCCAGCTGTCTCAAAATGTCTGGAATGAATAATGAAAAAAAAATCTACTATTGAAACTAGAAATCTAAATACAAAGTCCCCAAACTATGAGGACTCACCAACTGAGAGGATGTAGATGAGGTACAACAAAATCACTCACGCAGCCGAAACTAAGCACCTGAACCTACATTATGAGACAATGTAGCATAAAGACATATATGTGGATCGGTACTTTGAGGATGTAATGAGTATATGGGGGTGTATGCAACAAGTAAACAATATCATCTAAGATTATAAAATAATGCATGCTAAATGTAAATGACTCACATAGGATTGAGATATCTGAAATCTGAAAGTATAAAGCATGAATAGCAAAAAATACAATCTAATTCTTGTGAGTTATAAAATTTAGTCTCTAAAAGCTTTTCTGTTCTAGAATATATAGTTTATAAGCTTTAAAACTTTAAGGATAATACTTTAACTAAAAAGTTATTCATTATCTTACACTAACAGGGAGTTTCTCCTAACCGAAATAAACTATGTGAGCTATAGGGAGTCCAACGTACCATCCTCCTAAGGAGGAAACCTCATATTGGTGAGAGGTGTTATATTCTTTCCAAGGAGTATAACCTTAGCTTAAGTAATCACTATCTATACCTCAAATTAGGGTCTAGTAACCCATGTCTCAAACTTATGAAATTTCATAGTAAATCATCATGCTTAACAGGTTTTCTTGAAAACACTTCAGCCATTAAAATACTAAAATAAAGAATCATAAATATATGCTTAAACTCAATCGAAAATCCAAAATCAATATCTCACAACATACTCATGGTATTCAAAATCATAAAGAAGCATTCTTTAACTCAAAACAAACTTGGAATTTCATAATTCAATAATATCATGCTCAAAATCATTAATACGATACTTTTTGGTATAAACCCAATCTCAAACATAAGAAGTATGCTTAAAAACATAATTTGGGCACAAAGACGAAAGGATTGTCCTTGTTGAAACACCACATACCTTAGATGATGACTAAATGAATAATCTTGCTTTTTGAGATGTTATTTGTTCTCTTTAAGGAAGATTCTTGAAGTTGTTAGTCTAGGGATCTTAAATCTTGAAATAATTTGAAAAAAGGATGGTGGAATCTTGAGTTTCTTTGAGATGAATGTTGAAACCTAGGATTTTAGATAAGATTATTTTTTTATGAAACTTAGCATATGATGCTTCTAAAATGCTTTAATCATGAATTTGGATAGATTAGGGGTTGGGGAAAAGTACAAAATGCCCCCTTTTAAATCCTAAATGAAATTGAAAAATAAACTGGGGTCTCAATTTTTGGCCTTGGAGTGACGCGCCACTATCGCGCCAAGCCATTGGAAAAATGGCAACTGGAAAATAATTGGTGGTGTGATATGGAGGTATCTCGTTGCCTCCTTGGATAGGACCTGGAAACTCAGCGCGACGTGCCACTATCGTGTACCTTCACTGGAATTGGACAATTAGGGATTTAGCCCACTCCATGATGAGCCACTTTGTGGAGGGCCACTGGAAATTGACAAATGTAAATTTGCTCATCTCCGTGACACGCTAAGGGTCCAGGTGACACACTGCCAACCGAATAGTTCCTTAACTCCTTCACCGAGTGTCAGAATTGGGCAAATTTAGTATCGATGGAAAGCTTAATCAACTTCTCACACCAAGAAAAGTCCAAATCCAGGAAATTTGCCACAAAATAAATATCATCCATTTTGGAAGCTATTCTTTAACATTCTTGGGATGGATTTTAGCTAGAAAAGGTGTGGGGTGTAACAATATCTCCCCCTTGGAAACATTCGTCCTCGAATATTACTTGTTAAGCTGAAATTTTTAAGGAATTTGGGAATATAAGATAGCCTACACAACTGGAATGGACTATATAACTAAATCTAAATCATTCTAATCTCTTGAGTAATTTTGTGAGTACATGAACTTATATGAGAACAACTATATAGCTGAATATTTGATTAGAAAAGAACTAAATCAAGGAAGAGTATTACCTTCAGCTAAATTTGAGGTTAAGGAGAAGAGGTGAGGTTACTTGGCTCGCATATCTGCTTCTGCTTTCCAAGTAATGCCCTAAACCGACTGATTCTGCCAAAGAACTTTGACCAAGGAAATTTCTTTGTTCCTCAATCTACCGATCTGATGATCTAAAATCTCAACTGGAATCTCTTTGTATGAAAGGTTGTTCTGAATATCTGAGCTTTCTAATTGAACTACAATGCTGGAGTCACTGATGCACTTCTTAAGCATAGAGACGTGGAATACAAGATGGACTGCTGACAGTTTTGTGGGAAACTCAAGCTCATAAGCTACTTTCCCAACACGACTCAGAATTCTATAAGGGCCAATATACCGGGGACTAAGTTTCCCTTCTTGCCAAATCTTTGCACCCTTTTCATGGGTGAAATTTTCAGCTACACTAAATCACCAACCTCAAACTCAAGGTCCCTTCTCCTCACATCTGCATATGATTTCTGATGAGTCAGGGCTGTCTTTAACCTTTCTCTAATCATCTTGACTTTATCTATAGCCTCAAATATTATATCAGGCCCAAGCAAAGTAGCCTCACCTACTTCAAACAAACCTATGGGTGATCAACATATCCTTTCATACAAAGCCCCAAATGGGGCCATCTGAATCCTAGCATTATAATTGTTATTATAAGCAAACTCAATCAATGGCAAATGCTCATCCCAACTACCTTTGAAATCAAGAGCAGATGCCCTCAACATATCTTTTAATGTTTGGATAGTCCTCTCTACTTGACCATCTGTCTGGGGATGAAAGTCAGAACTGAGATGAACCTGGATACCAAGACCCTTCTGAAAAGCTTTCTAGAATTGGGAAGTAAAATGAGTACCCTTGTCCAAAATAATAGATAAGGGAACTCCATACAATCTAACTAACTCTCGGATATAAAACTTAGCACAATCTTAAGCTTTATAGGACATATGAATTTGCAATAAATACACTGACTTAGTCATTCTATATACAAAAACCTATATCGAATGATGATGATGACATGATTGGGGTAAACATTTCATAAAATTCATATTCACCTCTTCTCACTTCCAAGTATATATACCAAACTCTTGTAATATACCGCCAGGTATTTGGTGCTATACCTTAACCTATTGACAAGTTGCACACTTAGATATGAACTCCGTTATGTCTTTCTTCATACCATTCCACTAATAGATTTTTTGCAAATCGCGGTACATCTTGGTAGCACCGGGATGAATCGAATATCATGCACCATGTGCCTTAGCCATAATTCTTTGTCTAAAGACATCAACACAAGGAATACCCAGCCTACTCTGTCATCTCAACACACCATCTACCCCTTGGAAGAAAACCTCTATCTTTTGGTCTTTAACTGACTCCTTCAGTTTGACCAAACTAGGGTTCGTATCTTTCTTCTCCTTCACTTTTGAAACTAAAGAGGAATCAGAACTACTCTGAATCCAAATATTTCCTTGAGCTAAATCAAGCAACCTAACACCCAATATAGCCAAAAAATACACTTCGCGAGCCAAATCTTTCTTATCTTTCTTCATTTGAGCAATACTACCCGTAGAACACCTACTAAGGGCATCTGGCACTATATTGGCCTTGCCCAGATGATACATCACACTCATATCATAATTTTTTAGCAACTCTAATGACCTTCTCTGATAAAGGCTCAACTTTCTCTGGGTGAACACATTCTGCAAACTTTTGTGGTTCGTAAACACATTAACATGAACACTATATAGATAGTGTCTCCAGATTTTCAAAACAAACACAATAGTAGCTAACTTCAGATCATGGTTTGGGTACTTCTTTTCATGAGGCTTCAATTGTCTAGAGGCATAGGCTATGACCTTACCTCTCTTTATCAACACACAACCCAAACAAACTCTAGAGGCATCATAATAAACAACAAAACTATCTGTACTATCGGGTAATGCTAGAACTGGGGCTAAAGAGAGTCGGGTCTTCAACTCCTGAAAACTACTCCCATAGGAATCTGACCATTGGAACTTAACCTTTTTTAGGGTCAATCTAGACATAGGAGATGCAATAAACGAGAAACCTTTAACAAAATGGTAGTAATAGCCAGCTAGACTCCAGAAACTTCTAATATCTGATGGAGAGATAGGTCTAGGCCAATTTCTTATGGCTTTTGTCTTTTGGGGATAAACTCTAATGCCGTCGGCAGAAACAATATGACCAAAAAAGGCTACTGATCTTAGGCAAAACTCACACTTGCTAAATTTGGCAAACAATTTATGATCTCTAAGAGTTTATAGGACAATTCTAAGATGATTTGCATAGTCATCTTCACTACGAGAGTATACAAGGATATCATCTATGAACACTATGACAAACATATGAAGATACTCTTTGAAGACTCGATTCATGAGGTCCATGAAGGCTGCTAGAGCATTGGTTATCCCGAAAAACATGACTTGGAACTGAAAATGACCATAACGGGTTCCAAAGGCTATCTTCCAAATATCACACTCCATTACCTTAAACTGATGATAACCGAATCTAAGGTCTATCTTTGAGAAATAACTTGCACCTTGAAATTTATCAAATAAGTCATCAATTCTAGGAAGAAGGTATTTATTCTTAATTGTGACCTTATTTAGCTGACGATAGTCAATGCAAATTTGCAATGAACTATCTTTAATTCACACGAATAAGATGGGAGCGCCCCATAGAGAAACACTAGGCCTTATGAAACCTTTATCTAAAATATCTTTGAGTTTCTCTTTCAATTCCTTAAGCTCTGTGGGAGACATATGATAAGGAGGGATAGAAATAGGCTGAGTATCAGGAAGAAGGTCAATCCTGAATTCTATCTCTCTATAGAGAGATACCCCTGGGAGATCTTCCAAAAAGTCATTAGGAAAATCATTTACTACATTAACTGACTGAACTGTTGGAGTTTTAGACTCAGTATCCTTAACTCAAACTAGATGGCAAGTGCAACCTTTGGAAATCAACTTTTTGGCCCTAAGATAAGATATGAAATGACTCTTGGGAGATACAAAATTTCCAAACCACTCAAAGGATGGCTCATCTGAAAAGTAAAACTTTAACACTCGGGTGCAACAATCTGTAGAAGCATAATAGTAATAGAGCCAATCCATACAAGGAATAAGATCAAAATCAACCATATCTAATTCTATTAAGTCTGTGAATATGACAGTAAGTAGGATAGTGATAGAATACTTTTTAGAAATCTATTTAGCAACGTCTAACTCGCCGATAGGGGTGGAAACCAAAGAAAGGCTCAAAAATCTTTTCAGAACTTATCTCAAAGTTCACAAAAACTAATAGGGTCTTATAAGAGAAACTTGACCTAGGGTCTAACAATACATAAACATCAAGATGAAAGATAAAAAGCATACCAGTAACAACATCTGGCTAATCTTCCTTCTCCTAATGGGATGGTAAAGCATAAAACCTATTTGGGTGCTGACCGCCACCAATAATGGATGATGCGCCTTGAGGAGGGGCTGGGCAACCTAAAGAAGCTGGTGCACTATTAGCCTGAGCCTGGGGACAAATATTTCTATTTCCCTATCTAGCATACGGGTAATCTCTAACAATATAACCTAACTTGCCACAATCAAAACAACTCTTCTTCTTGGTCAAGAACTTATCAGGATGGTCCCTACCGCACTTTACAAATAGAGGATAATGAGGTTTTTTGCTTACATTATTCTGAGATTTGGCCATAGAAGATTTACCCCACTGGTCCTACCTATTACTAGGTACAAGAGAACTAGGTGAAGATAGTGCTGGAATAGATGACCGATTTTGAAACTGTGAACAATTTCCTCCTCTGAACCTATTCTGACCAAAGTCAAACTACCCTGTTCTAGCACTCTTATTAACTCTTTCCCTTTCCTTTCCTTTCTCTGCGTTAATCTGCTGAGCGTGCATCATCACTATATAAAGTTCCATATCTCTATTGAGCATAGTAGTCCTATACTCCTTAACTACAAACCCAGTCACACCAGTCATAAACTTACTCATGTTTGACCTAGGATCAGTCATCTGATCAGAGGCATACTTAGACAGCTGGTTAAACATGAGGTAATACTCTTTCACTTTCATAGAGCCCTGACTCAGGTTCATGAACTCCTTTATCTTAGCCTCCTTCATCTCAAATGGGAAGAACTTGTCTAGGAGTACATCCTAAAATATCTGCTAAGTCATGGGAGTTGCATGCTCCCCCTACTCTTCTTCCATATCACCATCCAATTATAAGCAATATCCTTTATCCTATAGGATACCAATTTCATACTCTCCACTTCAGAAACATGCATAATTTAGGTGATCTTCCTTACCTCATCAAGATAAAGTTATAGGTCCTCACCTTCCTTCGACCTGAAGATTTATGGCAAATTTATCCTCATGAAATCTCAGATGGGTGGGGCTGTATCCTGATGGTTACCTTGAACATTAGCTGTCATATCTTGGGCTAGTGCCTGAAAAGCTACTCAAAACTCTGCATGTGACATATTCTCATTCAAAGGATTTGTGGGATGAGGTGGCTGGTTATTGTTTATATGGGAATTAGCTCTTTAAGGAGGCATATTCTATCATAAAATAGCATGAGTTAATAGCATATAAATACATCTATAAGAATGGTGGATTATGAAAGAAAAGAGAGGATTTTCCTAAAATATTCCATAGCCTCTTACTCATAGATGTGGCAAGCTTCACACCAATGATTAAGACTCTACGTAACGTGGCTTGTCTGACTCCCTAGGACTCTCTAAACCTTAGGATCTGATACCAAGTTTGTAACACCCCTAAATCTAGTTCTCGAGATGCCATACAGTGCTCCAAACTACAAGTAGTCCTAACCTAACCTATGCTGCTTTCTACTAACTCTGAACCTCAAAGTAAGGAAATATAATTATAAAATCATAATTACTGTGGAATACTTATCTAAAAAATCTCAATCTCTCAAGTCTTAGTAAAGCAATAATGAAAAGAAAATCTGAATGTTGAATCATAGTCTACAACAAAAACTAGTAGTCCGACAAGCCTCTAATGACTGAATTTAGAGAGCCACTGGGATAGGCCCTAGCTGACTCAAAATGTCTGGAATGAATAATGAAAAAAAACATCTACTAATGAAACTAGAAATCTAAGTAATAAGTCCCCAAACTATGAGGACTCACCAACTGCAGGAATGTAGATGAGGTACTCAAAAATCAGTCACTCTGCCGAGACTGAGCACCTGAACCTACATTATGAGACAATGTAGCACATAGACATTTATGTAGATCATTACTTTGAGGAGGTACTGAGTATATGAGGGTGCATACAACAAGTAAACAATATCAACTAAGTTTATAAAACAATGCATGCTAAATGTAAATGACTCACATATTTGAAATATTAAATTATAAAGTATGAATAGAAAAACATGCAATTTAATTCTTGTGAGTTATAAAACTTAGTCTCTAAAGGTTTTTCTATTCTAGAATCTGTAGTCTATAAGCTTTTAAATAGTAAGGAAAATACTTTTTCTAAAAAGTTATTTATTATTTTATACTAGCAGGGAGTTTCTCTTAACCGAAATAAACCATGCGAGCTATATGGAGTCCAACGTCTCGTCCTCCTAAGGAGGAAACCTTTTGGGGAAAGGTGTCATTCTCTTACCAGGGAGTATAACCTTAGCTTAAGTGATCACTATCTCTAGCTCTGTGCACACCTTAATCTTAATCCTACAGTGGCACGTAGTTCTGGGGTATGAAACCTTGGAAACATACCCAACTCGGTGCTAAATACTACTCCCTTTTTATTTGCTACGCTCATCTCATTGGAAATCCACTTTTAAAAATAATCTCATGGTTTATTATGTAAACCAACTCTATATATCTATAATCTGAAATAAACTCCAAATAGTGGATTCTAAAACTCAACTAGGGATCCAAAGATTAAATACTTTTTATTCAACTCAAAATATACTAATCTCAAGATGCTAAAAGTACAAGTTCTTGAAATATAAATGTTCATATTAGGGTCTAACAACCCATGTCTCAAACTCATGAAATTTTATAGTAAATCATCATGCTCAACAGGTTTTCTTGAAAACACTTCAACCATATCAAAATACTAAAAGCATGAATCCCAAATATATGCTTAAACTCAATCGAAAATCTGAAATTAATATCTCATAACATACTCGTGGTATTTAAAATCATAAAGAAGCATTCTTTAATTCAAAACAAATGTGGAAATTTGTAATTCAATAATATCATGATCAAAATCATCAATAAGATACTTTTGGGTATAAACATAATCTCAAACATAAGAAATTTTACTAAAAACATAATTTTGGATACAAAGACGAAAGGATTTTCCTTGTTTATACCCCACATACCTTAGATGATGACTAAATGAATAAGCTTGCTTTTTGAGATGCTATTTGTTCTCTTGAATGAAGATTCTTGAAGATCTTGGTCTAGGGATCTTAAATCTTGACACAATTTAGAAAAAGGATGGTAGAATCTTGAGTTTCTTGGAGATGAATGTTGAAGCCTAGGGTTTTGGATGAGAGTAATTTTAATGAAACTTAGCGTATGATGCTTCTAAAATACTTTAATCATGTGTTTGGATGGATTGGGGATTGGGAAAAGTCCAAAATACTCTCTTTTAACTCCTAAACGAAACTAGAAAAATACACTAGGGTCCCAATTTTTGGCATTGGCGCGACGCACCACTATCTTACCAAGCCACAGGAAAAATTCTAACTGGGAAAATGCTTGGTGGTGAGATACGGATGTATCGAGTTGTCACCATGGATGGGACCTAGAAACCTGGCGCGACGCGCCACTATTGCGGACCTTCACTTGAATTGGATAATTGGGGATTTAGCTCTCTCCGCGATGCACCACGATCGCAAAGGGCCATTGGATATTGATAAATGAGAATTTTCTTATCTCCGCGATGCGCTAAGGGTCCAAGTGACACACTGCCAACCTAATAATACCATAACTCCTTCACCGAGTGTCGAAATTGGTCAAATTTGGTATGAATGGAAAGCTTAATCAATTTCTCACACTAGGAAAAGTCTAAATCTGGGAAATTTCACAAGAAATAATTACCATCCATTTTGGAATCTACTCTTTAACATTCTTGAGACAAATTTTAGCTATAAAAGGTATGGGGTATAACAATGATTCCCCATTTCCCCCTCTCTTTAACCTCGTAAAATCATGTAGTAATGCTAAAAAAATAATGGAAAATAGAGTTTAGAAAAGGGGATTTAACATCCACCAGATATCGCAAAAGCATCTACTTGTCCGCTTAAGTAGATATAGCTTAAGCGGCATAAGTACGCTACAATAGTCCTGCAAAGGGTTGTGGGTACCGCTATACTGGTTGTCTGGCCGCTTAAGGGGCCCTTACTGCTAAAGAGGATCGTAACCAAATGGATAAGGCCACTAAAATGGATTATATAAGATAAATCTTTGGCCTCTAAAGCATCTCTATGAATGATTTTGTTGTCATACTAGATATCAGGTACCAGATTTTGCTAAGTCTAAAAATAGACCACGATCGGGTGCTCGAAATTTATTCGAAACCCCATGCACATAAATGAACTATGCTACCATACAAAATATGACATTATGGACACAATGGAACTATCAAAACTTTTATCTGAGATCATTTTGACTAAATATGGGGCCCATACCTATAGTTTCACTTTTCATATAATATACCCAATAGTTTAAAATGAGTCCAGTTGCTTTGGAACCTAAACCAGGATCCCTAGCCTTAAATCAACATACTGGAGCTGATGACGCTACTGGAATTCTCATTTGTGATCATCTACTAGGAGTTTTGGTCCGAGATAAATTCTTTAATAGTGAAAGTTTTAATATATAAAAATGAGCCTAAAATACAAAGGAACTATTTGATAACTAACCCGAAGATTTTGAAAAGTCATAAATGACTTGTACAAACTATGTGAAGTCTCAAAATATCTAAAATACGTCTAAATTGCAAAAAAACACCTATAGGGTCATTACATCCTCAAATCCTTGTTGTTAATCCCTTTTCATATTTTTTACCTCTTTGGTGTATCAAGTAAAGAGTTAAGGCGAGTTATAACATATGCACTCATTAAAAATCAATCAATTTGAAGGGAAAACCAACACATGCATAAACACTATTCAAGCATCACCAATGGTTTTTCCTACTTTGTTAATTCCTCTTGGTTCCCATACTCCTAGTTATGGTTTTAGCTACTCATGCTTTGAGAATCACAATTAGATACTATAAACAAAATCATAATTATGATCTTAATATATTGGGCACATGAAATTCAAACACCTGAATTATCAAAAAAATTTAATAACCAAGAATCAATATATGAATAATCTCCCAAATCCAAGAAAAAAATAGTACTGTATGTTTCTAAGACTTAAGATTCAGTAATAATGCATAAAGAATAAAAGAAAACCTAGAAAAGGTATTTATAGACATAAACAAAATCTATTCTAAACATAATTAAATTACAACCTCAGTAATGAGTATAAATCATAGGGTGACTCATAGGGTGTTGTCATGTCTCGTTCTTTGCTCTTCTTTATCCTATTATTGTGGATCAATATTAGTAACTTAGTAACCTTAAAAGTTGTCTAGTATATCGTTACCCATAGGACTTGATTTTTTACATTATCAATACTTTTGCGTACAACTTCTAAGAATTAGTTATCATGACTCATCCTTCTTATCACAATTCATAGTTTCCTTCCATGGTGACTAACTTCAACTTTTCAACCTTTATATCATTCTTCCATGTTCAATTAGAATGAGTCAATTGGACTCATATATTGAACCTACGAGTCATTTAGTCTATCCATTGTCATTGGGACAACTTTAGATCTTTCATCTTTTCCACATTACGATCACTTAAAATGAGTCTACAAGATACCAATACTATGACTTAGTACAGTCTATTCAAAAGCATCTAATTGTATCAATACAACTTAAAGTATAACAAAGTCAATACATCTATGTTGAAGCAAAAGACTAAAAATAAAGATAGAGGGAAATAGGTGACTCAAACTCGAAAAGCTAACCCTATCTCCAGAAATTGATCACCACCTGAAGAACAATCAATGGCGGCAACTAGTACTCATAACTGCACCCAAAGGGTATAAAAGTATAGTATGAGTACCAAATGAATTGGTACTCAGTAGGAATCATTGGCTTACTAAGCTAACTCATGATATAAGAACGATAAAGTGCAAGATAACATAACTAAGTCAAGGTACAGAATCGAATCTGAGTCATCTCCATCATAATTGTACATAAATAGGGCATAAAATGAGATAATAATTACAATATAACATAAAAATCAAGCACAAACAAACACTACTAGAAAACTATAAATTACATGGTGATTTTACCTAGGGAAATATATCACAGAAAATACATGCGGATTTACCTATGAAAATATTAAATTCCTCAACATTAAAATATATTACGTGTGAACTATATATTTGCAACAAATTCCGCAGGTAAATTTGGCGCCATATTGCGCAAATTTCGTACTTGCAACATTACTTGGGGAAATGTATCACCGGGTATTTTATCTCTAGGTAAATCCGCAGGTATATGGACAAATATAAATATTTTTTAAATACATAAAAAAATCTTTAAGTAATTTATCCTACGGATTTACATAGAAATATTTTGGTAAAAATTTATGTAATGGATTTTATTACCTAGGAAATTATTTGGGGATTTTGTCCTGCAAATTTTGCTGGGGATTTATTCTTGGGGATTTACTTGTGAAATTATTACTTGTGATATTATCTGGGGAAATGTATCAGCAAGTATTTTATCTCTAGGTAAATCCGCAGGTATATGGACAAATATATATATTTTAAAAATCTATAGAAAAATCTCTAGATAATTTATCCTACGGATTTACGTAGAAATATTTTGGTGGAAATTTATGTAATGGATTTTATTACCTTAGAAATTATTTGGGGATGTTGTGCTGTGAATTTTGCTGAGAATTTATTCTTGGGATTTACCTGCAAAATTATTACTTGCGACATTACCTGGGGAAATGTATCAGCGGGTATTTTATTTCTAGGTAAATCCGTTGGTATATGGACAAATATATATATTTTTTAAATCCATGAAAAAATTCTCAGGTAATTTATCCTATGAATTTATGTAGAGATATTTTGGTGAAAATTTATGTAATGGATTTTAAAAACTGGGAAATTATTTGGGGATTTTATACTGCAAATTTTGCTGGGGATTTATTTTGGGGATTTACCTGTGAAATTATTACTTGCGAAATTATTGGGGGATTATGTTGCTACAAATTTAGCTGGAATTATTTCTTGGGGATTTACCTATGAAATTATTACTTGGAAAATCATTTGGGGATTGTGTTGCTACAAATTTAGCTAAAACTATTTATTGGGGATTATGTAGGATTTTTGTGACTTGAAAAATTTAAATACAAAAAGTATAAACTTAAAGAATAAAAAATATAAAATAAAAAGAAATTAGACATTAAATTTGTGGACACATATAATCAAGCAACAGATGCTCAAGAAATTAAAATTAGTTTGTTGACATAGATGGTTTCATAGATGTATTCGAGCCGAATGAACCTTAGCTTGACTCGTTATATTATCACCAAAAAATTAAAGAGGTGAAATTTCATTGGCCTAACATAGGGTGAAGAATGACTCAGGGCTCAAATAGAGTGTGTTTTTCTATTGGTTAATTTAAATTTAATTTTAAGGCATCATACTATGCACGATAATACAATATTATATATAATGTACATTTAGGAGTCGTTTGGTGTGAGATATAAGGTATAATAATCACAAAATAAAATAAAAAATTTATTTATTTTACATTTAGTTGAAAGTATTAGGAAGTTTCAGAAACATATATATGACGAGATTAGGGGTGGACATTCTGTTTGTTCGATTTTTTTGTTTAATATTGGTTCATTTTTTTATTTTCAAATTGACGAAAATGACAACCGTAATCAAACCAAAATAAATTTGATTTGATTCAATTTCTATAAATTTGATTCAGTTATTTAAAATTTTTATTTCGATTTTGAAGATTAAAGTAGTGAGTCTTTCTTTGTCATGACCGGACATTTAAAATTTGTGACTTTCTTTTAGAAAAAAAATAATTTTTTACAAATATATTTTTCATTTTCAAATATAATAAATCAACATGGATGAAATGAAATGAAATAACGGGAAAATATTATTTATGTTAGATATATAAAATAAAAAAATATATAAATATAAAATTTATATATATAATAAAATATATATATTATTGTTATCGTTGATTATGAAGTAATACATTATGTGTCGTATTTTTAGTTACACAATTATTCATAACTAATATAAGAATAATTATATTATTTATTTTACTATTATTGTTATTATTATTGTATTAATTCGCAACCTTAATCAATTTATTTATTTCTAGTCTGATTTTGCCAATTTGTAATAATTTTAGCCTAATTTTATCCAATTTATTACAATCCTAACCCAAATTATTTCCAATTGAACTCAATTTCAAATTTCATTCAATTTTTTAAACCAAATTTTTAATCTTTAGATCTCAGCCGTTGATCAACATTTATTTAGTATTATTATATTTATTTTAAATATTTATTTTATACAGTTACTATATTTATTAAATATCAACCTAATTCAATTTAACTTTCTTAATTTATTTAAATTCAAGACATTTTATACTCAATTTGTGTAAATTGAGTTAAGTTTGATTCAATCGAAATACTCAATTCAATTTTTTTAACCCAATATTTAATCTCAATTTGACTCATCTCCCCAATTCTAATCTCAATCGTTCATTATATTTGATCAACGATCAATATTAAAAAATAATTCACTAATATTTTTCTTATAATTGGAAAACCTTAAACTATTTTTCTTGAACCGATGGTCTATTGGAAACAACCTATCTACCGTAGCTGTAAAGTCAGCGTACACTGTACCTTCCACCGACCCCAATTTATGGGAATAAATCGAGTTAGTTGTGTTGACACCTAATTTTGACCTCTTGATACTCCTCTTAGGCTGTTATTTTAGCTAAATTATTAATTTTAAATATTGATATATTCTACACATTATTTTGATATCAAATAATTATTAACGTGTCACATTTGTGATTTTAAAATATATGATTTATTTTTATGATTATTATTACATCTTTCCTACATTTATTAAATCGCAACCTAAGTCAATTCAATTTGCCCGACTTTTGTAATGTCTAACCTAATTCTTATTTAATTAATATCAATTTTAGTCAGAATTAATAGTAATTCGAGTTGAATAAACCTTAGCTTGACTCAGTTTTAAAAATACTTGTAAAGATCACACGAGCTAATCCAGAAGCTAAATATGATATCAAAGATGTATTTGAGCTAATCATCAATCTTAGCTTAATTCGTTATTGAGATCGAGAAATTAGTGACGGATAAGTAATTCAAGATTAACTAGCACCTCTACCTTAATGCACGTAAAATAATCTTGCATTTAATCTCAAAACTATTAATATAAGGCAAACAACTCCCTAGAGATAAATTACTACTATTAATAAGTGTGAAAAAGCTGGCAACACTTTGCCGACATGCGTACTTCTTCACCTGCTTCAACTACTCTGTGATTTTACTATATTACCCCCTAATTAATTATTATAAGTCATTTACATTTAAAAAAAATTAATAATATTTAATTAAAAATAAAATAGACATTTACAACATGTCTGTTTCAGCTACTGTTGACACCTAATTTTGACCTCCCGATGCTCTCTTAGGCTGCAATTTTATCAAAGTTATTTAATTTCAAACATTAGTATTTTTATAGATTATTCTCGTAGTGTATAAATAACGACGTGTCACATTAATGATTTAAATATTTACAACTTATTTTTATTATTTTTTATTAACATTTTTTATAATTTATTAATTCAAATATAATATTTTACATAATTTTCTTACTTAAATTATCTTTTGTAAATATGCGCACTCACAATTTACAAATACATTGTCTAGTTTTCATTATTATTGTAATTACTACTATTGTTTTTAAAATTTGTAACTAATTTATTTTAAATTATTAAAGACAGTTTTATAAAATATTTTTTTATGTAATCTTAATTTTACATGCATTGTCTATTTTTAATGGCGAAACGTTATTATATTTATTAAATAGCAGCCTAACTTTAAATAATTTTCCTAATTTATTTAAATTCTAGCCATTTTGTACTCAATTAATGTTAATTTTAACAAAATTAACATTAATTTTATTTTCTGACCCCTTTTTAAATAATTTTAATCTTATCCGTTGATAAAAAATGATCGAAAGACTAAGATCCGCTCATCCTTACTTTCCTTTATACATCAATGAAACCCTAATATCTCATTCTCAACAAAAATAGTTGCTTCTCTATGCTCTTTCCCCATCTTCTCCCTCTTTCTTTCTCTAAGCATAGACGCCGACGGATATAATTACTAGTCGATCGACAACCTCAGCACCACCAGTGTCGCTTCATCGTCGTCAAAACCCTCCTTATCAAACTGTCCCAATACCTCGATCGATGAGATGCCGAACAACGCCGCCCCATTCCTTCATTTTCTTTTTCTGATCCCTCTCTTCTACAGAACTACAAGCTCTACACCACCACCGGCAACCTACCGCCAGTGGACAACAAATACTATAATACTCTTCTCCCTCTATCCACCGTCTAAATGGAGATAACAAATATTATACCACTCAGCTTTTGGGTTCGTGTACTAGATAATAACATTTAAGAAGACTGCAGAATTACTGGTATTTATCCTTCAGAAGATGGGTTTATGAAAATTTGATCAGTGTCAATAATCTTGTTGACCTTCGAATTAGCTGACAAGTCCTTGACTCCTTGAACCCTCTTCTGGCTCTGGTGAAATTTACTGATGTAGAAACTGCTACTTCAGCAAAGGATGCCCTGGATGGAAGAAGCATTCCTAGGTGATTTTGGATTTATATTTCAGCTGTTTATGAATTGTTTTTGTAGTTGTACTACACACACATAAGGTGGACATCTTTGAGGAGCATTTTAAGAATATTTTACTAAAGGGATGAACATGCTCCATAGCTTAGCAGTTTCATATACAGTTTCAATTGACTTTTGAGTCACCTTTTTCTTGTGGTCATGTCCATTTCCGCCACGTGGTTAATGAGCCTATCAAATTATGCTTTTTAAATGCTTCTACAGAATATGTTTATTACTACGAGTCTAGGACGGTAAGCTTATTTTCTTATTTGCTTACTTGAAATTTAATTTGTATTTAAGTTAGTAATATGGTTGACTGGTAGGACTATGAAGTGCATTATTATTCATTACTGTCAAGTTATATTAAGTACTCCATTTCAATTTGTTTTTCTTGTTTATCTTAAAACAAAGTTTAACAAAGTGAAGAACATTTTGAAAGATTGTGATCTTAAGTTAAAACTGTATATAATGATCCAGTGTAGCATTTTGAAATGTGTACCAGTGACTTCAAAATAATCAAATGTCATCACTTGAGAAGTAGATTAGTTACTTGAATATGGTTTAGTGTAGTTACATGAAAGGTGACCTTAAAAAGGGTTAAGTATAATGACTTGAAATGTGAATTAGTTATTTGAAAATGATTAAGTGTAGTGAGTGGAAATGCATACTAGTGACTTGAAAATGGTTAAATGTAGCGACTTGAAGCATGAATTAGTTACTTGAAAATAGTCAAGTTTAGTCACTTGAAATGTGTACTAGTGAGTTGAAAATGGTTAAGTGTAGTGACTTGAAAATGTTTAAGTATAGTGACTTGAAATGTCAATTAGCTATTTGAAATTGGCTTGAGTGTAGTGACTTGACATATGTACTAGTGACTTGAAAATAATTAAGTGTAGTTTCTTGAAATTGTGAAATTGTGACTTGAAAATGATTAAATGTAGTTATTTGAAATTGTGAACTTGTGACTTGAAAATGGTTAAGTGTATTCAATTGATATGTGTACTAATAACTTAAAAATAATAAAGTATAGTTACTTGAAATGTTTAGTGTCTTGAAATGTGTACTAGTGACTTGAAAATAATTAAGTGTAGTGACTCGAAATGTATACTAGTTACTTTAAGTGTAGTAACTTGAAATGTGTACTAGTGACTTGAAAATAATTAATTGTAGTGACTTGAAATGTATACTAGTGACTTTAATTGTAGTAACTTGAAATGTGTACTAGTGACTTGAAAATAGTTAAGTGCAGTTACTTGAAAATGGTTAAGTATAGTGACCTGAAAAGTGTACTAGTGACTTGAAAATTGTTAAGTGTAGTTACTTGAAAGTGGTTAAGTATAGTGACTTGAAATGAATGATTAAGTGTAGTGACTTGAAAATGGTTAAGTATAGTTATTTGAAATGTATAGTAGTTACTTGAAAATGCTTAAGTATTGTGACTTGAAATGTGAATCAATTATTTGAAAATGGTTAAGTGTGGTGATTTGAAATGTGTACTAGTGACTTGAAAATGATTAAGTGTATGGTTTGCAACGTGAATTAGTTATTTAAAAATAGTTAAGTGTTCTGACTTGAAATGTCTGCTAGTGTGTTGAAAATGGTTAAGTGTAGTTAACTTGAAAATTTTCAAGTATAATGACTTGAAATGTCAATTAATTACCTATTTGAAAATTATTTAGTGACTTGAAAATGATTAAGTGTAGTTATCTGAAATTGTGAACTTGTGACTTGAAAATGGTTAAGTGTATTCAATTGAAATGTGTACTAATAACTAAAAAATAATAAAGTATAGTTACTTGAAATGTTTGTTGTCTTGAAATGTGTACTAGTGACTTGAAAATAATTAAGTGTTGTGACTTGGAATGTATACTAGTGACTTTAAGTGTAGTAACTTGAAATGTGTACCAGTGTCTTGAAAATAGTCAAGAGCATTTACTTGAAAATGGTTAAATATAGTGACTTGAAAGTGTACTAGTGACTTGAAAATTGTTAAGTGTATTTAGTTGAAAGTGGTTAAGTATAGTGACTTGAAATGAATAATTAAGTGTAGTGACTTGAAAATGGTTAAGTATAGTTATTTGAAATATGTAGTAGTTACTTGAAAATGCTTAAGTATAGTCACTTGAAATGTGAATTAATTATTTGAAAATGGTTAAGTGTAGTGATTTGAAATGTGTACTAGTGACTTGAAAATGATTAAGTGTAGTGCTTTGCAGCGTGAATTAGTTATTTTAAAATAGTTAAGCATTGTGACTTGAAATGTTTGCTACTGAGTTGAAAATGGTTAAGTGTAGTTAATTTGAAAATTTTCAAGTATAATGACTTGAAATGTCAATTAATTACCTATTTGAAAATTATTAAGTATAGTGACTTGAAAATGATTTAAGTGTAGTTATTTGAAATTGTGAACTTGTGACTTGAAAATGGTTAAGTGTAGTTTTTTGAATTTGTGAACTTGTGACTTGAAAATGATTAAGTTTGTTAACTTGAAATGTGTACTAGTAACTTCAAAATAATAAAGTATAGTTACTTGAAAATTATTAAGTATAGTGACTTGAAATGTGAATTAGTTAATTGAAAATAGTTAAGTGTAGAGATTTGAAATGTATACTAGTGATTTGAAAATGTTTTAACTGTAGTGACTTGGAATGTGAATTAGTTATTTGAAAATGGTTGTGTAGTGACATGAAGTGTGTACTAGTGACTTGAAAATGGTCAAGTGTAGTTACTTAAAATGTGAATTAGGTACTTGAAAATGGTTAAGTGTAGTAACATAAAATTATAATATCAACCCCACTCTTCCATTTCATGTTCAATTAATGTAAGAGAATAACATGATTTTTATTGAAATAGATCCTTCTCTTGCTTTACTACATTATTTCCAATACTCTTTTTGTATTTTCCTTTTTCCTATTGCAACTCTAATCTTGTCATTTGCCTTTTATGTATTCTATTGTAGCATCAAGCAATTTAGTACAAGAGGCCTCTTGTGGTGGAGAGGTCTTGCTTAATTGTTGGAAGTTAAAGGATTTGTTAAAGGAATTTAGCTGCTCATGACATAATAATCAAAGAAACTAGATGAATTCATGCTTTGAAAGGTGAACTTACCAAAAGATGAATAGAAATTAGAGATTCTAAGATTAAATCACCAAAGAAAATCTCAAAATAATAATGATAGTCTTTTCAAAGTAATTGCTTTCTCAAGCCAAATGAAGAGGGAGAAAAACATCGAAGTATCGTGTCTCAAAACTCAAGGTTCGGAACTCTTAAGAAAATCCTAAACAAGGCTTTAAATAGTTCACCCTAATTATGGAAACAAAATAATAAAATTCAAAAATTCCTCGGATTAGGTGACGCCATTTGTGATAGCCTATCAGGAGGCTGACGACTTATCACAAATTTCGTTAGCTTCCTTTATGCTTTTGGTACTTGCTACCTAATGCTGAAGACAAATGGTGATGCCCTATCAGCTCCTTCATGACCTATCTCAAATATCGTCAAGGATTTTTCTTAGCTCTGAAGTTCTGCCTTAGGCTGACGACAATGTTAATGGCTTATCAGCTCCTTGACGTCCTATCACAAAATGTCATCATAACTTTCAACTTAGGCCAATTCTCTGTCTACTATGATGACGAAGCTGATAGCTTATCACAGGGCTGACGACTTATCACAAATGTCGTCTGCCACACTTCACCTTTATTTACTTTAGATTTTAGCTCATTTGCTTCCATTCTTATTGGTTCTCTAGCATCTTAGCTTCTACTGCAAAATCAAACATAAAGCAATCAAAAATGACAAAAGTTGCTTAAGACTTCATAATTATTCCTAGTTAAAAGCCTCAAATGTGTTAGCATTAGCTCACACATCAACACCCTCAACTTAAAACAATTGCTTGTCCTCAAGCAACTCAGCACAACTAAGAGAATACAAAGCACATTTGGCAGTCAATCATCCATATCATCTCAAAACACTTTCACCGTCTCCAAAGTCAGTCAATTCAAGTACAATGATGAACACCAATGCAACACACAGGAATACAGATATGGTATCAATTCAGCTATAACAACCATGAAAAAACAAGTATTGCACTACCCGAACAAGTTAGTAACTAGCAATGTAACCAGTGTGCCCTCACATCAAAACACTCCCCCTCATCTCATATCAGGAATTATATGTGTAACTATGGGGACAATCAAAATACTCAATCTCAGAACGAAGTTCCAATCAGTGTATGCCATGTACCAGAGGCTTGCCCTTATTTTCATTACCCAGATCTTTTGATAGGTTAACTAGGATCACTATAGGACTTCTCTTAGGCTTGTAATGCAGGATAGGGGATGGTATAATACTCGATGGTATTTAAAGTAACTAAGCCTCATTAACACTACACTAGCTTTTTAGGGTTTCAGTCATTAGCCTTTTTCGCTCTTCTCTTTTCTTGATCACAATTATTTAGGGTGGGCGCAGTCTTTTCTCAATTACTTATTCTTTTTCACAATTTTTTATTTTCTTTCTCTTTTTCTCTATACCCAGCTTTTTATTCTTTTTTTATGCTACCTTTCTTCATACTCATTCTATATCACGCACCCCTATGATAGCCACCCTCAACTTAGGCCATTTGTCTAAGTCAAGGTGCACAGTGTCCAAGGAGCACCAGAGCTAAAATAGGTTTAGTATGATCTAAATAAGAAGGTGATAGGTGTCATACAAAGAAATAAGCTAATTACGCTTAAAACAAGGATCAAGGGATATGATACACATAGGGAAGGTCATTTAGGCTAACGTGAGCTAATATTAAAACAACCTATGATCCTTTCCTAACCCCTATCCTTCAACCTAGGTAAGACTAACCGGGAAAGTTCTGGCTTCAGCATACAGAGAAAACTGAGTAACATCTCTCACACACACACTGGGCGCACAGGTATATCGCACTCGACTGCTTATTCAGTTCGTGCAGCTGTTTAGCAATAATTATTATTTTACTAGAACTAATTCCAAACAAAGATTCACGGTGGTCACACTTAAATGCAAATCACTTAGTCTAAAGTAGTAGACCACTTGAAGAGGTGTACAAAAATCAAAAAAACAATTCAACTGCCTCAAGTACAAGTATTTCTCCCAGTTGACTACAAAATTTTACAAAAACAAATTTACCCTACACCCTCAACTTAAAATCAAAGAAAATCTAAACTAAGGGTTAGAGTATACCTGGAATAGATCAATCCCGGGGGTAATGGGTTGCATCCCATGCAGTGCTTGATTTAATGTTGTGGTGTGACTCAGGTATCTTTATTACTTCAGACTTTATTAAGACAGATAGTAGTGACACTTTTCATTGATTCTTTTGGACCAATATAAAGTTTGACTCGTTTCCCATTTACCTTAAAGGTACTGCCATCTTCATTTTCAAGTTCCACCACTCCAGATAAGTAGACTTGACTAACCCTAAAAGGGCCTAACCACTTATATTTAAGCTTACCCGAGAACAGTTTGAATCTGGAATTGAACGGGAGCACCAAGTCACCCTTTTGGAAGTCTCATTTCTCTATCCTCCAATCATGGTTTCATATTTTCTTTATATAGGTATGGTCATTCATATGACTTGAGATAGAATTCATCCATCTTATTTAGCTGTGCCAGTCTCAGCTCTGCTGCCTCCTTCTAAGTCAAATTCAGCCTTTTGAGTGCCCATAAAGCTTTGTGCTCCAACTCTATTGGTAAGTGGCAAGATTTTCCATAGACCATCTAAAATGGTGACATACCAATGAGTGTCTTGAAAGAAGCCTGATATGCCCACAAGGCATCATCGAGCTTTTGAGATTAGTCTTTCCAACTAGCATTCACCATTTTGGCTAGGATGGCTTTAATCTCTTAATTTGACAGCTCTACTTGCCCACTAGTTTATGGGTGATATAGAGTGGCTACTCTATGCTGTTTCACCACATATTTTTCTAACGTCGCTCGAAACACTTTGTTGCAAAAATAAGATCCTTCATCGCTTATAATAGTATGTGGTACTCCAAAGCTAGAGAAAATGATCTTTTTGAGAAAAACAACAAACCTCTTTCCTTTATTATCGGACAAGACAACAGATTTAAACCATTTTGAGACATAGTCAACAGCAACTAAAATATACGTTATCCCGTACGAGCTTACAAAAGGTCCCATGAAATCGATGCCCTAGACATTAAACAATTCCACTTCAAGCATCTTAGTCAAAGGCATCTCATGTCTTTTAGAGATTGACCCCTGCCTCTGACATTGGTTGTATTTCAGTATAAACTTGTAGGTATCCTTGAATAATGTTGGCTAATAGTATCCACTCTGCAATACCTTTTTATTCATTCGGTCACCTGTATGGTGGCATCCAAATTGGGAAGCATGACATTCCTGCAATATGAATAATACATCCATCTTTGTCATACATCTCCTAATAATGTTGTCAGCACATCGCCAAAGAAGACACGGCTCATCCCAGAAGTAATGTGTCATATCATGTAGGAATTTCTTCCTTTGATAGAAAGATAGATTTTTTGGAATGACTTCACTCACAACATAATTTGCAAAATTGGCGTACCAAGGCAATTTCTCCACCGCAACAGCTAATATCTCCTCATCAGGAAATGCATCATTTATCTTCATTTCATTACTACTTATTTTCTCACCTTCCATTCTAGACAGATGATCTGCAACCTGATTTTTACAACCTTTTCTATCCTTGACTTCAAAGTTAAATTCTTATAGCAGCAACACCCATCTAATCAGCCTTGGTTTTGTATCCTTCTTAGCCATCATATACCTTAAGTCTGCATAGTTAGTGTAGACCACCACCTTGGTCCCAAGCAGATAAGCCCTGAATTTCTCTAAAGAATACACTATAATCAGAAGCTCTTGCTCAGTAACGGTGTAGTTCTTTTGTGCTCCATTCAGTGCTTTGCTAGCATAATATATTGGATGAAATAGTTTTTCCTTCTTTGTCCCAATATAGCTCCAAGGGCAACACCGCTTGCATCACATATGATCTTAAATGGTTTTGACCAGTCTTGTGCAATAATAATAGGGGCCTCAACCAGCTTTTTTTTAAGGCATTCAAATACCTTCAAGCAATTATCATTAAAGGAAAATTTCACTTCTTTCTCCAAAAGTTTGCAAAATGTATTTGCAACCTTCGAGAAGTCTTTTATAAACCTCCGATAAAATCCAACATGTCCAACAAAACTTTGCACTCCCTTCACTGAAATGGGAGGTGGTAGTTTCTTAATAACTTCCACCTTGGATCGATCAACTTCTATCCCTTTAGCTAAAATTTTGTGGCTGAGAACGATGCCCTTCTTTACCATAAAATGTCATTTTTCCTAGTTAAGCACCAAATTGAATTCAATACATCGTTGTAAGGCTATGCTCAGGGTTTCCAAGCATACCTCAAATGAATCTCCCACCATAGAGAAATCATCCATGAATACCTCTATGGTGTCCTCTACCATATCTGAGAAGATAGACATCATGCACCATTGAAAAGTAGTGGGGGAATTGTATAGTCCAAAGGACATTCTCTTAAATGCAAAGGTGTCATATGGACATGTCAATGTCGGCTTCTCCTGATTTTCAGGAGCAATACAAATTTGGTTGTATCCGGAATATCCGTCCAAGAAGCAATACCATCCCCTTCCAGACAATCCATCAAGAATTTGGTCTATAAAGGGCATCGGGAAGTGGTCTTTCAGAGTCCATGAATTCAAATTGTGATAGTCCACATAAACTTTTCACCCAGTCATAGGCCTGAGTGGAATCAACTCATTCCTTTCATTTGCAACCATAGTCATGCCCGCTTTTTTGGGCACGCATTGAGCTAGGCTTACCCATTTGCTGTCAGAAATTAGGTAAACCACTCATGCATCCAACCACTTAATAATATCCTTATTAACCACATCTTGCATTGGTAGGTTAAGGCGACACTAATGCTTCATGGTTGGAATACAATTATCTTTATGTTGTATTTTATGCGTGCAGATGCCAAGAAAAATGCCAATAATATTTGTGATGGTCCATCCTATAACTCTCTTGTGCCTCTAAAGTACTAAAATAAGTGTGTTTACCTGTAGGTCACCCAGATCAGCAAAAATAATAATAGGTAGCATGTTTTTGTCGCCTAAAACCACCTACCATAAATACCTAGGCAGTTTTTTCAATTCAAACATCGGTGGCTCCTCAATGGATAGCTTGGCTGGTAGGATTGGTCAATTAGCCAGGTCAAGGTCTATCTTTTTAGGAGCATAAGGATATGAACCCATGACTGATAGGGCACAAATAGTTTCTTCATACTTCTCAATGCCTTCACGATCAAAGTTCATTAGAACTGCAGCTAAAGGCTCGGCAACAAGTTGCTCCTCTCTTCACACCTTTTGTTTGTCCTTATAATACACATCAACTACTAAGAACACACTCATTTTTTCCTGCTAATTCATTGATTTACACACATCAAACTGTACCACTTTATTATTCATCCTGAATAAGAGCTCATTCGCTCTCAAATCAATCAATACACTTCTGGTTGTGAGGAAAGGTCGACCCAAGATTATGGGCACCTCGAAGTCCACCTTGTAATCTAGAATGACAAAATTTGTAGGGAATGTGAAACTGGACACCTTTGCCAACACATCATATAGAATGCCAATAGGTCATTTTACTGACGTATCCGCCATCATGAGTCGCATGTTAGTTGGTGTGGGATTTTCCAAACCCAACTTTCTATATACAGCCAGTGGCATCAAATTAATGCTTGCTCCTAGATCACATAATGCCTTGGCGAATTTCATAGTCCCAATTGTACAGGGAATAGTGAATGCGCCTGGGTCTGGCTTCTTCCACACCAAGGTTCTTGTAGAAATAGCGCTACAATGATGGAGATTATCCTCCAATTCGTATCTCACTTCTTTTTTCTTAGTCACAAGGTCCTTCATGAATTTAGCATATCCTGGCATTGGTTCGAGTGCCTCCACCAATGGCAAATTTATTGTCAATTGCTTGAGCATTGCCAAGAATTGGCTGAATTTTGCATCATTAATTTTACTTTTTAATCATTGAGGAAAGGGAGATGGTGGTCTTGGGATAGTTTTCAACACTACCTTCTTCTCTTTATCTTTTCCCTTTTCTTAAACATCATCAAAATTATCCAGCTTTTTAGACTCCACTGGACTACTTTCTTTCGGTTCATCATCAACTGCCTCATCAAATACAGCTTTGCCTACAGAAGGGCCAGGTAATATCTTACCACTTCTAGTGGTAATAGCTATGCATGAGCCATCATTCCACAGATTTTGGACTGTATTACTTGGTAATATTTTTCTCTTTCTTTGGTTAATGCTGCAGAGAGTTGGCTCATCTGGTGCTCCAACTATTTAATTACGATGGAGTGTGCGTGCATGAACTGACTGATGGACATTAGATCGGTCTTCATGGTGGTCACACCAAAGTTTGTAGCTTCCACTTCCTTCAAAAAATTAGCCATCATGTCCTTCATGAATATCTTTTTAGAACTTATTTAAGTATCTTCACGATTTCCAGGAGGAGCATATAGCCCGCTCCTGTCATGGTTATTCGTCTAATTTCCTTGCTCCCTATCTTTATAACCAGGCTTATCATAGTAAGTTCGACCTTGATTCCCTTGGATATTGCCATGGAAACCACCTTGATTATTAATATAGTTAGCCTCTTTATTTGCATAACCTTATTCTATCCTGAGATCCCACAGCTTTTACCTTTTTAATCTTGCCTGATAGTAAGTACTTGGTTAGTAAGTCCATTTATGTTTTAAGGTGAGCCATGTCTTGGTCACTCTCCTTTTCTCTTTTGCATTGTTCCATAGTAATACCTACAGAAGCTGTGGGGATAGCTACCACAAAGCCTCTGGTATGCCATGCCTGACTCTATTTGGTCATTCTGTCTAGCATCTCTGAAGCCTCTAGGAATGTAAGATCAATAAATGAACCACCAGTAACATTGTCTACAATTGGCTTTATAACGGAGTTAATAGCCCTGTACAAAGTCTCCATCAAATGTATGTTTGTCATGTTGTGGTTCGAACGCTGTGTCAGCTTCTTCTTGAATCATTCCTAGGTTTCATGTAAGGCTTCAGTCGGGAGCTGCCTAAAGTTGCTGATGTCTTCTCTCAATTGTAGCCTCATGGAAGGTGGAAAGAACTTTTCTAGGAAAGCTTTTTTCCACTGCCTCCAGTTAGTTATAGAATCGGGTGTCAACTTATTTAGCCACTATGTTGGCTCCCCAGACAGTGACAACGGAAATAATCACAATCACATAGCATTCTATCCCACTCGTGGGTTATCTAAAAATTTGCAGATGGTGATAAAATTCACCAGTGCAAGTTTGGGTCATCCCCAGGAAGGCTACCAAACAACCCCTTCAGATTTAGAAGTTGAATCATAGTACTCGTAATGTTGAATTTTTCCCCAGGTGCCAATGGTGGAGGAATAATTGCACCCGTTGCACCTGCTCCATCCATTCCATCATCATCATCATTGAGATTATACTAGACCGGCTGGTACTCTTGCTTTTCTCAGAACGGACGGTTCCTGTTAACATTATGCCGTACTGGTGCAACTATTTGCTCTGCATGCCTTAGGTTACTAGGATTTAGAAAATCCTTGTCTCCCAAATCTTTTTCCTCAGGATTTAGATGTCATGCTTGTGGCCTAAAATTTTTCACATTCACCTGAGTTCTAGCTAAATCTGATAATCTATCAGCCTCTTGTTGTTCTGCCATTCTTCCAATTTATTATGGTTTCGTATTAGGTGGTAATAACAGTTCTCCAAAACTTTTGGTTCTTGGAATACACTATACAGATCCTGCAAATAAACAAAAACAAAAAATAAACATAAAACTAGGAAACTTGACTAACAATTAGTTAGCGCACACAAACTTCAGTTTTCAACTGTATTCCCCAGCAATGGTGCAATTTTGATAATGCTCAAACTAACCTCTCAACAAGAATGTAAGTGATCGTTTTCAATATAAAACCCAACTAGGTTGGGGTCAAATCCCATAGGAAACATGGTGTGAATGTAAGTCGTTTATGATTTAATCAACTGATAGTTGGATATTTCTAGAAAAAGGGAGGTTTTAGTTAATAAGTAATTGTTGGTCACTTTAGTTTAAATGTTTGTAATCAAGAGTTTACGAAAAAAATGAGAATTATGTTCACTATGGGTTTTGTTACTTGACAGATGCTACTAGTAGTTCAAGATTCTCACAGTAAGTAGGACAACAAGTTATCTTTAGTGAAGTTATGCTTAAATGTCTCTTGACCTACATAAGCATTTAATTACCTAATCCTCTCAGACTTAGGTAATTTATATTCACTGCCAATATTTCACCACAGGTTAACCAACCTTGTTACATCGTTGATTATTAAATGAAACTTTAGTAATTCCAAGTCCCTGTTGATAATTCACTTACCACTACATTTGATTTCTTTCTCAAGCAAATCAAAGCAGGTGTTATCTATCATTTACAACCAACAGATAATAATTCAAACATCAGAATTATCAAGGAGTCCTACTGCCTTTCGAATCTTGAACACTCAGCACCTTATCAAGACCTACTCCATATCCCATAATTCAGGTTAAAGGAATTTAGCTATTCATGATGTAATAATCAAATCAACTAGATGAATTCAAGCTTTGAAATATAAACTTACTAAAAGATGAATAAAGCTATATATTCTTAGATTCAATTACCAAATAAAATCCCAAAATAATGATGATAGTTTCTTTAAAGTAATTGCTTTCTCAAGACAAAAGAAGAAGGAGAAAAATATCAAAGTATCGTGTCTCAAAAATCAAGGTTTGGAACTCTTAAGAAACCCCTAAATAAGGCTCTAAATAGTTAACCCTAATTATGGAAACAAAATAATAAAATTCAAAAATTCCTCAAATTAGGTGATTCTATTTGTGAGAGCCTATCAGGAGGCTGGCGACTTATCACAAATGTCGTCAGCTTCTTTTTTGCTTTGGTACTCGCTGCCTAATGTTGACGCTAAACGGTGATGCCCTATAAACTCCTTGATGACCTATAACAAATTTTGTCAAGGCTTTTCCTCAGCTCTCATGTTCAACCTTAGGCTGATGACAATCTTGACGACTTATCAGCTCTTTGAAGTCCTATCACAAAATATTGTCACTGCTTTTAATTTAGGCCAATTCTCTATCTACTGCTGACGATGAAGCTGATAGCTTATCAAAGGGCTGATGACTTATCACAAATGTCATCAGTCATACTTCGCCTTTATTTTCTTCAGATTTCAGCTCATTTGCTTCCATTCCTGTTGGTTCTTTCGCATCTTAGCTTCTACTGCAAAATCAAACATAAAGCAATCAAAAATGACAAAAGTTTTTTAAGACTTCACAATTATTCTTGATTAAATGCCTCAAATATGTTAGAATTAGCTCACACATCAACACTCTCATGAGCCCAAATAGTGTGAAGGCTCACCAAAGCTAACATGTATCATAGCCTAAAGTAGGTTATGTATAACACCCTAGGTTTTTGGTCCTTGGAAATTTCTAAATTTTTATCCTCACTGTCCTGACTACAACTTACCTTGCGAGTCGTAGGGTGTCTTGATGAGTCATTGCAATCGAATCTTAGCCTAAACAGTAAGTGTGTGACCAAGTTATGCTCAGAGTACGAGTAGCTCACTAAGAGCATTAAGGACTCATTATGATCGTTGGATGTAAATTGTGGGGTGACCAATATTTACCTCTAATGGGTTCTATGTTGACTACGACTGTACCCTATAAGTCATAGGGTCCTATTAGAAGTTAAAAAGTTGAATCGTAAGGTCAACAGTGTATGGCTACCAAGGAAACTATCTTAGATGTGACTTGGTTTAGCAAGTTTTAATGAGTCTCTATGAGTCGTATAGTAACCTGTAGTCACTGATGACTAAATTTCTACTTTTAATTTGAGCGCACTTTGGACAACACCCTCCTAACCCCACTAAAACCCCATGTTCATGAAGAACTTAAGGGGCTCATTTCTCATTCATAACATACTCAAACACATCCAAATCTTTCTCAAGCAGCCATACTTAGGGTTTCCAAGAAGTAGGTCATCCAAGGACTAAAGGGTGGAATTCTCTCCATAAAATTGGATATTTCAGGCATGTTACTCTTTTCTAATTGCTAATTTGTTAAAAGAATATGTTTTAATGTGTTGTTCATATGGTATTGATGTTGGTTTTGAAACATGAGTAGAAGGTCTTGAATAATTGTTATTTATGTGATGTTTCATGTTTGTTCCTACATGGGTTACGTTTAAATGGTGGTTAAAAGTAAATTTGATATGGATATGGTGAATAAATTCAGGGATTGTGATTTCCCCAAACTTATGACTTTTGAACTGGTTATGACCTCAGCCCCATATTGTGAAATTGGGTTTGGATATTTAAAGTCTGCATATTGAACTACTCATAAACTATTGCCAAAGGTGAGAAACTAATGAAGCATAATAATTTTTAAATTGAACCAATGGGGTTGTGAATTCCCCCAAGTGATGTAATTGGTTTGGCATGTTGATGTTACCTTGTAGTGTAGTTGGTATGATGATACCAACATTATATGCCTTAATGTGTAACGTGGTTGAATGAATAGAATTGTGTGATAAATGATTTAATTGGAATTTAATATGGGCTGTGTAGTGGAGCCGTGAAAGTAGAGGTCCTGAGGTGCCAACACTAGAAACTGTAGTTGTCGATGAGGGAGTTTACATGGTCGAGTGGTTTGAGTCCTCCTTATTGATGAGTGGTGATTTTACCACTTATTTACACTAAAAATTCGTGCACCTTACCATGATTTGAATATATAAATAAGATATATGTGCCATTAAATACACTAATATCCATACTTTGCAAACATATAGGTTATGAGATGGAAAGATGTGGGCTTGATCTAAAAAGGATCAAAAGAGAGAAAAGAAGTGTATCTAGAAGACCTGGAGTAGAAACAAGACTCAATTACTGCAATTATGTGGATCTACTCATGGTCGCGGTAGCAGAGATCGCAATAAATATAGTGCGATCGTGGCAATGCGAGTTAGTCCCAGGGGTAGATTTTTAATTTTTAGCAGCCAACCCTAAATCCCTTAAAAGCTTAAACCCTTTCCCATTTTAGGCATTCTAAAGACAAGCAGTACTTTGAATTTGAAATTGAAACCCTAAATTGGGGAAGATTGTAATTTGATTTGGAGATTTTGATTTTGGTATGTGTTAAGAATGGATGCTTTGAACGATCCTTTTGGTATATATTTCTTTCCTTTATTCATGAGTAGCTAAATATTTTATTCTTGGGATTATGTTGAACTAAGGTGCAATTAGTTATGGGTTGTGATGTATTTGTGTATATGCTAGTTGGTTGATAATGGGTTCTACTATTTCTTGATTAAATTGGTTGGTATTTGTACGTGAAAGCCCCAAATACTCAAAATGGGTTTGTGGGTGTAAACCCCAAACTCTTGAATTTTCAAACCATCCTTGAAAGATAGGTTTAGGTAAACTTTTGAAACCTATATTATCCTTGAAAGAGAGATGTGGGAACCAAGGCAACTATAGACAATTAATGGATTTAGTTTACTAATTCTCACTATCTTATACATAAAAGTGAGTATGAAGTTGATTACATCTTGGGTATCTTCTTAGAAATAGGGATACCCCATTGATGTACTAGGTGAATAATTAAAACACTTGTTAGGTATTCGAAAGTTTCAATAGGTGAAATTTTCAGGTTTTTTGACAAGCTAGCCTCAAGGACCCTAGACCTAGCCAACCATATTGTTAACAACTAGCATGAACACCAAATCTACACATACCCATACCTAATTTTCCCTTAGGTAGATATAATCCCAAGATTCTCTTTATACTGAAGTTCTATTACAATTGTTGTGTAGTTTGTGGCATTGAGTTACTATTGACACACACTCTCCCAAAACCAAACCCCCATTTTAAATGATGCTTCTCAATTTATTTACACTTCAGATGCTTTCTTTGTACGTGTTAGGATCCATAAGACTAGAATTCTACTTCTTACTCACTATGGATTCAACCTCATCAAAAGTTGAGATATTGACAACGACCGTCCTCTACCAAATTGCAGCGTATAGTTGAGCATTATCAAAATGGCGCCGTTGTCGAAGAGTGAAATTTAGTTTTCACTTGTGTGGTATTGATTCTTATTTATGGCATACCTGTAGTGATGTATATTTATTTTGCTTTTTTGTTTTTGTTTCTTTTTAGGTGATCTCCATAAAATAAACAGAACCATGAGTAACAATACAAGTCAAGATGGGTCTTTCGATGGCCTTCCTGATGATGAGGGGAAACTTAATGACGTTGGTTGTTCAAGTTCCATTCGTATCCCACCTACTCATTGGAATATTATCTTTCATGTCACAAGCGTCATGTTGCAAATGAATTGACTTTTTGGGGGATAAGCTTATGAGGAGCCCAACCTTCATTTGAAGAATTTCTTAGAGGTGTGAGGACACTTTGATATTACACACATATCCCAAGAGTCCATCTGGCTTTGTCTCTTCCCATTTTCTCTAACGACAGAGGCGGTATTATGGATTTGACCTCTTCTGACTGGGTTTATCACTTCAAGGGATGAACTTATTATGACCTTCCTTAACCCATATGTCCCACCAGCTAAAATGCTCCAATTAAGGGATGAGATCATCAATATTAGGCAATTGAACGGAGAGCCTTTGTAGGAAGTGTGGGAAAGATTCAATAGAAAGCTAACGCAATGTCCAAACCACGAAGTCCCGGAGAAGATGATTCTCTAGATCTTTTACCATGCTCTTGATAAGCTCAATAAAACTGTGGTGGGAAACATGGTGAGGGGATCTCTTGTGAAGTTGTATTATCATGCGGCAATGAATTAGCTTTAGGCGGTTACCAAGAAAAACCAGGGATGGCATACCCAAGATGCTGAAGTTCCTACGAGTTCTCCCACTACATCCTTGGTTGACAAGGAATAATGGAAATAAGATGAAGAAAGAGAGGAAAATATGGCTAAGATAATGACGAAATTAGAGATTTTGACAAAACATGTGATGGGTACATCCACAAAAGCGGTAAATGCCGTGGCATCTAAATCCTCTTGAGGATGATGAAAAGGTTAAAATGTTTGATGAGGAGATTTAATACTTGGGAAATTCATGATTTAAGGGATAGAGATTGTGATTATGATTGATATGTGTCCCCCTCATGACTAGCCAAAGAACAAAGATGGTAGCACCATCGACCCCAACAAATACAAAGCCAAAGATGTCTTGAAAAGGATTTTAATGAGAGTGGAAGGAACGGAAAAATGGCCCATGAAATAAAAAGTGATTTTTCGCAACTTAACAAACCGTGGTGTCTCATTCCACGTCCATTAAGCAATTGAAGACTCAAATTGGGAAAATTTCCACTCAATTGAATGCGAGGCCAAAGGGTGGTCTTCCTAGTGACACTATTCTAAACCCGAAAAATGAAGCTCAAGTTTTAACAATAGTCACTAGGAGTAGGAGGACCCTTTGACATGACCCGACTAGGGGCCTCGTCGTAATGGGAATCCAAAGTCCAACCAGGACCAGGGACCGCTCCCTGTTACCCAACCCAACCACCATTATCATACCTTGAGCTGGATGAATACTAACAAGATATCTTAATGGGACAAGGACTGAATTTCGGATAGGTCGATTCCTAGTCCAACCCTATAAAGTCATACCGTTATGCCAAACTGTACCAACTAAACCACCAAGCCAAACCAATACCGAATCAAGGGATATAAACCAGTCTGAAACCTAATAAGTTCTAAATCATAATATGATTAATCAAAAAATGAAATACAATGGAACAACCAATAACATCGTCAATCGGTATTAGCCCCAATACCAATACCAATGATAAGGTTGACACAAATACCAATCCCACCCATTCCAACCCATAATAGTACCACAAAGCATCTACCAAAAAAAGTAAGAATATTTGGTTGGGACATGCCCTCAACCATTGATAAAACCAATATCCAAAAATAAATCAGAATGTCTAAAAATATCCATAACATGTAATGGAGCCTTACGGAAAGATGGAAGCTCACCACTTCAATCCTACAGCTATCCCAGAACCAATCACTATATAGGATGAGTAGAATGGTCGGTTCCTGCATAGCGTGGGTATACTTTCGCCCGAAGATGGGTTAGCAAGTGATCGCTAGCATTAACTCAAGATAAGGATAAAATAATGCCATTTATAAAACAAAGACAGACCATCCATATGCAGACAAACATACATACAATATATCACAGCATGCCAGGAAAGGGAACCAAGTTTAGCATGCCATTAAAACCTTTACCTGAGCTGTGTAGCTTTGCTGTCCTAAATCATCCACAGGCTATATGGGTTCAGCTCCCACTATTGAAAGGGCCCCATGGATTGAAGTCGCATGACCAGGGTAGAAAACCAGGGATGACTAGTACCTCTCCCTAATATAAAGTATGACATCATGCACATGGTCATAAGGACCAACCTCACATCGGCAAATATGAGTTTCCAATTTTGGTCCTCCCGGGACTTCCACCTTCCCCAATTTTGTTACGAACCCCAAAATTATTTCCCAATTAAAACCATTACCAAGTAGCACACCAATCCATTAACCACTTATTAACCAAGGCCATTAATAGTTGTATTGTCATATCGACAATAATTTTTATGTTTTGTCCATAGCCAACCATATATAGGTTTATGAGATTCCATGTGCCCTTTATTATTTCCAATTAAACAAAAGCATGTCCACCAAGCCCTTTCCAATCTGTTTAAAAACATCTAAACCATTTGTACCGTTTAGGGTTCCATTACCAAGTTTAAACCATGCATAAGTTCCATTGAAAAATAAATATTATGATAAAAACATTGTTAAAGACATTTTGTCAAACATATTGGGGGCATAATATTTGTAAAACCAATGTCCATTACCAAAGAACCATTCCCATGGAATCAATTATCCAAAACCACCATTAATGCGTACAAAAGCCTAATTAAAACATGGGAAAACATAATCCAACATTCATAACCCAAACCCCCAAATCATAATTGAAAATCCGAAATCATACAACAATGAAATCATGAAAACATTGTATAAAACCATGTCTTTAGTTGGAACTAAAAACGAGGGAAGAGAATGTGCCTTAATTGACAAAGTAGATGGAAAGAAAAGATGAACAAGATCACCAAATTAGTCCTCTAGTTGAAACCCTAGCTTTCTTTCCCAAAAGCTTTTGAAAGAATTATAGAGTGTTAAGACATTTTCTAAGTGTTAATGAATAGAAGAATAGGGTAAATAGACCCCCACGAGAGTTAGAACCCATGGGACCTTATTGGGATAAGTGAGGAAATCTCTAGAATACCCCCACATAAGTTGCACAAAATTCCAACATAGGGGTACGACTGACCCTCATGAGTCATATCCTTCGATACGAGTAGTACCCACCACTCGTATCGTAAGCCTCAACCCTTGGACCCAATACTGTACAGTGTATTTTCCATCCTACCCAAGTTGTATTAACAATATAAGATCCGTACCCTTCACCCGTATCTCTGGCAAGATAGAACCACAGAAGGTTTGAACACTGTCCACCATTGAAGTCCTAGGTATGACTCGTACCCTAGCTTACAACTCCTGGTGAGCCAATCATACTCAGATCCAACTGAAGTTACCAAGTCTAAGGTTAAGTGAAGGAATGAAATAATTCTTATCCAACTATACAACTCATACCACCAAGTCGTACCCATTCCATTAACCAAAATCCATCCCACCAACTAACACTAGTCAGCATACGACTGGATATACCATTCGTACCCCAACATATGACTCATACCCATGAGTTGTATTGAGTCAGGAGACTAGAATTCTAGCAAATTTTCTAAGGTCTAGAAACCATGGTGTTTCATCCTCCCCCACTAGAAATATTCGTTCCAGAATGATGAACAAGGTTTGGGTAACCATACGCACGAGTCATTTGCATTATCAAATATATTTACAATCTTTAATAAAGTGTGAAAACATAAAGGCATGGATATTAATCTTTAAGTTAACAAACTCAGATATTAAGGATATGTTGAAGACATATAACTTCTGCACAAATCCTAAGAGCAGAAAATAGATACAAATACTTGGACTTCATGTCCTCCTCCACTTCCCATGTAGCTTCTTCCACCTTATGGTTTCACCACAGAACTTTAACTGAAGCCATATCCTTGGTTCATAACTGAAGAACCTACTTATCCAAGATCTCAACTGGGACCTCTTCATAAGACAGAGAGTTTTAGATACCCAAGCCCTCCAAAGGAACAATCAATGAAGGATCACCAAGACACATCCTCAATATAGAGACATAAAATACCAGATGAACCAAACTCAACCTAAAAGGTAACTGCACCTCATAAGCAACATTACTAACCCTCCATAGAATTTTATAAGGACCAATATATCGGGGACAGAGCTTTCCTTTTTTTCCAAATCATACCACTTTTTTCATGGGAGATACCTTGAGGAGCACCTTATCTCAAATCTCAAACTCCAAGTCTCTATACCTAATATCCATATAGGATTTTTGGTGACTTTGGCAAACTTAAGCCTATCTCGAATCACCTTCACCTTTTGCATAGCCTGATAAACAAATTCAGGAGCAAACATATCCACTTTCTTAGGCTCAAACCAACCAATAGGAGATCTATACCTCCTACCATTCAATGCCTCAAAAGGAGCCATACTAATACTAGAATAATAACTATTATTGTAAGAAAACTCTACCAAAGGTAGATGCTCAACCTAACTACCACTATAATCAACCAGACATGCCCAAAGCATATCCTCCAATGTTTGAATAGTTTTCTCCCCTTGTATATCCATCTGTGGGTGAAAAGCAATACTCATACTAGCCTTAGTACCTAATCCCTTCTAAAAAGGTTGCAAAAAGAGAGATGTAAACTGTGTACCACGATCAGAGATATCTGAAATAGGTAATCTATGAAGCTTCACAATCTGCTAAAGATATAACTTTGCATAATCCTCCACCAAAAAGGTAGTCCTCACTGGAAAAAACTGAGCAAACTTTGTCATCCTATCCACGGTGAACCAAATCAAATCATATTGATTCTGAAATCGTGGAAGACCGATAACAAAATCTATATTTATTACCTCCCATTCTATTTGGGCAAAACAATCTATTGATACAACCCATCAGGTCTTATGTGTTCAACTTTAAATTATTGACACACCAAGCAATTGGCCAAAAAATAAGCCACAACTCTTTTCATACCATTCCACTAATACATCTCCTTGAGATCATGTTGTATCTTTGTGGATTCGAGATGAACAGCATAGTGCGACTCATGTACCTCAGCCAAAATCCTTTGCTACAAACCATCAACATCAGGAACACACAATCTCCCTTAGTACTATAGAGTACCATCACCACTGATCTTAAACATTATTACCTTTTCCCACTAATATCATTCTTGATTTTCATCAAGATAGGATACAACACTTGCTTTTCCTTGATCTTTGCACTAAGAGATGATCAAACCACTTCTCATACCATTACACCTCCATCCTTGGATTCTAAGAAACGAACTCTAAGATTAGCTAAGCGATGAATATCTTTCACCAACTCCCACTTTCCTTCCTCCACATGAGCCAAAATCTCCTTGGACAACCTGCAAAGATTATCAGCAACTATGTTAGCCTTACCTAGGTGATAGTACAGATGTATGTCATAGTCCTTAAGAAACTCCAACCATCTCTTTTGCCTGAGATTGAGCTCCTTTTGCGTGAACATATACTTTAGTCTCTTATAATCAGAAAAGATGTCCACATGTACACCATAAAAATAATACCGCCATATTTTCCAAGAAAACACAACCACCAATAGCTCTAAATCATGAGTAGGATAGTTTTTCTCATGTACCTTTAACTGCCTGGAAGCATAGGCAATTACCTTCCCATGTTGCATCAACACACAACAAAGACCTACCCAAGGTGCATCACAATAGACCACAAACCCATCATTGCTTCCTAATAAAGTCTAAATTGGAGTCGGATTTCTAAATTGGAGTCGGATTTATCTTATTTTTTAACTTCTCAAAACTCCCCTAACAAGCATTCAACCAAGAAAAATTAGCATTCTTTCGAGTCAACTTAGTCAAAAAAGCAGCTATCAATGATAAGCTTTCCACAAACTGCATATAATATCCAGCCAAGCATAAAAAGCTTCAAATGTTAGTTGGATTCATGGGTCTAGGCCTCCTTTTAACCACAACCACCTTTTGTGGATCCACCATGATCCCCTTGCTGGAAATAATATGACCCAGAAAAGTCACAATGTTTAACCAAATTGACACTTAGAGAACTTAGCATACAACTGTTGTTACTTTAAGGTCTATAATACGACACAGAGGTCATTAGCATAATCCACCTAACTTTTGGAATAAAGCAAAATATTGCTAATAAACACTATAATGGAGATCTCCAAGAGCTGCCTGAAAACCCTATTAATCAGGCCCATAAATTTTATTGGAGCATTAGTCAATACAAATAACATAACCAAGAATTAAAAGTACCCATACCGAGTACAAAAATCCATCTTAGGGATATCCATCACCCTAATCTTTAGCTGATGATACCAAGACCAAAGATCTATCTTAGAAAAAAACTTGACACCTTGCAACTGAACAAACAGATCATATATTCTATGGAGTCGATACTTGTTCTTGACTGTCACCTAATTTAGTTATCTATAGTCAATGCACATCCGTAGGGAAACATTCTTCTTGAACACTAACAACACTAGTGCACCCTACGGGGAAATACTAGGATAAATAAACCTCTTATACAAAAGATCCTTAAATTGCTCCTTGATTTCTCTCAACTCAGGAGAAACCATTTTATAAGGAGGAATAGATATATGACAAGTGTCCGAAACCAAATTAATACCAAACTCTATTTCCATATTTATAGGAACACCAAGAAGATCATCCAAAAAGATCTCAGAAAAATTATTTACCACTGGAGTCGACTATAAATTAGGACCTTCCGATTTAAAATCTTTAACCCGTACCAAATGATAAAGACAATCTTTAGAAATTAATCTCTGAGCTCCAAGATAAGAAATAAACCTCCCCCTAGGAGCTAGGGAACCACCCTCCCACTCTATGACCGATTAACCAGGGAACCTAAGGACAACCTTATGGGTACAAAAATCCAAGGAAGCGTAATAATTTTGGTTGAATTTATGTATTCTAGCACTACTATTCTAGCTTATTCAGCCTTATTTTGAGGATGATTCTTATGCTATATGTATTGATAGTGATATAAATAAGAATTTATAAGTCCAAGTATGTGTTTACAATGTTTAGTGGTGGTTTCACATGTGTTTTGATTCAATTTGAACATTTAGAGTTCAACCGAGAAAACTAGTGTAACTAGCTTGAGCTAGGTGTTTTTCTAGTCTCTTGTGTTGGGTTCTAATGTGTTTTAATGAGATAATAAGGTTCTTATTATGTATTTATATGTAAAAAAACTTATTTATAATGTTCAAGGGTCATTTGAGTCAAGAAAAGAGTGAAAACAATGAGTTAAAGCCCAATGCGAATTTAGCCTATGCTTAGCTCGTGTGTCCAGTTCATCGGTGAGGATGTTGTGTTGTTTTGAGCTCTTAACTGATGTGTTTAATGATTTAGGATGATTTTTGAACAGATTATGATGATATATGAAGGATATAAAAGATTCAAATTAAGTGGAAACAACTCAAAAAGGCTCATAAATGACCACGGATGCACAAGACGCAAGCTGGATGCAATTCGGACCCCTGAAAAATATTTGGTGCGTGTAGACTGTATAGGTAGTCAATAGATAAGTTTAAAACATAAATAGATTCATAATAGGCCCAAATTTCTGTCTATATGGTGCGTGTATCTTATATTGGGGTTCAAGGAGGACTCATGATGTACTGAAATCGCAAACAACTACGGGAATTTGACAAATTTTTTGACAATTGTGAATTTGAATGTCACTGCGTCGCGCCGATGCCCAAAATCAGGAAAATTTCGCCCAGCTGAAGGAAAAAAGCATGTAAACCTAATCAAAAGCGTGTAAACCTAATCTAACTTGGTTTTATAACTTTTCTACTTCAAATATAATGTCCTAAAAACGTTTTAAACATCTTGGGATCTCTTGGAAACCCTAGATCAACTTGGAACATCATTGGAGGCTACCACTACTTCATTTTAAGTTTTATTATTATTTAAATTAGTTTTTTTTAATGGTTTGTATCATCATTCCAAGGGATTGGATGATGAATATTTCCATTCAAGGTTAAACCCTCTTTCCAGGGTTAAAGCCTAGAACATGATTACTAGTGTTTTGGATTAATTTCGATTATTTTTTTTCTTACCATATTTGATTGTTTGTTTATTCTTGTTTTAATTATTTTAAGGATTCATGACACATAGAATACATATATTGTCAACCTTTTGATCTCGAGAGAGAGAAAAAGGGAGATAGAACATGAGAATAAACAAAGTTTGGGTCTTTATTCTAATATAAAATAAAGAATTAAACTTAGCGTCTAAGACAGGGATGTACTTAGATGCCTTACTTGATTCATATGTAAGATGATAGATGTAAAGAACTTAATTGGATTATTACATCCCCGCTCAACGATATAGTTATAATATCCATATTAGGTAAAAGATTATAGGTTGGGAAATCATGATCATGCAATTAATCCTATGAATCAACAACCAAGATAAGCAAGTTAACGAATAAAATTCAATAACATAGTATGATTGTTCGAAGTGCTTTAACCTTGGGTTTTTCTCCATTGATTGTTCCAAAAATTTATTTTTTATCCATTATTTATTTTATTTTAAATTTACAAAATTACAAACTCTCTTTTTGTTTATCTTTTCTCAATTAGTTAGACTAAAATTAGATAGGCGGGAAACACATGTCCCTGAGAGATCGATACTTGGGCTTCTTTGAAGTCACTTTACTACTTGATAAGACCACATACACTTGCGTGCGCGCTTGAACGCTGTCACATAACAAGAGTGTAACTAATCCTTCCCAAGAATGACATTGAAATCCACCATATTAAGTTCAAAAAAATCCACCAAAGTCTGCCTACCACCAATAGATACCACACCCCCTATAGACTCTCTTAGTAATAATCGAGTCACCTACCGGGTAGAAATAGAAAAAGGATTTAAAGAAACCTTAGGATCAAAACTAATACATATAGCCACAGATGGAGTCATATAATAAAGAGTGGACCCCGCATCAAGTAGACTATACACGTAACGAGAAAAGAGTTATAACATACTAGTAAAGACATTAGGCTATGACTCAGATTCCCATTGGGATGCCAAAGGATACACCCTGTTTCAGACAACACTAAAACCAGAAGTAGTAACGGAAGTAGACAATGCACCATCGAGTGCAGAAGTGGAAGATGAACCCACCGATACCTTATTTGCTCCTGTAGCAACCATATTTAGCCGACAATCCCTAAGCCTATGCCTTGCCTGGCCACACTTGAATCATTTATCCCTCCCTTCATCCCAATAACCCCGATTAATATGACCAGAGAACCAACAAAGAGGGAACAAAGAAACTAACTGACCCCCACTCGCCTGAGATTAGGCACTATATGCCCATATATTATCACCACCCTGGTGATGCCTGTCACACGACTACTTAGGGTAAGGTGAACTAGCACTAGAGAAGGATCAAGAACTCCCCCACTTGGTTTTTGCCATATGTCACCATCCTAACCACCTTGACACTGAGCACCTCCTTGATTAGAAAACCTGCTCCTTTTACCCTACCATTCTCCGAACTACGCCTGCTTCCTCTTCTCATCCTATCCCTGCTGCATATGAACAGTCAACCTAAAAATATCCATATCTTTAATTAGCAAGGTAGTCTTGTTTCCAAGATAAAATCCCAAATGAACCAAGAAGAAAACTTTCTCACCCTCGCTCTCATGTCAGCCACCAAATTAGGAACATACCTTAACAACTGGTGAAACTTCAAGGCATATTCCTTGACTGATATTCTCCCTTACTTAAGATTCACAAACTTCTTCATCTTTGCTTCCCTCAGCTCTTTAGGAAAGAATTGATCCAGAAAAACTTGAGAAAAAACATCTCACAAGGATGAATCCTCCACATCTCCTCTATCCTTATCCCACTCTTCATACCATTGGTATGCAATATCCTTAAGCTGATAAATAAAGTTTACACCTTCCACATTAGTGGCCTACATCACCTTAAATATCTTCTCCATCTCATCCAAGAAACCCTGAGGATCCTCCCCCACTTTCACACCAATAAAACAAGGAGGATTTATTTTCATAAATCGACTAAACTTTGTGGCCTCGCCAGACAACCCCCTAGATACGTCTTGCTCAGCTTGAGTAGCAACAAATTTAGCAATAGTATGAATAGATTGATGAAATTCAATATTAGTAACCTCACCCTTGTGTTCCAGATCGTCGAGGCATGGTCTGAAAAGTAAACAACCAAGGATTAGAAAAAAATTCCCAGACTTAGATGCCAAGCTTGAAAATAGAATAACAAGAAAGTAAAACATTGCTAAATGCCTTATATCCTCTCTTTTATGAGTGTGGCATTTTACACACCTCTAAAAGAGACTCTACTTAACACGAATTTGTGGACTACCAATTGACCATGAGCCTAAATCTCTGATATCAACTTGACCCGACACGATCGGGGGCCTAGTTGTGATGTGTATCCCAATTCCAACCAGGATTGGGTACTATCCCCTATTACCCAACCCAACTACCACTAGCATACCTTGAGTCAGCTGAATACCAAACCTATACCATGATAGTATAATAGGACAAGGACTGACTTTGGGATATGTCCATTCCTAAACCAACCCTACCAAGTTATCTCGTCATGCCAAACCATACCAACCAAACATCCAAGCCAAATCAATACCGAATCAAGGGTCATAAACCAAGCCAAAACAAAATATCTTCCAAAACATCATATGATTAATCCCAAAATGAAACACGATGGAACAACCAATAATATCATTAATCGGTATCAACCCCAATACCTATATAAATGCTAAGGCTGACACAAATACTCATCATGTCCATTCAAACCCATGGCATACTGAAAAGCCTCTAACAAAAAGTGTAAGATTATCTGCTTGGGACATGCCCCCAACCATAGCCAAAACCAATATCTTGATATAAATCAAAATGTCTAAAAATATCCATAACATAAAATGAAACCTTCTAAAAAGCTGGAAGCTTACCACTTAAATCTAACAGCTATTGTCAAGTCAATCACTGTGTAAGAGGAGTTGAATAAATGGTTCTTGCATAGTATGGGTATATTATTGCCCGTAGACAGGTTAGCAAGTGATCGCCAGCATGAACTCATGATAAGGATAAAATAATGCCATTTATAAAACCAAGTAAAACCATCCATATGCATACAACCACACATACACATACCTACCTACCTCCCACCCATCCCCACACATATGCATACAATAGTATTGGGAAAGGGAACTAAGTTTTGCATGCCATTAAAATGTATAATTGGGCTATATAGCTTTGCTGTCTTAATTCATCCACGATCTATATGGGTCCAGTTTTCTCTACTGAAAGGGACCCAGTATGTGAAGTTGCATGAATAGGGAAGAAATCCTAGGATGACTAGTGCATCTCCCAAATATAAAGTGTGATATCATGCACACAGTCACTAAGACCAACCTTACATTGGCAAATACGAGTTTCCAATTTTGGTCCCCCTATGACCTCAACCTTCCATAGTTTTGCTACACACCCCGCCATTATTTCCCAATTAAAACCATTAGCAAGAAACCAACCAATCTATTAACCATTTATTAACCAAGGCCATTAATAGTGGCATCATCATACCAACAATAACTTGCTAGTTTTTTCCATAGCCAACCATAAATAGGTTTAGGGGATTCTATGTAGCCTTCATATTTTCCATTTAACCAAAACCATGGACACCAAGGCCTTTCCAATCCATTTAAAACCATTTAAATCATTCATACCATAAAGTGTTCCATTACCAAGTTTAAACCATGCATAAGTTCCATTAAAAAACCAATATTATTATGAAAACATTGTTAAACACATTGATGGCATAGTATTTTCAAAACCAATGCTCATTACCAAAGAACCATTCCCATGCAACCAATTATCTAAAACCACCATTAATGCATACAAAATCATAATTTAAATATGGGAAAACCAAACCAAGCATTTATAATAAAAACCTTCAAATCATAGTTGAAAACCCTAATTCATACAATAATGAAATCATGAAAACATTGTATAAAACCATGCCTTTAGTTGGAACTAAAAATGAACGAAGATAACATACCTTAATTGAAAAATTGGATAGAGAGAAACCACCAACAAGATCCTCAAATTAGTCCTCTAGTTAAAACCTTAGCTTTCATTTCCAAAAGCTTTTAATAGAATTATAGAGTGTTTAGAAAGAGTTTATAAGTATTAATAAATACAATAATAAGGTAAATAGCCTCCTAAGTGAGTTAGAAGTCTTGGGATCTTATTATTATAAGTGGGAAAATTTCCAGAATAACCCCACTTAAGTTGCACAAAATCCAATCATAGGGTTACGACTAACCCTCATGAATCATACCCTTTGATATGAGTGGTACCCACCACTCGTATTCTAAGCCTCAACCCTTGGAACCAACACAGTCTAATGTACGACTAATCCTACCCAAGTAATATTTAAAATATACAATCCGTACCCTTTACTTGTATCTGTGGAAAGATAGAATCACAGAAGGTTTGAGCACTGTCCATTATATGACTCCTGGGTACAACTTATACCCTGTCTTATGGCTTGTAGTGAGCTATTTGTACTTAGATCCAACTGAAGTTACCAAGTCTAAGGTTAAGTGAAGAAACTAAACAACCCATATCCAACCATACAATTTATACCACCAAGTCATACCTATTCTAGAGACCAAAATTCGTCCCACCAACCAACACTGGTAAGAATACAACTGGACCATACTATTTGTACCCCAACATACGGCTCATACCCATGAGTTGTATTGATTCCAGAGACTAGAATTCTAGGTAGTTTTCTAAGGTCCATAAAGCAGGGAGTTTCACCCATGGTGATCACTTGAAAAAAGATTTGGGTGAAAATGTGCCTAAGGTTATGTCAAAAGAAACACCACCAAAATCTCAAGAACAAGATGATGAAAAGGAACTAGTGGAAGTTGATAAAGATGTGGTAGAAAATAAGAAACCACAAAGTGATGTGATGCCTACAATACAAGTCCTCCCCCTATTTTCTCAAATGCTTCAAATAAAAGAGGAGGTTGATAAACTCAAGAAATTCATAGCCAAGCTTGGCAACCTTTTTATTAATATCCTATTTCTTGAAGCAATTTAAGAGATCCACGGATATGCTAAGCTCATGAAAAAGTTGATTTCAAAGAAGAATCTTATCAAAGGTGTCACAATTGAAATCAACCATAGTTGTAGTTCTATCATGAGTAGGAAAATTATGGAAAATAAAAAATCCCCAAAGCATTTACCATCCTTTGCACTGTCAGAATGTATGTATTTGCGAAATCTCTATGTGATCTTGATGCGAGTATAAACCTTATGCCTTTTTTCATTTATAAGAAGCTTAGATTGGACACCCCAATCCCGACATCGATGACACTTTTGATAGTGGACCAGTCTATCAAAAGATCGGTCGGGATTTCGTTTGATGTTCTACTCAAAGTGGATAAATTTATACTTTCAATAGATTTTGTAGTTTTAGTTTACGAAATTGACCAAGAGGTTCCCATCATTATTGGTCAACCTTTACAAGCCGTCTGAAAATCCATTGTTGACTTTGAATTGGTGGAGATAAGGTTTAGAGTACATCAGGATAAGGTTTTCTTTTAAGTATGAAAAATAAGAAAACAACCTGCGACACTTCAGGTGATATCCGTGGTAGATGTTGAAACCGAAGAAGTGAACAAGGGGGCCCTCAAGTACCCTACTTGATAATAAAGAAAGACATCGGGCCACGATATAAAAAAAGGTACGATGTGGGAGGCAACATACAAATTCCATGAAATTAGCCTGTATCCTTTATTTATATTTTTGTAGTGAAGATTTTAGCTTTGGAAATTTAATAACCCATGTTTTTATAGCACTATAGAGTAAATTGGATGAGCTTTAAAAAGAGAAGTGTGGAATTTTTGCACGGTGAATTTAATAGAGAAATATCTGTCCAAATGTGAAATGAGCTGAATAGGAAAAAATAAGGGCATAGAAATGCCCTCAGTTACCATGATCATGAGCCCCTAGGACTCGATCGCTGTCATCCATGTGTCCATAATCACCGACAACTGACCACGATCGCAGCTGCATCATCATATGGCTATATAACTCTCCATTTCTCTCACACTCCCTTTTTAACTTTTCTCTCTAATTGGACATATTTTTGGCCAAGTTTGTGTGCGCTCCTATAGCATCCTTCCACCCCTCTTGCATCGCTTATCCTGTAAGTGTCTTGAATTCATGCTTTAATTATTAAAAATAGTTCATAAGATGTATGTTGTAGAGGAGGCTTGATATTATACTTTTCATGCTCAAATGTTAGTCAATTGTGCTTGTGTGGTGTTTGACGACTAGAACATAGTGTACACAAAAGTGGGGAAGTCTTGAGTACCAAAAATGTGTGATAAATTAAGAAAAATAAAGAGTGCACACCAAGTGCTTGAGATATTGCCAAACTGAGTATTCACTACTGGGTCTTACATTTTAAGGGCATAATCGACTACCTAGTAGTTTTGTTCAGTAATCTTAATGTGAAATCTTTTTGTTGAACATGCTTGGGGATTGGAATTTGAAAGATTTGAACATGGGAAATGGTTATGAAATGGGTTTTAGATACCACAATCGTGGCTCCATGGCCCATGATTGCTGCAATCGATTATGATATTCTGCTCTGCACAAAAATCCTTCACTTCAAATATTTTGTCCAAACACCACCACGCAACTATCCAATAAGATTTTGTGGACAATATAGCATAGTTTGTACATGAAAATGTAAATGATTGATATGTTGTGTTGTCTATTATTTTTTAGGATAATCTCATGGACAAATACGACCACATCCATTTCATCGAATACGAGTGCCATACTCACTACTATGGTGATTTTTCAAAGACAAATATCCTCCCAGAAAGAGGAATATGTTTGGATAATATGACAGAAAAGCTTTCGGCATATCATGACAGGCTTGACGTTATAGGGTGGCTGTGTTTTTTCCTAAATTCATGCATAGAAAATTACAAATGGGATAGTGAATTCTAAGCAAACCTCAACGTAGTTCATTTCTCAGATCCATCCAGCAAGACTATTAAGATCTGGGGGAAAAAGGTAAAATTTGGGTAGATCAACTTAATGATATCTATGGGCTCCTAAATGCAAACTTAGGTAAGTTTAAAGAAAAAGGGTGTGAGCTAGGAAGCTGGTTGGCGGCAAGATTGTGTCTTAAAAATGAAGACTCATGGATGGAAACTAAGAGTAACATCCACATGAATGACTTCACTTTCGGGGCTCATATTTGGCTGAAATCATATGTTTTTGAGTCTCCCCTTGCACCCACACAACATCAATCCTATATTTGTAGGCCCAGATGATCGCGTGCATTCTACATGGAATTCATTTGGATATTGGACAACTTATGGTTTTTGATATAAAATTATTCAAGAACCAGGGTGGAATGAATCTTTCTTCCCCTCTTTAATTATTAAGCTTTTTAGGAAAGCTGGGGTTGTGGAATACTCTAGAGATACTAGGATACACCATGGTACCCCATCTATCTCTTAAGAATTTGAAGAAAAGGCATACCAGGCAAAAGAAAGAAGGGAATGATCAACTTGGGAAAGTTGAAATGTAAGGAGCCTAAGTATTATAGGCTATCCACTACTGGGCCTCTTGAGGATATTAGAGTTGATATTACAGCCATCAGGGAGCTCATGTCAAGTTTACCCTAGGGACCAGGAGAGCCCTCTACTACTCGATATTTATATGTTTCACATACCGATTATGCAAAGTTTCAAGAGGATAAAAAGAAGAGAGATACCATTAATAGGATTTAGAAAGCCTACTTATCCTTAGCAATATCACATCATAATATCTAGGTTGCACATAAAAAGATGGTCAGAAGGAAGAAAAATAGAGACAGGTTCTTTAACAAGATAGGAAGGTGGTGAAGGGCCTATAAAAGGTCCTGAAACCACATGATAGATTTCCTTCTTCTTGAGTAGAGAGTGGTGATGAGTCCTAAGCTGAGTGGTCCAATCCTTAGGATGCTGATGATGATGCATAGTCTGAGAGTGAGAACAACTTTTGATGCAGTTTCAAGGTACACCCTTATCTCTTTTTTTCCTTGACTATTCATGAAGTGAGAGAACTACTACCTTTTTTATTGGGGGTGCCTGTATTTATATTTATTTGATTTGGGATTATATTATTGATTTTTCTAGATAATTTTCTATTCTTTTTTATGCTTTTTCTTTTTATTTGGGTTATGATATTTGGTCACTCTGATGGTGCCCAAATTTGGATGGATTATTTATTTTGTCCTTAGATTTCTACTTTATCCTTATTTTACTTATGGAAATATTGGAGGAGCTTTCTTTATGATAGATTGGGTGATGACATTCTTAAGAGAAAAGCATCGTGATTGGGTTTTAAGCCATGGATACAGGGAAAGTCTGAGTACCCGTGGCATCAAGGTCACAAATGCAAGGGATATCTTAGTATCTGTGGAATTTCAGAGTTGGATTCATATTCATACTTATGGCAAAAATTGAGAAACCATATGGTTGGTTGGCTCATATAAAAAATGTAATATGAGGCAAAGACTAGGGTTGGTGCCATAAATAGTGAATTTTTTGTGGTGTAAATTCAAAGTAAACACCCCCTCCATCTAAAATTTTTAAAAAATCAAGGGCATAGACATGAGAGACTTTGTAACAGATTTTTTTCTCTTTTTATGACTCCAAAATCTATGGCTTATAAAAATTGCTAGATACTCTATTTTTGTCTCTATTGGAAGGGGCAATTAAGCCTCACCTTGACAAATTTTGCATGCCATGTGTGGTGGGATTATTTTTTTCAAATCTCATGTGTACTTATACCATGTAGAACTTGCCCCATTAGTCTCTCAAGGCTAATATTGATAGTACTTGATTGGGGAGATAATGTTAGGCCATCTTTATGACATTAGAAGTCAACTTTAGCCTAAAAATCCTACCCTTGCATAGTGTTTATCCCTAGTCACCCACTTTGAGCCTTTAAACCTTTTCTTTGGAAAACACATTGCAAGCCATGAGCCTTTTAATTTTTATCCCTCTTTTGAACCCTACCTTTCCTGAATTTAAAATTACAACTTAAGGATAAAAGCCTAAAGTTAGGTGTGGTGATGGTTGAAACAGGTAAATTTGGTCCAAAAAGTTCTAGGTGAGTTCCTATGAGCATAGGTATTGATAACAAATTAATAAGAAAAAGGAAAGGATCAACAAAGGGAAGGAAAGAACAAAGGGTCCAAGAAGAAAAAAATAAAAAGAAAATGGGTGAACCAAAGAAACAAAATATAGGAACATGTGGAAGGAGTAAAAACAAAAGAAGTGGCCCGTGATCAAAAGTTGGATAGAATAGTGTGATGTAGATATTCTATGAGGGTATAGCCATGTTGTTCGTACAAGATATCCTACCCTTCCCAAACCTACATTACAAGCTCAAAAAGCCATTTGTGATTTCCAACCAAGTATTCTCATTGTAGTGGAGAATAAAAATAGGGGCAAGCCTATGGCATATTACTTGCTGGCATCTAGATTTCTTGAGAGAAAGAGAGATCTTTTTACACATAAATTTCTTGTTGCATAATTCATGACTTAGCGTATGGAATTTTCTGTCTTGTGAGAAGGCATGTAAATAAGTCTAGGTAGGCGGTTTTGTCATCTCCCACAAAATGAGGCAAAAAGTAGTATAATGTAGTGAGGTCAAAGGTGATTCGTTTCAAGAGTATTAGTTATTGTTACATGGTTGCTCTTTAAAGTCTCATGCATTCTTGAAAAATAATATTTTATGTTGAGGGGTTTCGTGGAAATAGTTTTTCCCATGTTTGATGAGCTAAATTGTGCTATTAACTAAGCTCAGAGTCATTATGATTATTGGGTCATTCAATATGAACATAAATATGTATAGTCTCATGGTAAGAGGTAGTGTTGCTTGAGGACAAACAAAACTTTAAGTTGGGGTGTTGTTGAGTGGTGATTTCACCACTTATTTGCACTAAACAATCATGTACATTACTATGATTTGAATGTATAAATGAGATATATGTACCATTAAATGCATTAATATCCATACTTTGTAGGGACATTTATTATGAGATTGGTCAGATTAGTCATATGCAGAGGGATTGTCCTTCTAAGGTTGCTTTTAGGGAAAATAATATTCCTGTTGCTACTTTATCAACTCTTTCACCAAAAGGTTCTACTTTTTCTTTTGGCTCCGTCACTGGATGAAGCAGTTTATATGCTCTTTCCACTCTCAAAGATAATAAGGCATCTCCTAATGTTGTTACTGTATGCTCAAGCTCTTCTCTCATGGTATAGATTATGTACTTGATCTCGGGTCTACCCTCTCTTATGTGACCCCTAATGTGGCTATTCATTTTGGTTTTGACCCTGAGTGTGTTTCATATCCTTTCTCTGTGTCCACCTTTGTGGGTGACTCCATTATCGCTAGAAGGGTCTATAGAGGTTGTGTTATATCGGTCTATAGTAGGGAGACCTTGGTTGATTTGATAAAGTTGGACATGTTAGAATTTGATGTGATTTTTGGGATTGATGGGTTACATTCTTGCTACGTATTTCTTGATTGTCCGCCTCAAAGGGTTCATTTCTATTTCCCTAATGAGCCATTTTGAATGGGAAGGTACTTCCCTAGTACCAAAGGAAAGTTTTATTTCATATCTTAGGGTTCAAAAAGTAGTTTCTAAAGGGTGCCTTTATAACTTAGTCCATGTTAAGGATTCTAGATCCAAAGGTCCTTCATTGTAAACTGTCCATATGGTCTGTGAATTTTTGAGCTATTCTCTGATGATCTTCCTGGTATTCCTCCTGATAGGGAAATTGATTATGGGATTGATCTTCTTTTAGACACTCGTCCTATTTCTATCCTTCCTTATAGAATGACTCCAGTTGAGATGAAAGAACACAAGGAGCAGTTGAAAAATCTTCTAGATAAGGGTTTTATCTGCCCTACTATTTCTTTGTGGGGTTCTCTCATGCTCTTTGAGCATAAGAAGGATGGATACCTTGGGATGTGTATTGATTTCCGCTAATTGAATAAGGTGACCGTGAAGAATAAGTATCCACTTTCGAGTATTAATGATTTGTTTGATTAGCTTAAGGGTGCTAAGTACTTTTCGAAGATTAAACTTTGATCTGTGTACCATCAATTGAAGATAAGGGAGGCAGATGTCCCTAAGACTGCTTTTCAAACCTGGTATGATCATTTTGAGTTTTTTGTAATGTCCTTTGGTTTGACTAATGCCCTGATAACATTTATAGATCATATGAATCGAGTTTTCCATAAATTTTTGAAATTTTTTGTCATTGTCTTTATTGATGATATTTTAGTGTATTCAACAAGTGAGGCGGATCATGCTTGAAACACCTTTTTATTTGACCCTTAGAAAGTTCCTTGAGTTTGAACTTCTGGATATCATGCGACTTGTGGGTACTTGTCATAGGGTGTCGTATTGTTTGGGGTTGTCAATTCATATGATGATCAGTGTGGTTTGAGTTGTATTCTATCCAAGGTATGAATGGACATTTTACTAATCATATGTTAGGGTATGAGGAGTATGTTTCTAAACCGTATGATGTCCTAAGTCAAGCCTAGAGGATTCTGCCTAGAGCATAGTTTAGGGGGTACTAATTATATGATTGGATAGAATTGGTCTAGGGATTTACTTTTTGGACAGTGTTGGAGTCCAACTTGATGCCTGGCGTATGAGTGGCATGTACCAATCGTATGTTATGTGTACAAGTAAAGTGGGAGGGGAAGGGTCATAGCCTTCAGTGCATGTTTTACAAATTTTAAGCTGAGGACATGTTAGACATTTCCCAGCCCAAAACCCCTTAGTTCCCACATCTTAAAACATATTGTGGCCTCTCATAATACATTAATGAAAGATCAAACACTCCAAAATCACTCTCTAAACTCTAACTTGAGGATTGGGATAAGGTTTTCTTTAAGTGGTCATCTAGAGGCTCAAGGGTAAAGTTTGTTTCGTGAAACATTGTGAATAAGGCATGTGACTCTTGTCTGATTGTTAGTTTTCGAATATCATGTTTTAAACATTGATTTTCTTTCATTAATGGTGGTTTTGAAAACCATAGTTGAGGGTTTTGTTTTCATATTGTTAAGTATTGTTTTCTCTTCATTTAAATTATGTTAATACATGCCTTTGATGCTGGTTTACACATGTGGGTGTTTGGGAATTGAGGGTTAACAAATGGGTCATGGGTAACCCTAAATTTGATGGTTTTACCTTGATTTTGGTTTTGATAATAGCATGCCCTCAAAGTGTTTATGAAAATGCCTAAGAGAATAAAGTAGTCACATATTAAATGTAGTTTTGAACTAACGCATTGGCCTAATAAAAATGAATGGTTGGTAAATGATTTTGTAAAGGCCTTGTTGGCTATTTTATACTTTAAATGTTAACCTTAGTGGTTTAATTGACTAAAAGAGTTTTAGTCCCTAAATATTAACTTGGTTTATGTCTTTGATGGATAATGAGTTTAAGTCCCTAAACTTTGAATTGAATAAGTGTCTTTGCAAGACAAAGGGTTCGAGTCCTCAAGTCGAATGTATGTTTTATTGATTGGTAATGGTAATGATATGTTCTATGCTTGCAAGTTATATTGGTATGATGATTCGAATGAAGTGCCATTGGTAATTAATTGGTTTCATAGTTGTGTATGTGAAATGCTAGTTTTAAATTGTGCTTTAAAGCGGGATATATAGCCGGGCCATAAAAGTGGAGTCCCAAGAACAAACACTGGAAATCACGCTAGCTGGTGCGGGTATCTTATGCTTAAAGGTTTGAGTCCCCCAAATGAATATATGATTGCGAGGTTCGAGTCCCCTATAGTACATGTATTGATGCATAAGTTACTTTGATTATGCCAGGGGGTGTAAGTCCCCCATATAGGCTTATATGGTTATGGATATTCTCTAATTCGTGTAGCGATATGCACTAGGGCCCTTCTACCTAGGGAAAAATTTGGCCCATATAGCTCGTGGATGCCTTATTATATGACAGTTATGCTGCATAGCCCAGGTTAATGATTTCAAAGTTCATGCTAATCTTGGTGCCTATCCTAGCATGGTGTGTATATATATGTGCATGTATGTATTGATTTGGTTATATGCATTGGTTGATTTATTTTGAGTTGTTGGCATTGGTTTATCTTTATGCTTGAGTTACATGCTAGCGCTCCAATCGTTAACCATCCTCGAATGTTGTATCCCCATGTGATGCAGGTGTTTTTCATAATATCACACTTCCTGCTCAGTGACTTGTATTCCGAAATAGCTTGTGTTAACTTGAAGGGGTGATCTTCCATTCATCAGAAGGCTCTATTTCTTACTTTGAGTTTCTTTTGTCTTTATAGATTAGATTTGGATATTGGTTTTGGCTAGGGTCTGGTGCATATCTGGTCAGACATTCTTGTATTATTTTAAAGGCATTGTATGGACAGACTGTGGACTTGGGTATGTTATGGAAATGATATGGATTTGATTATTGAATTTTGGTTTATTGGATGGTTGGATTAGGTAATAGGGGTGATATCTGGTCCTTGTTGGACTTGAAGTGCCCATTACGATAAGGCCCTAGTTTAGGTCATGTCTATTAGTATCAAATACTAGGTTCATGGTCAGTTGGATGTCCACAAAGCTATGTGATGTAGATTCTCTTTTATGGATGTGTAGCGCACAACACTTATAAGAGAGAGGCTATGATATATTTTAGAATGTTGTCCAAGGTCTTAAATTCTAATGATTTTTATTTGCTCATGTTTTAGATCATGCCTTTAAGAAAATCAAATGTTCAGGAAAACTCCTCTGTCCCAATTTGGGATAATATTTATGGGACATTCTGTACTTCTGGAGTCCAGACCAATCTAGGGTCGTTGCATCTGACTATCCTTGTAAGGTTCCACCTATCCCCTCTGATCCTACTCTTGCAGGAGATACTCACACTTAGTCACCTCAAGGGGAGGCTACTAATGGTAAGTTACATCGCTCCATCACTTTGTTAACTTAGTTGGTAGCTTCTTAGTTTGAGCGTGGTGTTCCTGTTACTTTAACTTCTAAGGCCATAAGGGTTAGCCCATTTATGAGGTTGCATCCTCTTATATTTCCAGGTATAAAGGTTGAAAAGGATCCTCAAAGTTTTATTGATGAAATGGAGAAGATATCCAGGTTATACATGCTTCAGAGGTTGAAGGTCTTAAGTTTGCTTCCTACCAATTGAAAGATATGGCATCCAGTAGTACAAAGAGTGAGAATAGTTGAAGAGAGAGGATGTTAGTTCTTTCTTTTAGGAGGATTCATCTAGTGTTTTTCTAGACCGTTTATTACCTTAGGAGTTGCGGGAAGAGAAAATGGAAGAACTTGTGAGTTTGAGGCTATGTAAGATGTCTGTGAAGAAGTATACCTTAAAGTTTCATCAGTTGCCCAGGTATGCTCCTGAGTTGGTTCCTAGAATATGGATAGAATACATAAGTTCACTTTGGGATTTTCTTGTGAGTAGATCCTTGAGAGCAAGTGTAATGCCATGAGATCCCATCCCGAGATGTCACACGGTGCTTATGACCCCGAAGGACCACAAGCTAACCCTTTACTGATACCTGTACCTGTACACTGCATTATATCTGAAATATATGTGGAAACTCGCCATAAGGTTTAACACATCTATGAATACTCATAATACAGAAAAAACTGAATAATAATACATCCGTCTGAAAAGCCTCTAAACTGTCTGAACTGTGGAGTTAATGGGACAGGTCCCTAACTAACTCCGTCAACTTAAAATAAACAAAGTCTGAAACAATAATAGTAAACTGAGATTCATCCTCGAAAGAAGAGGACTCACTGCTACTATTGTTGACTGGGACTGAAATGCTGAGGATACTCTGGATCCTATTCCTCTAAACCTATGGTGTCAAATATAGCGCAAATGTATCCATACAGGAATGTACCGAGAATGTAGATGAGGTAGGCTAATGCAAGGGCTCATGCATGCACAATATCTAAACTGAATAATCATGAAGATGCCACATGAGAACACATACATGAATGCACAGACCATGAACACAATCACCGCAACTCTAGATACTTAAACTCGGATACCACTTTACTGCCGAATGAACTCACTACTGATACTGAGATACTAAATCACTGACTCATCTGATACTGATAACTAAGAGTCTGGATGTACTTACATCAAGGACTGAATTTTGAGCTTACTGCTTTCACTGACAGAATTAGAGATCAACTTTTCTAATAGATTATTCTGAAAGCGATTATCAATGATAAGAAGTATGATCATGTCCAAATCTGACAACAAAAATACTCAACAGAATCTGAGAAGGAGATCAAGCCTATCTGACGGGAGATCTCTAGATATGATAATAAGAATACTCAACATGGTCTGAGACTGATATCAAGCCTCTTTGATGGGAGATCTCTAGATACGATAATAAGAATCTGTATATGAGACCAAGCCTATCTGACAGGATGGTCCAGAATCAATGGAACTATCTGAGTTCCTTATTGAGATAGTCAACTGTACCACACAGTCCTAATTTCTGAAGATTGATACTGAAACTGCAACTGTGGGAAGTAGTTACTTAACCAACATGCCCCAAACCTACCATAGGAGGGGTCTAACCTATAACCCCAGCTGGAAGGGAGTCAATACCATGCCATGGGTAAAGACCTCTCTGGTCGAGCCTCTCTGACAGGATGACCCTCGTAGGAAGTCAGCCCGAGGCAATATAATAGTTAAACCTCTCTGACGGTGATAGCTTCTACTAATGGTGACTCCTGCATCCTCACGGGCTACGCAGATCTAGAGTTCAGGGATTGATCCTAGCGACTCAGCCTCTCTGACGGGAGAGCCGCCATCCCTTCCATTGCTCGATGCTAGCTTCTACTCCCAATTGAAATACTCTGAACTAAATTCTCAACTGAACACAACTGAACTGAATTTGATACTTATCATGTTTCTTAAAATATCTAACTAAGTTACCCTGAGATTACTTAGTTGCATATCTGATGAAAAAGGTATTGAATTATGGTATCTGACTGATGATACAGAGCTGGAATAGATTACTCAAATCACTTCTGAGATTAGAATTGAATCACTTAAATACTATTTGATCTGCGCTGATTATAGTCCTGAGGCTAGATTACTAGCGATATATAGATTACAGAGGTAATAGAGATTATTGAGCTTTCATAAGTTCTGCACTTATCTGATGATATAGAGTTCTATAGTTCACTAAGTTCTGAGAATCATGGATAGACTAGAATTATCGATAAACTGACATAAGATCTAGACAACAGCTCTATTTTCGGGTATAACTACCCTAGGACTCGATAACATAAAAGTAAAACATAATCATTCTTGACTAGTCATCACCACAATCATTCATTCATAATCACAAGCATTCGTTCATCATCACAAGCATTCGTTTATCATCACAATCATTAAAGCATCTCACAGTCATTAAGGAATCACCTCAACCATTTAACGATCACAAATATCTTATTCATCATCACAGTTTCCAAGGGGTCACTTTAAGCATCTCGGAAAAATAATCATATAATAACGTAGGGGAAACATGCTACTAGATTGTACTTTATTCAACAAGGTTTTACCTCAACTATTTCATACCTATATCAATCTTGACATGTGTTTGGATATTATATGACTTAAGGAAAATTCATACTATCATGGAATAATTCATCCACTTGGGCATTTTATCAAACACTAGGCATGCATAAACTAACTCACAATTTGGGGTTTTATCTTCAACAGGCTACAATGGTCATTATGCTTCACCTAAGCTCTTTATCAAACCTAGGGGAAACATGCTTCACTTATTCAACAATTTCTACACCCAGTTGACATGAACACATCACATAGAAAGTAATATAAGTAAGATTCATCACAAATATCTCATGGATTCCCCCTACTAGGGTCAAGGATCTTGAATCTTGTAAACAAATATGAATCAAAACTCAACAATACATTGAACACCAATTTAAACTCATAAAAATCATTAACAACTCATAAACATAAAAATCTTTGAGTTTTGAAAAGGGTTCTTGAGCTTCTTGGATAAAAGGGACCTAAGAATCAATATCTACATACCTTAATCTTTGAAATTGGATGAATTCTAATGCTTGAGACTCTATCGGAACTTGTAATAAATAATTCTCGAAGCCCACACTATGAGGAACCTGATTCTTGAAGAAATATTGAAGAATTTATGGATGAATTTTTGGAAGATTAGGGATCTTGAATTGAAACCCTAGATATTCTCTCTTTAGAGAATTGGAAGAGAAATTGAGAATTAGGGTTTGAATAAGGGTTCTCATATTTGTAGAGGCTTCCAAAAGGTGGGAAATGAAAAAAATACACTTGCAAAAACATCCTTAAATTTCTGAAAAAAATTAGCTGACGACATCTGTGACAAGTCATCAAGTTAGTGATAGGCCGTCACGAATTATCGTCACAAAAGGGTGAAATTTTGAGTTTCTGGTTAAGGTTCACGACACTGGTGATAGGACATCACGGGCATGATAGATTGTCACAAAATATAATCACCAGCATAAAAAATCTGCCCAGATCTAATGACATTGGTGATAGGCTGTCACTGGCATGACGGCTTATCACAATTATCGTCACCAGTTTCCCAGCCGGACATACTAGAGTAAAATGGACATAACTCTTTGATCCGATATCAGTTTTTAACAAAATTGGTATCTTTGGAAAGATAATTCAAAGGGATTTCATTTGATACATAGTAGGTCCTCTACTTAGATATATACAAAGAGTTATAGTCATTTGAAGTTGACCCTAATTTTGACGGTCTCTAAAACTTGAACAAGGAAAGATTTCAACTCGTCCTTAAGTTAGGGGACCTCTATGATCTTAATTCATTCTTAAATAGATTCCCACATGATTCAAAGTATTTCATACTTGGGATGATATTTTTGAAACATTTAGACTCAAATTTTTGCTTTACCAAATACGCTCTAAGGCTCAGACCAGAAGAGGATTTTGCGGGGCATTATATTATCTCCCCCTTGAGAACATTCATCCTCGAATGTCGCTTGATAGACTGAAAATACGGATCAACAAAACCTACTCAAGAAATGGAAATATTTCAAGGCATGTTTATGTAATTGGAAATACTGACATACTGAGTTCTCATACTGAGCATGATTCAAATCTGGTGCATCTAATACTCGACTGATGATACTCACAGCTTAATTCTCATAACACACATGTATATATGATGCATGGACTCATAACTGGGATAATCTCAAGAATGCATAACTGATCATACACTGACAAGCTGAATTTATTTCTACTAAATGCGCATATGTAATGCATAAATGTCCGGCTAAGCTGACTTTCGAAAGCACGACTTGACAATGCAATAACAACTGATGTTAAATTCATAAAGAAAATCTAAACATTCATCGGGATGAATCTAATGGCCTGCAACATCATAATACTATAGGGTATCTCCCACTTGGGACTCTATGTCCTTCTAAACACACTTTGCTGAAATACTGGGGTGGTGCGTGGGGAACCTACAGACTGGGTCATGATTGACCGATCAAGTTCTGAAACTCATGCATGACTCATACTAACATATAAGATCAAAATAGGAGCAAAGGATCTATCAATACATGTCATAAAGATAAAGGGTTCATAACATACCCGGGTCTATTTCAGGGGATCTTTCCCAATTATGGCGAGCCTGAAACGCACAGAGTCTACCCCTCTGAGTCAGTACTCCACATTCTCGCATTCTATGTCCTGGCTCATCACAACCAAGATACACATCACTACCGGCTCTACACACACCTTGGTGGCGCCTGCCACACTCTCCACAATGCGGATGGGTACGAACACCACTAGTACTACTCTGGGCTTTAGAGCTTGGCGCTCCCTCATAAATAACACCCCCAAACACAGGTGTGGGTGGGTACACTAGCTAAAGATGGAGCTGGAACTAAAAATCCCCTACCATACTGAGAACTACTATTACCTTAAGACCCTAACTGCGAGAAGCCATGACTAACTGTCTTAGCTCTCTTACTCATTCTCTCTCTCTCCTTCATCTTATCTGCCTCAATCTGTTGTGCATGAATCATTAGCCTAAAAAGATCCATTTCTCTATTGATCATAGAAGCTCTACACTCTTTCAACACTAACCTAGATACACCAGTCACAAACTTACTCATACTTGCTCTAGGGTTAGCTATCAAGTCAGGAGCAGACTTAGCTAATTGGTTAAACTTAAGACAATACTCTTTCAAGGTCATGGAGCCTTGCCTTAGCTTCATAAACTCTTCTACCTTAGCCTCTCTCATCTGTAATGGTAAAAACCTATCTAGAAAGGTACTCTAAAACTCTAGCCAAGTCACAAGAGCTGCATTCTTCCCTCTACTCTTCTCCCATATCACTACTCAATCATGAGCAATATCCTCCAACCTATGAGATGCTAAATCAACACTCTCCTTCTCAGAAACATGAAAAATTTAGGTGATCTTCTTCACCTCCTCTAGATAAAGCTACCAGTCCCTACCTACTACTGACCCAAGGAATTCTGGCTGGTTTATTTTCTTGGAACTTTTAATTCTGACTGTAGCTAAGTCCCCATCTAGCTAAAGTGGGGCTATAGCCTGACAATTGTCCTGAATATTAGTCACAGCTTAGGCTAGCACCTAAAAAGATGCCCGAAACTTTGTATGTGACATACTCTCATTCTCAAAATCTACTGGCTGTGGGGGCTGGTCATTAACCTTATGGACAAAATTTTTGTGAGGAGGCATACTTTGTTATTGGAAGAAACAAGTGGATCAGACTGAGAACTAACTTGAGTTCATGATCACTCACACGAAATGATCACTACAAGAAGGGAAACTACTCCTAAGAACATTCTATAGCCTCTTGTACATAAATGTTGTGTGCTACACACCTATGCACAAGACTTTACTAGATGCTGCTTTTCAGACTCCCTAGGATACTCTTGAACCTTAGGCTCTGATACCAAGTTTGTAATGCCCCGAGATCCCATCCCAAGATGTCACATGGTGCTTATGACCCCAAAGGACCATAAGCTGACCCTTTACTGATATTTGTACCTATGCACTGCATAATATCTAAAATAAATACAGAAACTAGCCAAAAGGTTCAACACATTTATGAATACTCATAATACAAAAAATTGAATACTAATACATCCATCTAAAAAGCCTCTAAACTGTCTGAACTATGGAGTTGATGGGATAGGTACCGAACTAACTCCATCAACTGAAAATAAATAAACTCTAAAACAATAATAGTAAATTGAGATTCATCCTCAAAAGAAGAGGACTCACTGCTACTTCTGCTGACTGGGACTGAACTATTGAGGATAATCTAGATCCTGTACCTCTGAACCTATGGTTTCAAATAAAACACCATAGCGCAAATGCTTTAGTGTAGAAATAAACCGAGTATGTAATGAGGTAGGCTAATGTAAGGGCTCATGCATGCATAATCGAAACTGAATAATCATGAAGATGTCACATGAAAACACATACATGAACGCATAGACCATGAACCCAATCACCGCAACTCTAGATACTGAAACTTGAATACCATTTTACTACAGACAGAAATCACTACTAACACTGAGATACTAAATCACTAACTCATTTGATACTGATAACTGAGAGTCTGGACGTACTTACATCAAGGACTAAATTTTGAGTTTTCTACTTTCGACTGACAGAATTAGAGATCAACTTTTATAGTAGATTATTTTGGAAGCGATTTAATGATAAGAAGTATAATCATGTCTGAATCTGATAATAAGAATACTCAAAAAAATTTGAGATAGAGATCAAGCCAATCCGATGGGAGATCTCTAGATATGATAATAAGAATACTCAATATAGTCTGAGACTGAGATCAAGCCTCTCTGACAGGAGATCTCTAGATATGATAATAAGAATCTGTAAATGAGACCAATACTATCTGATGAGGTGGTCCATGAATCAATGGAACTATCTGAGTTCCTAACTGAGATAGTTAACTGTACCACACAGTCTTGATTTCTGAAGATTAATACTAAAACTACAACTGTGGGAAGTAGTTACTTAACCGACATTCCCCAACCTACCACAGGTGGGGTCTAACCTGTAACACCAATTGGAAGGGTGTCAATACCGTGCCACGGGTAAAGACCTCTCTGGTTAAGCCTCTCTGATAGGATGACCCTCGCAGGAAGTCGCCCTGAGGTAATATAATATTCAAACCTCTCTAACGGTGACAACCTTTACTAATGAGGACTCCTGCATCATGTACTAGCTATGTATTTTTAGAGTTTTGTGATTTCTCCTAGCGACTTGGCCTCTCTGACGGGAGAGCCGCCATCTCTTCCCTCGCTCAGTGCTAGTTTCTACTCCCAACTGAAAGACTCTAAACTAAATTCTAAACTAAGCACAATTGAACTAAATTTGATACTGATCATGTTTCTCAAAAGATCTAACTAAGTTACGCTGAGATTACATAGTTTTGTATCTGACGGAAAAGGTATCGAATCATGGTATCAGACTTACAATACAAAGATGGAATAGATTACTCGAATCACTTCTGAGATTAGAATTGAATCACTTGAATACTATTAGATCTGAGTTGATTACAGTACTGAGGCTAGATTACTAGCGATACAGAGATTACAGAGGTAACTGAGATTATTGAGCTTTATTAAGTTCTGCACTTGTCTGAGGATACAGAGTTCTATAGTTCACTGAGTTTTGAGAGTCATGGCTCAACTAGAATTATCAAAAAATTGACATGGGATCTGGACAACAGCTCTATTACCGGGTATAAATACCCTCAGGACTCGATAACATAAAGGTAAAGCATAATCATTCTTGACTAGTCATCACCACAATCATTCATTCATCATCACAAGCATTCGTTAATCCTCATAAGCATTCATTTATCATCACAATCATTAAAGAATATCACAGTCATTAATGCATCACCTCAAGTATTTAATGATCAGAAACATCTTATTCATCATCAAAGTTGCCGAGGGGTCACTTTAAGCATTTCGGAAACATAATCATATAATAACATAAGGGAAATATGCTACTAGATTATACTCTATTCAACAAGGTTTACCTCAACTAATTCATACCTATATCAATCTTGAAATGTGTTTGGATATCACATGGCTTGAGGAAACTTCATACTATCATGGAATAATTCATTCACTCGGGCATTTTATCAAACACTAGGCATGCATAAACTAACTCACAATTTGGGGTTTTATCTTCAACATGCTACAATGTTCTTTATGCTTCACCTAAGCTCTTTATCAAACCTAGGGGGAACATGCTTCATTTATTCAACCATTTCTACACCTATTTGACATGAACACATCACATAGAATGCAACATAAGGAAGATTCATCACAAATATCACATGGATTTCCCCCTACTGGGGTCAAGGCTTATGAATCTTGTAAACAAATTTGAATCAAAACTCAACAACACATTGAACATCAATTTCATCTCACACAAATCATTAACATCTCATAAACAAAAAAATCTTTGAGTTTTGAAAAGGGTTCTTGAGTTTTTTGGATCAAAGGAACCCAAGAATCAACATCTACATACATTAATCTTTGAAATTAGATGAATTCTAGTACTTAACACTCTATCCACACTTGTAATAAATAATTATCAAAGCCCACACTACTAGGAACTTGATTCTTGAAGAAATATTGAAGAATTTATGGATGAATTTTTGAAGATTAAGGTTCTTGAATTAAAACCCTAGATATTCTCTCTTTAGAGAATTGGAAGAGAAATAGAGAAATTAGGGTTTAAATGAGGGTTCTCATATTTATAGAGGCTTCCAAAAGGTGGGAAATGAACAAAATACCCTTTTAAAAACATCCTTAAATTGCTGAAAAAATTAGCTGATGACATCCATGACAAGCCGTCAAGTTAGTGATAGGCTGTCATGAATTGTCGTCATAAAAGAGTGAAATTTAAGATTCTTGTTAAGGTTGACGACATTGGTGATAGGACATCACGGGCATGATGGATTTTCACAAAATGTTGTCACCAGGGTAAAAAATCTACCTAGGTCTAATGACATTGGTGCTAGGCTATCACAGGCATGACGGCTTATCACAATTATCGTCACCAGTTTCCCAACCAGACATGCTGGAGTAAAATGGGCATAACTCTTTGATCCAATATCGATTTTTGACAAAATTGGTATTGTTGGAAAGATAATTAAAATATCATTAGTTTGACATATAGTAGGTCCTCTAATTTGATATATACAAGGATTTATGGTCGATTAAAGTTGACCTAAATTTTGATGGTCACTAAAACCTGAATGATCGGAAAGATTTCCACTCGTCCTTGAGTTAGGGGACCTCTATGATCTTAATTCATGCTCAAATAAATTTCCACACAATTCAAAGTATTTCATACTTGGGAAGAATTTCTAAAATATTTAGACTTAAATTTTTACTTTACCAAATACGCTCTAAGGCTCAGACTGGAAGAGGTTTTTGTGGGGCATTATAGCAAGGCTTCCTTATTTATCAAGGACATAGATATCTACAGGTTGGTTATGTATATGCAATAGGTGGAGAAAGAGAAGACCAAGTAGGTTAAGTTTAGTAAGAGGTAGGGGAAGAAATTTAGTCCTTCTAAACAAAGTAGTAGAGATAGTGGTAAGTGGCCAAAGAAGTAGAGAAATTCTTATTCCTTCTCTATGGATAGTGCTCCTTACCCAATGTACTTAGGTAATCATCAGTCTTGGCAAGATAGTGGGCTTTAGGCATAGGGTGCCCAATCTCAATCTAGTGGGGTTCAGTCGGCTCCATCCGACCCTCCTTATAGATTTTATAGGCGATCGTAGCATGGGCTATGTGAAAAAAAGAAGAACAAATATTTTTATTATGGTCAGATTGGTCATATGCAGTGTGACTGTTGTGTTAGGATGGCTCTAATGCTAACAAGGTTCTTGTTGCATCTTGATCTGCTCCCACACCAAAAGATTCTACTTTTACATCTGTTTCTACTTCTAGTACTGGTATTGGCCAGAATTACTTATATTCTATTGTTTCTTGCCAGTATTTTGAGGTATCTCCTGATGTATTTACCAATATGTTGTGACTTTTTTCTCATGACGTAGATTATTTACATAATCCAGGGTCCCCTCTTTCATATGTGACCCCATTTGTGGTTGTGCATTTTGGATTTGGCCTTGAGTTTATTTCTGATCCTTTTTTTGTATCTACCTTAGTTGGTGACTCTGTGATTTCTAAATGAGTTTATAAGAAGTATGTGGTATTTTTTAATGGTAAAGAAACTCTTATGGATTTGATAGAATTAGATATGGTTGACTTAGATGTCATATTAGGGATGGATTAGTTGTATTCTTGTTGGGCTTCCTTATATTGTCAGACACGTAGGGTCATGTTTGAATTCCCTAATGAGTCGGTCATTATATCAAAAGTGGGTTCTTTAGTGACAAAGAAGAGGTTCATCTCATATCTTAGAGCCCAAAAGTTGATTTCAAAAGGGTGTTTGTATCATTTGGTCTGATTTAAAAATTTTAACTTGGAAGGTCCCTTTTTAGAATCCGTTCTTAAGGTTAATGAGTTTCCTGAGGTTATACTTGAGGATCTTCTTGGTATTCCTTCTAATAGGGAAATTGATTTTAGGATTGATCTTATTTTAATCACTCATCCTATCTCTATCCTTACTTATAGAATAGCTCTGGCTGAGTTAAAAGAGCTTAAGGAGCAATTGAAGAATCTCGTAGATAATGTTTTTATCTGTCCTAGTATGTCTTCTTGGGGTACTCCTGTGTTTTTAGTGCATAAGAAGGATAATTCCCTTCGGATGTGTATTGGTTACTGGTAGATGAATCAAGTGATGGTAAAGAATAAATATCCTTGATGATATTTTTGATTAGCTTCAAGGTGTAAAGATTTTCTATAAGATTAATATCAGGTTGAGTTATCATTAGTGTAAGATTAGGGAAGAGGATATCCCTAAGACTACCTTTAGGACCTAGTATGGTCATTATGAGTTCCTAGTTATGTATTTTTGGTTAACCAATGCTCTGCCATACTTATGGATTTAATGAATAAGGTCTTTCATCAGTTTCTTGATTTATTTGACATTGTCTTCATAAATGATATCCTTGTATACTGTAAGAGTAAGGTGGACCATGCTGATTACCTTTTTATCATATTACATACCTTGAAGGATCAACATTTATATGTCAAGTTATCTTAATGTGAGTTTTGGCTGAAGGCCATGACTTTTCTTGGAGGATCTCTAGTGAAGGGATCATGGAGGATCCACAAAAGGTTTTAATAGTTATGAAGTGGCCTATGCCTTTGACTCCAATTGATATTTAGAGTTTCTTGCAGTTAGCCTATTAATATAGGAGATTTGGAAAGTTTTTTTTACTAGAGTTTCCTCATTAACAAATTTGACAATAAAGAAGGTCAAATGCATGTGGGGTAGTTTTTAGAAGTTGAAAAATTGACTTTTACTTCGGTTTTGACCCTGCCTATGGGTAATTATGGCCTTTTAGTGTATTGCGATACTACTCATATTGGTCTTAGTTATGTGTTGATGCAGGATGGTAGGGTGGTGGCCTATGCTTCGAGGAAATTGAAAGTTCATGAGAATACCTACCTTATTAATGATTTAGAGTTATTGGCTATGGTATTTTCATTGAAAATTTAGCATCACTATCTCTATGAGGTTCATATTGATATCTTTTCTGATCATAAGAGACTACAGTATGTACTTACTCATAAAAAGTTAATTCTTAGGAAAATAAGGTGGCTTGAGTTATTGAAGAAGTGTGATATAAGTCTCCATTACCATCTAGGTAAAGCTAATGAAGTTGCTGACGCTCTTAGCAGGTTATCCATGGGGAGTCTAGCTTAAATAAATAAGGATAAGTGGACTTGGTGAAGGATATTCACCATTTAGCTAGTTTTGGAGTTCGTTTCATAAACTCTTAGAATGGGCATGTGTTTGTCCTTAGGTATTGTTGTTGTCTCTTGTAGTTTAGATAAAGAAAAGGAAAATATTAGATTTTAATTTGATGAATATTAAGAGAAATATGGGTCAGCAAAATATTGTTGACTTTAGATTGGTGGTGATGGTATCTTGAGGTGCGAAGGCAGGTTATGTGTTCACAATGTCGATGGATTGAGGGAAATGATTTTGGTTGAATCTCATAGATCTCGTTATGCTATTCATTCTAGTTCTATGAGTTTTTTTGGTGGAATAATATGAAGCGAGATGTAGCTAAGTGCATGGTGTGTCAACAAGTGAAAGTTAAGCACATAAGACCCAGAGGTTCGTACCAAGAGATAGAATTTCCTGAATGGATATAGGAGGTAATTAATATGGATTTAGTTACCGGTCTTCCTCGATCATGGAATAAGTGTGATTCTATTTGGGTCATTGTGGATTAGATGACCAAGTCTGCTCACTTCTTGCCTATGAAGACTAGTTATTTGACTAATAATTATTCTAAGTTGTATATTGTAGAGATTGTGAAGTTGCATGGCATTCGTGTTTCTATTATTTTGGATCATGTTACTCCATTCTTATCTCATTCTTGGATGATGTTTCAAAAAGGTTTGGGAACTAAGGCTTGCCTTAGTACAACTTTCCACCCGCAGTCAGATGGACAAGCGGATATGACTATTAAGTCATTGGAAGATATGCTTCGTTCTTGTGTGATTGACTATGGTGGCAGTTGGGTTGACCATTTTCCTTTTATAAAATTTGATTATGATAATATTTATCACTAAAATTGGTATGGCTCCTTGTGAAGTGTTCTATGGTAGGAGATGTCTTTCTCCTATTGGGTGGTATGAGGTTGGTGAAGGTAAGTTATTTGGCCCTAATTTTGTTCACTAAGCCTTGAAGAAGGTAAAAGTGATTCATGATAGATTGAAAGCTACTCAAAGTAGCCAAAAGTCCTATATGGATTTGAGGCACAGAGAGTTTGAGTTTAAGGTTGGTGATTGGGTATTCTTGTAGGTGTCTTCCATGAAGGGAGTAATGCGATTTGGTAAAAAAAGGGAAGCTTAGTCCCTAGTAACTTGGTCTGTAGTTGGTTTTGAAGAGGGTTGGCAATGTTACCTATAAATTGGAGTTGCCTTTGAAATTGAGTTCCATTCATCCTATTTTCTATGTCTCCATGCTGAAGAAGTGTGTAGGTGATTCTTTATCGATTGTTCCTTTGGAAGGGTAGGGTATTTCAGATTTTGTATAGTCCCAATTAAAATCTTAGATTGTCAAGTTTGTTGGTTGTAGACGAATGATGTGGCTTCAGTAAAGGTTCTTTGGAGGCACCATAAGGTTGAAGATGCTACTTTGGAAATGGAAGAGGACATAAAGTCCAAGTATCCACATTTGTTCCCCATTCTGAATATTCGTGCTTGGGGTATGTGTTAATCTTAACATCTTTTGTTTGTTGATTTTTGTAAAGGAATGGTGATTCGTTTTCACCTTTACTTTTTAACTTGGTTAATGGTTAATTTGATATGTAATAATGTGTTAACTCGTTCTTGTGCTTTCCTTTAGAAACACCATGGCTTTTGACCCTTAAAATTGAAAAACCATGGCTTTCGACCCTTAGAAAGTTACTTGAGTTTAAGCTTTCATACATTATATGACTTGTGAGTACTTGCCATATGATGTGGTACAGTTTGGGGTCACAAATTTGTATGATGATCAGTGTGGTTTGAGTTGTATTCTGTCCAAGGTACTAGTGGACATCTTACTAGTTGTATGTAAGGGTATGAGTGTATGTTGCCAAACCATATGATGTCCTAAGTCTAGCCTAGAAGATTCTTCTTAGGGTATATTTTGGGAGGATACTAATCGTATGATTAGATATGAATTGGTATAGGGACTCGTATATTGGACAATGTTAGAGTCAAACTTGAATTCTATGGTATGAGTAGTGTGTACTAATCAGATGTTGTGTGTACGAGTAGGGGGGAGTCGTACCCTTCTGTGCACATTTTACAACTTTTACACTGAGGATATTTAAGACATTTCTCACCCCAAAACCCCTAAGTCCGTATCTCTTGAATCACATTGTGGCCTCTAATGACCGACTTGTGAAAGATCAAACACTCAAAAATTATTTTGTAAAAAATTTCTCTTGAAGATTGGGTTAGGGTTTTATTCAAGTGTTCATCTTCAGGCTCAAGGGTCAAGTTTCTTCTATGAAACATAGTGAATAAGGCATGTGACTCATCCCTCACCATTAGTTCTCAAATATCAGGTGTTTTAAACATTGATTTTGATTCATTAATTGTGGTTTTGAAAATCATAGTTGAGAGTTTTTTTAGATAATGTTGATTATTGTTTACTCTTGGTTTAAATTATGTTTATACATGCTTTTGATGATGGTTTGCACATATAGTTATTTAGTAATTGTGGTTTGACAAATGGGTCATGGGTAACCCTAAACTTGATAGTTTTACTTTAATTTTAGTCTTTATAATAGCATGCCCTCAAAGTGTTTGTGAAAATGCCTAAGAGAATAAACTAGTAAAATGTTACATGGAGTTTTGAACGAAGGCATTGGACTAATAAAGATGAATGGTTGGTAAATGATTTTATAAAGGCCTTGTTGGCCATGTTATGATTTAAATGGTAACCTTGGTGGATTAATTAGCTAAAAGGGTTTGAGTCCCTAAATACTAACTTGGTTTAGGTATTTGATAGACAATGGGACCAAGTCCCTAAACTTTGAATTGAATAAGTGCCATTGCTAGACAATGGGTTCAAGTCCCAATGTCAAATGAATGATTGGTTGATTGGTAATTGTAATGGCATCTTTTACGCTTGCATATGGTGTTAGTATGACGATACCAACAAAGTGACTTTGGTAAGTAATTGGATTAATGGTCATGTTTGTGAATTGATGGTTTTAAACACGGCTTTAAAGTGGGATGTGCATCCGGGTCGTAAAAGTGGAGTTTTAAGGAATAACATTGGAAACCACACTAGTAGGTGCGGATGTTTTATGATCCGGTGGTTTGAGTCACCTGAATAAATGTATAATTAGGTGGTTCAAGTCCCCTATAATACATGTATTAGTTCTTAAGTCAGCTTGATTATGCCAGGAGGTTCTAGTCTCCCACATAGGCATATACGGTTATAGATATTCTCAGATTCGTTCGGCTACACATACTAAGGCCCTTCCAGCTCAGGGAGAGTTGGGCACATATAGACCATGGGTGCCATGATATAAGATGGTTATGCTAGACAACCCAGGATAAAGATTTCAAAGTTCATGCTAATCTTTTTCCCTATCCCGACATGATATATATATATATATGTACATGTATGTATTGCATTGGTTTATGCATTGGTTGATTAGTTTTGAGCTATTTGCATTATTATATCCTTATACTTGAGTTACATAATAGAGCTCTAACTGCTAACCATCCTCAAAAGTTGTATCCCCATCCAATGCAAGTGTAGGTCATACTATCACACCTTCTATTCAGTGACTTGGATTCGTGAGTAACTTGTGTTTACTTAAAGTAGTAAGCTTCCATACTCTGGAAGGCTCTATTTCTTTCTTTTAGTTTCTTTTGTCTTTTTGGACTAGATTTGGATATTTATTTTGGCTATAGTTGAGGCATATCCCGACCGAATATTCTTTTTTTTTTTAGAGGCTATGTATGGATAGACTCTGGACTTGGGTATATTATGAAAATGATATGGATTTGATTATTAACTGGTGGTTTATTGGATAGCTGGGTTAGGTAGTGGGGGGTTATCTTCGATCCTTGTTGGACTTGAGGTGTCTATTACGACATGATCCTAGTTTAGGTGATATCAATACTGATCACCTCTGCTTTGTGTTGCTACCCCTAAAGGATCAATATTTGTATGCTAAGTTCTCTGAGTATGAGTTCTGGTTGAAAGCTATGACATATCTGGGTCATGTTGTTTCCACTGAAGGGATCATGGTTGATTACTAGCAGGTTGCAGTGGTTAAGAAGTGTCCTGACCCACAACTCCAACTGACATTCGGAGCTTCTTGGGTTTATCCGGTTATTATAGAAGGTTTGTGGAAAATTTATCTTCTTTTGCTAACTCATTTACTAAGTTGACTCAGAAAATGATCAACTTGACAAGAACTAAGTTGACAAGATGATTCACAATGACAACAAAACCATCAGTACCCCATTTCTCTTCTATTGCAAACAATACGTCTTTACTCAGAAGGAGCTAAGTCTCAGGAAAAGGAGATGTTTTGAGTTTCTCAAGGAATATGACATGAGTCTTTACTATCATCCACGTAATGATAACCTGGTTGCTGATGCTCTTAACAGGTTTTCCATGGGAAACTTGTCTCATCTCTACTAGGAGAAGTGGGAAGTTGTGAATAATATTCACCGTTTAACTAATGTAGGAGTTTCTCTCTTGGATTTCAAAGAAAGTGGTGTGATTTTTTAAGAGGTGGAAAAGTCATCACTTTATGCTGAGGTGAAAGAGAATCGAGTGTTGGACCCTATCTTGATGTAAATCAAGAATGATGTGGGTAGGAAGAAGATAATGGTTTTCAAGATTGCAGGGATGGTATCTTGAGATACCAAGGAAGATTATATGTTCCCGATGTTAATGAGTTGGGTTGAAGGAAAGAATTTTGGTCGAAGATCATGATTCGCATTATACAGTTTATCCTAGTTCGATGAAAATGTTTCATGATCTTTAGGAGATTTATTGGTGGAAAAAGATTAATCAGGATGTGGCCAATTTTGTGGCTAAGTTCATGGTGTGTCAGGAAGTGAAGGTGGAGCACTTGAGGCCGAATGGGATGACTCAAGAGATTAAGATGCCGGTGTGGAAATGAGAGACAATTAATATTTATTTTTTACCAGTCTTCCATAGTCTTACCATCAATTTGATTCGACTTGGTTCATCATGGATAGGATGACTATGTATACCCACTTCTTTCAAGTGAGGACTAATTTCTCTTCACAGGATTATGTTAAATTATTCATTGAAGAGATCATAAAGTTGCTTAGTACTCCAATTTCCATCTTATCTGATTGGGGAACTCAATTCCCATCTCACTTTTGGAGGTCGTTCTAGTAGGGCTTGGGGACTAAGGTGAACTATAGTATCATTTTCCACCAATAGACGAAAGGTAAGTGGAAAGGACCATTCAAGCTTTAGTAGATATGCTCTGGACATGTGTTTTTTATTTTGGTGGACATTGGGTTGACCACTTACCTATCATAGAATTTTCCAACAACAACAATTATCACTCTAGCATTGATATTGCCCCATTTAAGGCCTATGGTAGAAGGTGTAGATATCTAATTGTTGGTTTGAGGTTGCTGAAAATAAGTTATTTGGCCCTGATTTGGTTGATCAATCCATGGAGAAGGTGAAGGTGATTTGGGATATACTTAAAGCCACCCAAAGTCGCCAAAAGTCCTATGCGGACGTGAGGCAAATGGAGTTGGATTTCAGTGTTGGTTATTGGTTGTTCTTTTAGGTGTCTCCCATGAAGGGAGTGATGCGGTTTTGTAGAAGGGGGACGCTCAGTCATTATTATGTGTAATGTTGCATATGAATTGATGTTGCCCTCTAGTTTGAGCTCCATTCATCCGGTGTTTCATATTTTGATATTGAGAAAGTGCGTGGGTAATCCTTCAATAATTGTTCCTTTGGAGGAGGTACGTATTTTTAATTCCTTGTCCTATGAGGATGTCCTAATCAAGATTTTGAATTATCAAGTTTCTCGATTATGGACTTAGGATATGGCTTCTATAAAGGTTCCTTAGAGGAATAAAAATATTGAGGAAGATACTTAGGAATCCGAGGAGGACATGAAATCCAAGTATCCGTTCTTGTTCCTTGTTCCGGATAATCGTGCTTGAGGTATGTGTATTCCTTAATATTTTGATTTTTGACTTTGTTATAGGAAATTGTAATTTCCTTGGCATTTTTTTTTTCTGCCTTTGCTAAAGGTAAGTGTGGGTATATTGGAGTCAAATTGTGCTCATAAATGCCTTATCCTATCGTTCAAGGACGAACGATTCTAAATGGGGAGTATATAACACCCCAGGTTTTTGGTCCTTGGAAATTTCCAAAATTTTATCCTCACTGTCCTGATCACGACTTGATCTACGAGTAATAAGGTGTCTTGATGAGTCATTGGACTAAAATTATAACCTAAATAGTAAGTATGTGACTAAGTTCTGCTCTGAGTATGAGTGTCTCACTAAGAGTCATAAGGATTCATTACGAGTCGTTGGGTACAAATCGTAGAGTGTCTAGTGTTTACCCAAATGGGTTCTGTGTTGACTATGACTAGACCCTATGAGTCATAGGGTCCCATTAAGGGTTGTACTAGTTGAGTCGTAAGGTCAGCAGTATGTGGGTGCCCTAGAAATTGTATTGGCTACAACTTTAGTTAGTGAGTCATAATGAGTCTCTACGAGTCGTATAGTGAACCGTTGTCACTGACAACTAAATTTAAGCTTTTAATTTGCAAGCACTTTGGAAATTCCCTCCTTAGTCAATTAAAACTCCACATTCATAAAGCACTTAAGGGTGTTATTTCTCATTCATAACATACTCAAACACTTCCAAACATCCCTCAAGTCTCTCAAGCCGCCATACTTAGGGTTTCCAAGAATTAGGTCATCCAACGGCTCAAGGGTGGAATTCTCTCCATAAACATGAATATTTCAGCATGCAACTCTTCCCTAATTGCTAATATGCTTTAAAGTATTGTTCATATGGTAATGATGTTGGTTTTGAAACATGAGTTGGGGGTCTTGAATAATTGTTGTTATATGATGTTTCATGTTTGTCCGTGCATGGGTTACATTTAAACAATTATTTTGAAATAATTTGATGCATGGGTATGGTAAATAAATTAAGGAATTCTGATTTCCCCAAACTTGTGACTTTTGAAGTGGTTATGACCTCAACCCATATTGTGAAATTGGTTTTGAATATCAAGAGTATTCATACTGAACTACTCTTGAACTATTGCCAAAGGTTAATAACTAATGAAGCATAATGATTTTTAAATTGAATCAGAGGGGTTGTGAATTCCACTAAGTGATGTAATTGGTTTGGCATGTTGATGTTACTTTGCAAGTGTAGTTGGTATGATGATACCAAAAATGTATGCCTTAATGTGTAACGTGGTTAAATAAATGGAATTGTGTGATAAATGATTTAAGTGGGCTTTAATAAGGGTTATGGTATTCTAGTTGCAAATCAACCCTAACGTTAAGCCAGAGGTGATATTATCCCCCATGTTCTTCGTCCTATTCTTATATTACCTTGGCTATTTCTATCACGATCTAATTTCTTAGGCCATAATGGCGCCTACTATAATCCACCAGTAGGCAAGCCCAACTTGTAATCTGGAACGAATAGTAACATACTACCAAATATATGAACAAAAGAACGGCGGAATAGATGAAATAAAGAAGCAATTACATAACATAATAAAAAATCCAAGTGGTCTTAGTGCGAAAGCTACTAATAATACAAGAGTACATAGTGAAGTTCAATTGAATACAATGATATAACTTATCTCTGGATACAACATAGAGACTTGTCTAATACATAAGAGAGAGATAGGTAATACTTCGAACTTCAGGAACTCACTCTAAGTCTTAGATCCATGGTTGCTCTGCATGATGAACGCACATCGATAGAGATAACCCGTACTATGATCTGCGAGCTGTAGAAGTGTAGTATGAGTACCAAAACAATGGGTACTCAGTAGGCATCATCGGATGGCTGAGCTAAGTTATGATAGAAAGATGGTATAATGCAAGATAATCATAACTAAGTCAAGGTACAGAATCGAACATTAATAATCACCTTAATCAATCTATATATTAAATAATCAAAACGTAATAACAATGTAACATAAGGCATCCACACATGAAAATATCTCTGTACATAACAAGTATTAAATATCGAAATACCAATATAGCATAAGGCATCCACATATGCCAAAATCGATGTACATAAAAAGTAATGAATATTGAAATAACATTATAACTTAAGGCATCAACACAAGCAATCACAAGTATGAATTTGGCTCCCACAAGCCAACTAGTGCATAAAGTAAAGAACTCATCACAGCGTCCTATACCACTAGAGAGTACACCCAAGAGAATATATAAGAATCTAATAAAAAATATATCAAAATATCATCATCATTCAACTGTCATTCCACGCTTACCATCAACTAGTCAATTCATCAACATTACACAATTATCATGAATCAAAATTTCACTAACCTTTCTCAATATCATTAACATTCATAATTAAACAATGTATGACAATATATGAATAACCATAACAATAATATGTACTAATAGCTCTTTATTAGCTAGCCAACACTTATTTACTAAACCAATTACTAAATAGTCATAATATACCTTCTAATTTGCATTTCTACACTATTCACCAAATAATGACTATTAATGGGTCAACAAGTAGTCATTCTTCACCAACTAATCAATAACTAACACATATTTACCAAGCCATATTTCTCAACTAACCAATATTTTTTTTCTATCCATCACAAACTCACTAATCACCATTGATCCAATAACTGCTAATCACCAATTATTCACTACTTAATTTTTGACTAAATGCCATTTTGTAAATAGCATCACTAATCCACAAATCCTTGTTTAGCAACTTGTCATCATCATCGACTAAATCATTATTACCAACTAATCATCATTGCTATAAGTTTTCATTTATGTAACCGCTATGAGTCGTTAATACCACTAGTCCTTATTATTTCTATGGTTCAACTATCCATAAGTCATTATTAACCTCTTAACTAATATTCACCACTAATTATCATTTTAACCTTAAATTAACAACTATAGCACTTTATACCTTTATTACTAGATATTTATGGCCGGTATCCCTAATATCAATATTATACCCAAATACTCACGAGTATAAATAACATCTAGTTGCCTCATATAGGGCTGGCCAAACTCGAACCGATAGCTGTACTCATAGGCACATTAATAATCGTCCTCCGGCCATATCGGGTATCATCATATCATCATAATACCTTTCAGCCTAACCTAGTATCATGAAATAATCATAATATTCTCCGGCTATACCATGTATCATTATATCACTGTAATATCTGTGGCCTTGCCGAGTATCATCATATCATAGAATATCTTCCTACCTTGTTGGGTATCATCATATCATCATAATATCCTCCTGCCATAAGGGGTATCATAATATCATCATAATATCTTTCGGCATTGTCGGGTGCCATCATATCACCATAACATTATTCGATCTTAATAAGTATCAACATAATATATACATTAATCTCAATAATAAAGAGCAAGCCCCATGAGTGCTAATGTACAAGATAAGCCCCACGAGGTTTAAAGTAAAGAAGAAGCCCAGGAGGGCTAAAGTAAAGAACAAGCCAAGAGGGTTAAAGTAAAGAACAAGCCCTATGATGGCTAAAGTAAATAAACATAAGAGGAGAAGCAAGAAAAGCATACCTCCATATTTCCTCGTTCATCATTAATGTCACATTATCAATAAGTGCATATATATGCAACATATATGTTATAAGTGATAGGTCAATAATCTAGTCCATTAGACCACGAGCATAACGATAAGCATTATCATGAGCAATGGCCCATAAGTAACATATTCATTTTCCCACCATTAGCATAAAGAAAGTTCATCCCTAACTAGAGAAATATCAAATCCATTGCATAATCATAACGTAGTGATATCGTACTTTATGGCTTAAGCCATGTTTTAGTCAAGGGCCCATTCAATAAGGTGTTTTTTGGCCTAATCAATAGCCAAGAAATAACTTAATCAATAGCCCGAGTAATAGCCACATCCTTGGCTTAATTAATAACATGGTAATGGTCTTCTTTAATAGCCTACACAATAGCTCACTATGGCATCATCAGTAAATTTACTATTAAGTTTCCTCAATAATGACTCTAGGGGTATTTTGAAGGCATTTCATAAACATCTACGGTATATCGAGGACTACCCCAATCTTTGTTTAAAGTTGGTCAAGGCCCACTTATATATCCTGCAATATACCGTCTAAGTTCATCTCTAACCCCAACTAGGCTAAGGTATCTTATCTAACTCTAAGATGTATAGCAAGCCACCATGAATTCCAAAGTAGGGGTCCTACTTAGATACGATCACTAAGTCTATTAGAACTAAAGAAACTTTATTAAATTCAGCATCTAAGTCCAATCTTGCCCTAAGCAAGTGCGATAAGGTATCTCCCATCTAAATAGAGTAGTTCTAACCACTCCCATGTTAAGCATGAGATATTAAGTCTAATCCATTAAGGCTCAAGACAACAAGCTAGGCATTTCGCTATATGGGTCCGAATGACCTAAATAATCCAACTAACCACAAGTCTTGAAAAATCATCAACCAACAACTAAAATCCCTCTTAATCTAAAAAGATATCACAATTATACTATGACAAAGCTCATTATAACAAGGGATAAACCTAACCTACCTCAAATCTGATGAATGCTCATCAATTCGCTAAACCTTTATTTTCCCTTTAGAGAAGCCTCTTCAAGATGCCAAGCTATCAAAAACATAATCTACTGATCAATATAAGCACAATGTTACCTGTATTGCACTATTCTATTTTGGGTCAAAAAATGACACCAAAAACCCCAAGCGTGTCCCAATTACGCAAAACACATTTTCGCGGTCAACCCAAAGTTCATACACCATCAAGAAATCATAACCCTTTGGAAATAGGTGAAACTAAGCTTACTTGGGGCTAAAATCAAGCCCTGAAGTTATTTGGGGATTTTGTCAGAATAATCAAGAAATTCAAGGTTGAAATTGAAGGATTCTTACCTTAAATCCATTGTTAATCATGAAAATATGTGTTAATCAAGCTTCCAAGTCACACCCACAGCTCAATACAGAGTTATCTTACTTTTCAAGGGCTTTTATGTCTCAAAGATGATGAGAAAATGGCAAATCGCAACTTGAGGACCTATTTACTGCCCCTTCAGGCATGGAGATATCACTATCACAGTCCTATGGATCACGATCGCAATAGGTCCTTGTGTGATTGGACTTGTCTAGTACCAGCAAAGTCAAAACTTTTTTTTGACCCTCGAAACTCATTTGGACTCCGATTTTGGCAAAAGAACTATCTAACAAAACTAAGTTAGACATTTTAAATGTGTTGGTTAGGTCAAATTTTCGATAAAAGTTTGGTAAGACCAATTATGGTCCCCAAACCTATATCTTCCAATTTTTCCACTTTCTGACCAATAGGTCAAAATGAGCTCAGTTGCATTAAGACCCAAAAAGAATGTCTACCTAGCCTAAAATTGATTTGTTGGATCTGCTGGCACAGTTAAAATTTGCATCCAAGATCATCTTACTAATGTTTTTGCCCAATGGCCATTTGGAATCAATGAAAACTTCTAAACAGGGAATTGGTGTTAATAACCAAACAAACGGCCTGGTAAGTAAACTATCACACCCAGCAAGTCATAAATGACTTGGGACTGCTATGGAAAAGCCCTAATTCTGAAGATACACGGAAATATGAAAATTATCGAAAGGGTCATACAATATCCACTACTAAAAGGACTTTCATCCCTGAAAGTCAATGGATAGGAGGATTTTCAAAAGCTTTAAAAGATGAGCTACTGGGCCCTTATGCTTCGAGCATGACTTCTCAGATAACCTCTATGAAAAGAGAATGTTTCTAAGGATTTCACCACAGGTATCCTTTTTTCAACCAACACCCTAACTTTACTTCCAAATAGCCAAAACTTTACTTCAACCACTAACTGGCCTCCAACTAAACTGAAAGGCTAATACACGCAAATGTAAACCATAACACACTGATACCATCTCTATACTCACCTAAATCACGAAGGGCTCATCTAGGACAAAGACAATCCAAGACATGAGTCATACTACTGACTCCAAATCCAAATCTAACCTTCCTTAACTATTTTACATCTGCTACCCACTCTAAACAAGGAGGAAAATAACTTGAGTCCTGCCGGGCAAATCTTATCACAGAGAACTCGAAGGAATGAAACTGATCAGCTAAAAATCCCTACGGGTAACATGAGAATAAACTCATAATGTGTTGTCTGGGCATATAAATGGAGATAATCAAGGGATGATATATATTGAGATGCTACAACTAGTTTGAATTTTAATCAAACTAAAATCTAAAAAATCAAGGCCTAATTACTCATCACTAATTATTGCGCTTCAGGATATCCCATTACCCAAGACCGGAACCATACTAAATCTAACTTGAGTATACTACTCCCACTGAGTAACACATCAAAAATTCTCAAAAAAGACTAAAATATCATGGTCAAGCTGAAAGAACAAATGTCGAGCTCATGGGATATCATCTGACACTTAGCAACTATAATCCATTCAAAGTTGAGAAGACTGAATTAGTAAATACGGAGTAGGCTCAACCAGCCTATTAATGAAATTTGAACTGCAATAAAACTAAAAATGAAGGATGTACTCAACTGTACAACTCTAAGATGAAGTCTCAGCACTAAAGCTAAACCGCTCGATCTCAACTATGCAAACCTAACCTAAAGACCGATAGGTATTAATACTACAATATTCTAACATCAAGATCACCATCCCAACTCATCAAATTAAAATTTGAGCCAAAAGATCCAAACCAAGGTCCAATAAATACATCAACTATACTGTCTAAATTAGGTATATCTGTACCATATGTCGAGCCAAAATCAAGATATAGCGGAAGAATAAAATGCAATAGATGATAAATCCCCGTCCAAAAATATAGGAAATCCAATCTAGTATGAGTACGAACTTTAGCGACTTAGAGAAATGAAACATAAGCCGAACTAATTCATCCAATACTCTATCTCAGTAAGGAATAACCATAGGCATATATCCTTGAGGAGAAACACTCCACAAAGCTTCATTAGGCTGATAAACTCCGTAATAGGGATTTTCTTAATCCACCCAAGTAGGTAACTAAAAAAATGATCACATGAAAGGCCATTTACCTGTATCTCCCTAACTTCACAGAAGGTATGAATCAACTCATTGTGAGAATGGAGCATGCAACACCACACTTATAACAAGAGCAAGCCATCATAAGGAGATGGACCTAATAAGTCTAAAAGAAAAATCTAGGGTATCTCGATATCTATATCAAACCAATACCGGGCAACGAAATAGCCACGAATAAAGAACGAACCTAAAACCAGTCAATCTTATAGACAATCAAAAGAAAAAGGGATAGCTAACACCAAAGCCTTCGCAACCCAGAAGGCAAGTCTAAGAATCTCAAACTCAATAATGGGTAATGTAACTAAATTGCAAACTCTAGAGTCATACAGGACCACAGAAAGTCAACTTACCTTCAACACCATAATACATCCCAAATCAATATAACATAGTTAACCAAGAGGGAAAATAATAAACCTCACCATGCTATGAAAAAAATCATCCAATCAGGCTATATCTACTTAAGACACCGAATATGAATCACAAGGAGATAAAATTCTAAGTAGATAACACTAGCCTATACAGTTACCCAACAACGATTAATTAAATCAAGTAATAACCTCAAATGATATCAACAATATCAAGCAGTGATAACAATAGTATCAATAATATCACTATTAATAAAATAAATTAGCAGTACCAAAATGAACATAAATATCATGTATCACTCCGGGGCCATAACAAGGTCAATATGCCAAGATAAATGAGGGTCGAACCCAAAATCTACAATCATAGGAAGAAAATATCAATACAGATCAACTCCATCCACAACTAAAAGAAATAAACCACAGAGCAGTCACATAATCATGAATTTAATAACAAGGCACACAATAACCAATATGAACTCATCAAGATGTGTAATCATCAATGGGCATGAAAACCCTAATACATATAATAAAAGACAAATGTAGAAAATTAAAAGCATACCAATATCAGTGAAATCAAAAATTACAAGTCCGATGGGCATATGGAGAATAAATTTGAATGGGTCAAAACTCAGACCCATCGACTAAGTCATTAACTGAGCTACCAAGCTCTCTGTAGTAGTAATAAACTACCAAAGGTCTAATCCTCGAGCAATACAAACTAAAACTTAATGGACAACCAACTTAAAGTGAGAGAAATATCTACTATTATGGTCATCATTCATGCAATTTTCGCTTGCCTCAAGAACTTTAGGCTGACGGGGATTACAGGCTAACTCTATCCGATCAACTAACTCATATCCTGGGAGTTCTCTGGACCTATGTATTATCTCTCCACACTTAAAAAAAGATCTCAGATGAAATACCAATAATACTATACTCATGACATAGCCTCTTTCCGCCACCTTCATAAGTCTTAATACATGCTCTCTCTATAGCCCTTGCATAATCAATAATCTGAGAGAAGAAAGATCTGACTTCTATCATATACTTCGACGCCAAGTGGAATAACAATACTGGTCCTTTAAAAAATATATGTCCAAGTCTGTCTCAGAAAAATATAACATAAAAATATGCCAGGCCTTTCCAAAACACTAATCTCATACTTAGAAACTGCTCAAGGACCTTGATGAACACTAGCAGACCTAAATTTGTCCTAAGAACTATCGATGACTCAAATATTATTCATGGCTGAGAGGGATTTGCTATCATGACTTAGATCCCTAATGTTGAACCTCAAAGGGCTGAATTAGTCACAAGCTCAATTGGAGCCTAAGATGGCCCTAAATTCTTTTAGCTAATGCTTAAAATCTTTGATATCCATCTTTGAATCCTAAGTCCGATGCTACATTGAAACTCTAGAAATGTATCCTAAAGTCTCATCCACATTTGTCAACAACGTCGCCTACTTTGCATCATTCATTAGGGACAAAATATAGTTAAAGAACATTTTTATGGTTCATAGCAATGCGGACACACGATACGGAGTCAAAAAGTGAGTTTCTTAAAATATCCCTGTAGCCTCCAGAAGATAGATTACAAACGTCACCACACCGATCCACAAGACTCTACTAAACATTTAGCTCTTGTGCTAATACAATGATGAAACCTAGGCTATCATACAAATTTATCATGCCCCAATTTCTTAGGTCATGATGGTGCCTACTATAACCCACTAGTTGCAAGCCAAAGCAATTGTCTAGAATGGCTTGAAATGGACTACCAAATATATAAATAAAAGAATTGTAAAATAGATGAAATAAATATTCAATTACTTAATATAATCCCAAAACCAAGTGGTATCATTACAAGAGAGAGATAGGTAATACTCTGAATGGTAGAAGCTCACTCCAAGACTCAAATCCATGGCTTTTACACATAATGCACACACATCAATAAAAATAACCCATACTATGATCTGCAGGCTGTAGAAATATAGTATAGTACCAAAATAATGGGTATTCAATAGGCATCATCGGCCAACAAAGCTAAGTCATGATATAAATATGATATAATACAAGATAATCATAACTAAGTCAGGGTACAAAATTGAACTTGAATCATCTCCATCATCAGTGTATAAAATAAGTAATAAAACTGGAATAACAGTATAACATAAGGCATCCACACATGCCAATATCACTTTACCTAACAATTCATAAATATCAGAATACCAATATATCATAAAGCATCCACACATGACAATATCATTGCACATAACAAGTAATAAATATCAGAATAATAATATAACATAAGGCATCAACACAAGCAATCACAATTATGAAGTTGGCTCCCACACGCTAACTAGTACGTAAATAAAAGAACTTATCACAGCATCCCATACAACTAGAGAATACACCTAATATAAATATAAAGGAGTCTAATCAACAATATATCCAAACTCTATCATTATTATACCATCATTCCACTCTTACTATTAGTCGGTCAATTTATCAACTTTCAATAATTATCCTCAATTGAAAGTTCACCAGCCTTCCTCAGTTATCATCAACATTCATAATTAATAACTATTCATGGATCAATAACTAATCATTCTTCATCAACTAATCAATAACTAGAACGAAGCAAAATTTTATTACTAATCCATATTTTCCAACTAACTAATATTTGTTTCTAGCCATCACAAGCTCACTAATCACCATTAATCCTATATCCACTAATCACCAATTATTCACTATTCAATTTATTAACTAAACACCATTTAGTAACTAGCATCAATAATCCATAAATCCTCACTTGGAAACTAGTCATCATCATCGACTAAATCATTATTACCAACTAATCATCATTGTTATAAGTCTTCGTTTATGCTAAACATGATTATAGCTTAATCATCATAATTACTAGTCATCAAAACCACTAGTCCTCATTATTGCTATGTTTCAACTATCAGTAAGTTATTATTAACCTGTTAATTAATATTCACCACTAATCATTTTTTCAATTTTAAATCAACAACCATAGCACTTTATACCTTGATCAATAGACAACTATTGTTGGTATCCCTAATATAAATAGTATACCAAACTACACATGAGAATAAATAACATATAGTTTCCTCACATGGGGCTAGCTGAACTCAAATTGGTAGATATACTCATAGGCACATTAATAATCCTCCTCCGACCCTGTTAGGTATCATCATATCATCATAATATTCTTTAACCTTGTCGGGGATCATCAATTCATCATAAAACCATCCGGCCATACTGGGTATCATCATATTATTATAATATCCTCCAGCCTTGTCGGGTATCATCATATCATCATATTATCTTCTATCTTTGTCGATTGTTATCATAATATCCTCCGATCATTTCGAGTATCATCATATTCTCATAATATCCTCCCTCTTTGTTGGACATCTTTATAATATCTACATTAATGTCAATAATAAAGAGCAAGCCACACAAGGTTTACAGTAAAGGAAAAGCCCAACGAGGGCTAAAGTAAAGTACAATCCCCATGAGGGCTAAAGTAAATAAACATAAAAGGAGAAGCTAGAAGTGCATACCTTCATATTTACCTGTTCATCATTAAATTCACATTATCAATAAGTATATATATATATATATGAAACATAAATATTATAAGTAATAAGTTAATAATCTAGTGCATTAGACCACGGGCATAACCATAATAATTATCATGAGTAATGGCCCATAAGTAGCCTATTCATTGGCCCATAATTAGCATAAAGAAAGTTTATCCCTAACTTGAGAAATATCAAATCCATTACGCAATCTATAACTTCTTCATAGCATAGTTGATATCCTACTTGATTGCTTAAGCTATGTTATTGTCAAGGGCCCATTCAATAAGGTATTCATTAGCCCAATCAGTAGCCATGCAATAAACTAATCAATAGCCCTAGTGATTGCCATAGCCATGCTTAATGAATAACATGGTCATAGGATTCTATAATAGTATACACAATATCTCATTATGGCATCTTTAATAAATATACTACTAAGGTTCCTCAATATTGACTCAAAGGGTATTTTCTTGGCATTTGATAAATATCTATAGGTCTTATGAGGACTACATCAATCTTGGCTTAAAGTGGGTCAATGGCCACTTATAAATCCACCAATATACCTTTTATGTACACCTCTACACTTGACTGCGCTAGGTATATCATTCAACTTTTAAAAGTATAGCAAGACACCATTAAGTCTAAAGTAGGGGTCCTACTCAAATACTATCACTAAGTCCATTGGAACTAAAGCAACTTCATTAGAGAAAGCATATAAGGCAAATATTTTCCTAAGCATGAGTGATAAAGTCACTCCCAACTTACTAGAGTAATTCTAAGTATTCTCATGTTAACCATGAGACATTAAGTACGATCCATTAAGGCTCAATAAAACAAGCTAGGCTTTCCATTATATGGGTCCAAAAGACTTAAGAGATCCAACTAACTATAAGTCTTGAAAAATCATCTACCAACACCTAATACCCCTCCCAATATTATGAGATATCATAATTATACTATGAAAAAGCTCAGTCTAACAAAGGATAAACCTAACCTACCTCAAATTCTAAGAATACTCATTAATTTGCTAAAATTTCATCTTTCTTTTTAAGATGACAAGCAATTAAAAACATAATCTACTCATCAATATGAGAATAATGATACCCATATTCGACCATTTTGCTTTGAGTCCAAAAATGGCACTAGAAACCCCAATTGTGTCTCACTTATGAAAAATACATTTCTGAGGTCAAACCAAAATCATACACCATCAAAGAATCATAAATCTTAAGAAATGGGTGAAAACTAAGCTTATTTGGGGCTAAAATTATGCCCTCAAGCTATTTGGAGGTTTTGGTTAAAAATTCAAGAAATTCAAGCTTCAAATTGAAAGATTCTAACCTTATATCCATTGTTAATCATGAAAATATATGAGAAACAGTCTTCCAAGTCACACCCAAGACTCAATTAATGGTTATCTCACCCTTCTAGGGTTTTTAGGTCTCAAATATGATGAGACAATGGAAAAATCACGACATGGGGGCCTATTTATAGCCACTTCAGGCATGGAGATATCACTATCGCAGTCCTAGGGACCATAATCACACTATTGAGATCATAATAGATCCTTTTGCGATCATACTTTCCTAGTACCAACAAAGTCAAAACTTGTTGGCGACCCTCAAAACTCATTCAGACTCTAGTTTTCATAAATTAGCTATGTAACCACACTAAATACGATGTTGTAGAGGCATTGGTGAAGTAAAATTTTCCATCAAATGTCGTTTAGAAAAATTATGGTCCCTATACTCAAATTTGTTTACTTCCCACTTTTCAACCAATAGGTCAAAATGAGCTCGGGTCCATTGGAACCCATACCACTGGTCTACCTAGCCTAAAATTGATATTCTAGATTTGCTGGTGTAGCCCTAATTTGCATTCAAGATCGTATTACTAAAGATTTCTTTTTGTGGCCCTTCAGAATCAACGAGGACTTCTAAACAGGGAATTAATTCTAAAAGATGAACGAACTGCCCGATAACTAAACAATTACTCCTATTAAGTCATAGATGATTTCAGAAAGCTATAAAGTATCCCTAACAGAGATGGTAGGTGGAAATATAAAAAATGAACAAAAAGGTCATTACAATTTCACATGAGAAATATACATCTACTCTAATATTGGATAGACACTAAAATAGTAAGCGTAAGAATGCAAGAGTTATTAAATAAGAAAAAAGATTAATTGATTTATACAAAATACTACTCAGTTATGTTTAGTTGTTCAAGGGTATTTAGATACTCAAAATTATAAAGAGAATACAAGCATTAATGTTAACCATACCAAAGTAATGAGTAGTAGAGTTTAAATACGAAGAACCCTCATAAAAACCGTTGTGAACTCTTTTTTCACATAAAATCATAAGTATAAGAATACTGGTTGTCCTTAGGGTATTTGTAGAAATAGAACCCTTGAAACAAAATCCCATTAAGAGTTGGCAATTAATATTATGAATTCATAAAAAAATAACCTCCGCAGTGCAAAGGGAAATGCTTGGCTCTTTGTTTCACGGTGTACCCTAATAACACATGTATTCTAGTGGCTTCCTTGGCAGGATGACACTATTGTGGTGCTGGCTCTGTGTTGCCCGATTGTGCGGCTTAGGGGCTCATTCAACCTTAAACCTTTCTCGGTATCCTATATCACGCTTATTTTTTCTTCTCTTATTATTTTGTTCCCTTTCCAATGATATTTTATCCTAAAATATGCAAATCAATTTCTTTAGTTTATCTATATCAATATAGCATGAAGCATAAAAATATAAAACTAAGCTAAAATATAGGTAAAGTTCAGTACTTGGGTGTATAAATACACCAAACACTAACCCACACTTACATTTTTGTTCATCCTTGAACAATTCATTAGACAAGTCTTAACAATATTAATTTAGCTTGACACCTCATATGTAGACAACTGCACAATTTAATCATGATCCACCAAGGTATTCAGTTATCAAAATTTCAATTACCCAAGGTTTCTTTGTGTAAAATAACATGAACTCTAAGACTGACTTAACGTGTAGAAAATAGGGCCAAGTTAATTGTATTCCCTACTTGAATTCTATTTTTCACCAAGTCGGTGTCATCACTTTTTAGTATGTTCTTCAACTCTCTCTTTATAAAATTAGTATAGGAGGCACCTTAAACAAGAGACGTACTCACACTTCAAAGATATTTTGAAACATAAGCAAAATATCATAAGCTTTCCATTAATGTATTATTTATTCAAACCAAGCATTGATTTCACATGATCAAAAGGACTTTTCATAGTTCTCATGTCAGCTAAGGGATGGATAGAAACCATTTGACTATTGGTGACTATCCTTATACATTTTAAGATAATTACATCTCTTCTTATTAGCATTTGTATTCTTTTAATACCTATCTTATTAAATTAATCCATACCTTCCTGCCACAAATTTTTTTCCCTTTTAATGAAATAGTGTGAAGCATCAATATATCTTATTTTCTTTCTCAACTCTTTTTTTTTCTGGTGTTTCTTATATATATATATATACATATATATAGTTGTTTACTGGGTTGGTTTTGCTCTCTACCATCTCACGGTGGGATGAAAACAAGAGAGGTCAACTGGAGTTGAAACCAAAAGATGGGGCCGAGAATCTGTGATCGATCCGAAGAACCACTCCTAGATTTGATTCTAGTCCCCCTTCGTAAAACCATGACTCCCTGACTTTCTTTCGGCTTAGAGTGGTTGCGGTGAGAATGAGAATCACTTCGGAACTCTAGGGGAATGGGCGTTTTAGGGTAGGGCGGGATCTAAAAGCTCTCCAATGTGTTGCGGAGCCTTCGGCCGTGAGAGGGTGGATGTAATAGGAGCCCCATTGGGCTTTTACAGATCTTGGCCTGCTTTCGCATTAAGTCACCATTTGGTGATTTGGTTTTATATATATATATATATATATATATATATATATATATATGTGAGCATATTCATGTCACCAGTGGAATACATATCACTATCTTCTCATCCTTATACTCTCCCATTATGCGAATCAATTCTTTGGCAATTAGAGTCAATAAAGTGAACTAGGGTCTATGTGGATCAAATTTATATGAGGCCTATAAAACAATAAGTATTTGATATAGAACATGAATTTTCAAAAAACTTATTCTTAACCACATAATGGAGCTTGCTATGGATAACATATGGTTAGTATACCTAACTTATGGAGGAACTAGGCTTAAATAGAATTGCCTTAACCATTTCTTACAAATCAAAACCAAGTCCAAAGTTTTCACACATACAGGGCATGTTCTAGTTGCATAGTACATTAAAAACACACAAATGATCACCATGCATGGCACAATGGTTTAAAAATGGATCCTTATGATTTCAATCCACTCACACTACCAAGTTAAACGATTTACATCATTACGCCTGACCTTCCCATGTTAGAGTCAAGTGTAAGAGCTTATGTGTTTCTAATAAATTTCCCTACCATTTATGCTTTTCGAATAGGGTTCTCATAAAGTTTAACATGTATACAAGTATGGTAGCAAACTTATAATTGGGGAAGGGTTTTACTTCCTACTCACTACCTATGACTAATTTTCTCTGAAAATGGTCGTAATTCATCTATCATAGAGAAATGTACTAACTATAACTTTTATGAGCAACATGATCCAAAACAATAAAAAAATTTCACCTTAAAAAATTAAAATTTAAGACTATCCTCAAGAAAATAACCTAAAAAAAGATGAGGGATGCAAACACAAAACAACTAATCCTAAACACAAATACTACCAAATTCTTTGCACGTCTAAACTTAGAAGTCATGATGGCACCTACCTTAACCCGCCAGTTATTAAATCGAACCATAGCCTGGAGCTAGAAGCAATGGACTTACTTGGTGAAAAATGGTCTAAAAGTTGAAAATATACAATCAAAGACTTAAATAGCAATAAAGAAGTCATAAAGGTATAATTTATAGATTGGAAATCAACAACCATCCCAAGACTCAGTATTCTAGGTACAAGAGCTACTACAAATGAACTATGAGTACTGAAAAGTCAAATACAATCTGTCTAAAAAATGAAAGACTAGGCATAGAGATATATAATGATTAAGGGTAACTCTAACTCCAAGAGCTTACTCAATCTCCAAAACCAACTCTACATGAATGTCGAATCAACAGTGCCAACTAGCACTCGGATTTGCACCAAAAAGGTACAAAAGTGTAGTATGAGTACAAAAACCACGCATATTCAGTTGGAATCATTAGCTGACTAGCTATATCATGATATAAATATGATAAGATATAATATACCAATAAGCTAAGTCAAAGTAAAAAGGGAAAATGTAGAAATAAGATCCAACAACATTGTATATAAATTAATAGATGCATATGAGATAAGAACATAAAGTTCATGCCATCATAACTTTGAGATTGGCCCTCCCATAAGCCAATAGGTGCAAAAAATTAAATAACTCAATGTGGTCCCCCATAGTCTTGTAGGGTATAATCAAGGAACTAAGCATCCAAAAAAGGGTAAATCAACAAATTATCATACCATAACCAAGAGTATATCCGAATTGTATCATCTCATACATAAATCCCAATGTCGGGATAAAACCAAAACTCAATAGTATCATCACAATTGTCATCATTTGATGTACTTGAATCGAAACTCAATAATATTATCATCATTATAATTATTTAACGAACTTGAGTCAGAACTTATATTATCGAATCGTAGCAACGCACCACATCTATAGGTCATACAAGTAAATTAATCCATTAGATTATACCAATACAACATCTATTACATCGTACTATTAGCCATGCCAGTAAGCCATGCAACTAATAATAAGCATAAGTTATTCCAATAATCACCTCCATACTATAAATCTTATCTATGAGCTCTTAATCTTTTCTATAATCGATATCATCTATAAACCAAATGATATCTAAGCCATATTATATTTAAGCCATATTATATTTGTAAGCCATATTGTATATCTCATCAATATCTATATTAGTAATCTTATTAATAGGCCATACTATTAACCATATTCGAAAGCCATAAAGCTAATCCCATATATAAGTCATTAATCATATCTAGAAGCAATATTAATAATCATATATATATCAATATGTCTTATATATGTGTAAGCCATGTCATAGGAAATATTTTAAGATCATACCATAAGTAATGTATAAAAGAAATATCCATAGAAAAACCAAAGATTAGCATCACTCTTCCCATATCCAAGTAACATACTCAATAAATATGATCAATCTCTACAAGTCCAAAACTAAACCTTTATAAGGGTATATCATGTGAACATCAGTCTTCAAAGATAATAAAAAATCTTAGCCTATAGTGATTGGAGGGCACACCCTAATCCCCGAATTTCATTATAGGCACCATCTACCTCGACTAGGCTAAGCTATCTAAGTTCATTCTTAGATGTGGAATAAGCCATAAATAGTCCTAAGATAATAATTGTTTTCAATTACTAACAATTAAGTCAATTATAATTAAATTAATAGCAACTAAGGAATTTTATTTTACATTAAGCATCTAAGGCCAATTTCAATAAGCTTAAGTAAAAAGAACATTTTTCTAAAGATGAGTCATGCTGCCCATTTCACCTAAAACATGAATCAATAAGCTAATTACCCAAATTAATAGTTTTTAAATAGCCTAAACAATCCAACTACTGCAAATATTCTCATTCCTACTTCCAACACCTAAATCCCACCCTATGTCTAGCATAATATCATAAGCATACTTTGAGATAACTTAATTTATGAAGAGGGCAAACCTAGTCTACCTGAACGCCAACAAAAACCCCAAAGAACCCGCTAAACCACCAATTTTCCTTTTTGAAAAATTTCTGCAAGAAGTCCCGCTATTAAAATCACAGTCTACCAATCAAATTGAGCATATTGATACCCATATTACACTATTTTGCTTCGATTAAAAACTTTCATAAATATCCCATATGGGGTCTATTCACAAAAATCCCATTTTTGAAACCAATACAACATCCCACTATGCTCAAGAAATATTAACCCCTACAAAGTGGGTGAATTTCAAGCCATAATGGTGCTAAACTCAAGTTATCAAGCTTCTAGGGAGTTTAGATAAGAATGGGGAAATAAATCATTAAAATAATATAAGCTTAGCACATATTTGAAGGAGAATCATGTAAATGAACCCTTCCCAAGCTCCAAGATCATCCACTATTGATTTTCTCATGAACTCCAACTCCTTAGGGTTTTAGTCTATTGAGAATAGGAGAAAAATGTTTAAAATTTGGCTGGGTGGGGTATTTATGCACTTCCCAGGAATACGTGTTCCACTAAAGTAGACATTTGGCATCTTTAGAGGTAGACGCTAAAGCACCCATATAACCGCTAAAGCGGTCCCCCAACGAATAGGCTAGAACTTGGGCTGCTTTAGTGCTAGTCGCTAAAGTGCCCAGGTGATCACTAAAGCAGTACCTGGTGGCTGAGCTAGGGCTGCTAAAGATCCTAAATGGTCGCTAAAGTTTTCGCTGCTAAAGTGCCCAGACTCAATGGTGTATTTAAAATTTCCATCCGAGGTTTTTCCAATAAAACATGGGTCCCACGCCTACTTACTATTTCTCTTAACTTTCTCTTAACTTTCAGACAACAACCAAAAATGAGTCTTGGAGTCTCGGACCCAAACTAAGGGTCCACCCAACCTAGAATCACTATTCTAAAGTTGTTGGAACAATCAAAATTATCATACAAGGTCATTTGAATAAAGTTTCTTCCCGGTAGCCAATTTGAACTAGCGAAGGTTTCAAAATAACGAATAGGCTCTAAAAACCAAATGAACTATTTGGTAACTGAGCTGTCAGTTCCAGCCAATCATAAATGACTTGGGTAGCTTCAAGAAATCTCTAAACAAGAAAATGACGAGGAATAGAGAAAATGACTTGGAGGTTCATAACAATATCCACTACTAAAAGAACTTTTGTCCAAAAAAGTAAATGATTAGGATGTATCTAAAGCACCAAATAGGTGAGGATACTGGGCCCACATGTCGCTCTTGATCTCCCAAGTTGCTTCCTTAACTGCACGGTCCCTCCACTAAACCTTAACTATAGTAATCTCTATAGTGCCAACTGCCTAACGTCACGAGTAAAAAGGAGCACAAAATCTTCCACAAAAGCCAAACACTTATCCAACTGAACTAAGTACCATACAAGCATATGAGACAGGTCGAGAATGTATCGTCGCAACATGGAAACATGTAAAAATGAACGGATAGTAGAAAAATTTAGGGGTAAGTCCAACTCGTAAGCCACCTTACCAATTGTGTGAAGGATCTCAAATTGTCCAATGTATCTAGGGCTGAGCTTGCCTTTTCTCCCAAATCTCATCACACACTTCATAGGCGATACATGGAGGAACAACCAGTCACTAATTCAAAATCTCAAGTTATGAGATCTATGATCTATAGAAGCCTTTTACCTACTCTAAGCTACTCAAAACCTATCTTGAATCACCCCGACTCTATCCAACGACTCTTGAATTGAGTCAGTACCACTGGGGCCTGATCTCAAAAGTCTCAAACCATTCTATTAGAGATTGAAATCTCCAACAATATAAATACTCAAAAGTCTCCTTCTCAATAATTTAATGAAAAAATGTTATTATATGGAAACTCTACCAAGGGTAAGTACGGCTCCCACTGACCTCCAAAATCCATAACACATGCTCGAAGCATATCCTCAAGAAACTGAATAGTCTGCTCTGACTGCTCATTGTTCTGAGGATGAAAGGCTATACTAAGATCCACTTGAGTACCCAACTCCTCCTGAAACACTCTCCAAAATCTATAAAAAATATCAAACCCCAATCTAAACTTATAGATATAGGCACAATATGCAAACAATCTCACTATCATAATAACAGGCCAACCTCTCAGCATTAAAAGACATTTGAATAAGAACTAAATGTGATGACTTGGTCAATTGATCGACAATGACCCAAATACCATTAAAACCAAAGGAAGTATGAGTCAAGCCACTACCAAAGTCCATGGTGACCTGCTCCCATTTCAAATCAAGAACGGATAATCTCTATATCAAACCACCAAGTCATTGATGCTCTTCCTTTACCTAACAACATAGGCAATGAGCTACAAAGTCTGCCACATATCTCTTCATGACACTCTACCAATAATACTATCTCAAATACCTACACATCTTCCTATACCTTGGTCAATACAATATCTAAAGTTGTTAGCTTCATGAAAATCGACTGAATTAAGTCATCAACCCTCAAAACACAAATACGACTATCAAATCTAATGACACCCTCAGAATCTAGGGTAGTGCTTGTTACGACCTGATTTATGAGTCCTGATGGCACCTACTAAATCTCGTCATTGGGTAAGCTAAAACAATAACCTAGAGCTAACCCAATGGGTTAATTAGGTAGGAAATATCCATCCTAGGCGAAATTCAAGAACACAATATACAAATAAGCAAAGGTTATAGATAGATAAATACAATTAATACAAGATACAAATCCCACGTTCTGGTAGAGCTAGTATAAGAGTATCTAATAGTATCAATACAACTCAAAGTCTAGAATAGTCACTACATTTATCTCAAAATAAAAGACTGAAAATAAAGATAGAGAGAAATAGGTAACTCGAACTCCAAGATCTCACCCTATCTCTAAAAATCAATTAGTGCATAAAGAACAATCAATGACAATAGCTAGTGCTCAGATCTGCACGAAAAAAGGTATATCAGTGTTGTTTAAGTACCAAAGCAATGGGTACTCAATAGGCTTCATCGCCTGACTGAGCTAAATCATGATATAAATATGATAAAATGCAAGATAACCAAAATTAAGTTAAGGTATAGAAATGAACCTAAATAATCTCCAACATCGCTATACTTAAAAAGTAAGTAAATCAAAATAAAAACACAACAAAAGGTATCAACACATGCCAATATCATCGTGCATAAATATTAAGCAATTTGGAATTATGTCGTGTCATAAAACAGTAACACAAGCAACCACAAAGAACTCATCACAACCTCCCATATGACTATAGAGTGCACCATAGAGAAGAATGAAGCAATCAACCAACATTATAGCTAACTTACATCATCATATAACTATTATTCAACAATAAACATTGAACGATTATTTACCAATATTTTGCAATTCACTAACATTAGGCAATCTACTCAGCTTCCGTAATATTATCATCATTTATCAATCTTGGCCATAATATGCAATTGTCACTATTTTCTAGAAAACCATCCCTTGTTACTAGTCCATTTGACTACTAGTCATCATATAACCTCTAATCATTTTTAACCACAATTTACCATATAGCCACTAATTCTTAATTCTTAACTGGTCATTATTAGCCACTTAAACAAATTTCAAACACTAATCCTTATTTAACACTAATCATTAACTATACTATTTTAAAAACATTTATCACTTCCGGGCTACAACCAGCATCCCTAATATAAACATCACCTAGATCACGCATAAATGTACATACATATGAGCATATAATTGGCCATACATACGGCTTGTCAGACTTGAATCGATAGACGTACACATAGGCACATTAATATAATAATCCTTCATCCTTGCCTGGTATTAATGCATCATTATAATCATCCTCCATCCTTTTTGGGTATCAATATTATCACAACATCGCCTTTTTGGGTATTAAAATATCTTCATAATATCCTCCGACCTTGATAGGTATTATTGCATCATCATAATATCCACTGGCCTTGTCAATTATTACCATATCATCATAATATCCTTTGAACTTGTCAAGTATCATCATATCATAATAATATCCTCTGGCCTTACTGGATATTATCATAATATCCTCTGGCCTTACCAGGTATCAATGCACATATATAATCATAATAAGTGGTAAAATCAATAGCATAAGCAATCATAAAATGAAGGATCATTATTTTAATCATAATTAATGGAATAACATCCCAATATAATCAATAAGCATGACTTCTAACATAATTCATGGTACAATTGCTAATATCATCGTTAGAAATATTTTCTAGCATAATTTCTTAGCATGATTATAATCATAAGTAATATCATGAGAGATGAATCATTAATATCCCATTTAATGGCCTATCATTAGCATAAAAGATAGTTTATCAATGCCTAAGCAATAGCTAATCCATGACATGATCTATAGCCTATTCATAGCATAGTCAATAACATAATGTACTGGTGAGACTATATCATGGTCAAGGGCTCATTCAATAGGATATCTGGTAGCCCAATCAATAGCCACAATGATAGCATAATAATAGCTCCCCATAAGCTTAACCAACAAATTCTACATATGGCATAATCATTAGGCATTATTTCTAACATTATTCATCATGACCAATAAGTACAACGGTTCTTCAACACTACCTAAAAAGGACATCCTCTAAGCATTTATAAGTGTATAAGGGTCTCAAGATGACTATTCAATAATCTTGGCATATGGTGGGTCAAAAATCCTAATTATAACTCGCTGAAATACATTCTAAGTCAAACACTACCTCAGAATAGGCTATGGTATCTTAATCCACACTTAGATGTATAACAAACCACCATATATCCTACGGTAGAGATTCTTCTCAAGCACTTAAACTAAATCCAATTAAACTAAGGCAACCTTCATTAGTGTAAGTAACTAAGGTCAAACTTACCCTAAGCATGATTTTTTAGAGCATTCTACTTAATTTAGAGCAAACTAAGGCATTCTCATTCTAAACATGGTTAATGAAGTCTAAAGAAATAAGGTTTAAGGCATTAAGTCAAGTATTTCACTCTACGGGTTCAATTTAGCCTAAATGATCCAACTAAACCCAAATCTTGCATTTTTTTCAATCCAAAACCTAAAACCCATCTCAAATCCAACACAATATCATAAGAATACTATGACACGACTTAATATAACAAGGGATTAACCCAGCCTACCTCGACGTTGAAGAAAGCTCAACGAACTGCTAAGTATTTGCTTTTTCCTTCCGAGAAGCCTCCTTAAGATGCCAGACTATCAAAAAAAAAACTTTCTACTCATCAATACGAGGATACTGATACACATATTGCACTATTATGCTTTGGTTTCAAAATTACCTCAAAACCCCATTTGGGTCCCACTTGCAGAAATAATATTTCCAAAACCAATACAACATATTATCAAGATCGAGGAATCATTACCCTCATAAATGGGTGAAAACCAAGCTAATTTAGGGCTAAAATCAAGAACTAAAGGTTTTCTGGTTTTGAGTATCAAATCATGAAATTCAACCATGAATTTAGAGGATTCTTACATTAAATTTGTAGGAGAATTAAGAAAAGGATGTTAATCTAGCTTCCCTAGCATCCACAAGCTTCAATTTTAAGCTCCCACACTACTTTAAAGTTTATCTCTCAAGGGAGAAGATAAAAAGGCTAAAATCATGGAAATAGGCAAATTTATACCTAGTCAAGGGCCTCAACTATTTCTATCACGACCTACAGGTGTGAGATCACACTACCTTGGCCCTGTACATATTGATCGTGATCGTGACAGGCGTTGGAGATCACACTATATCCTCTACATGAGCAATTCTGTCAAGTCCTCAAGGTTTATTCAGAACCCTGCATACGTAAATAAACTATGCAACCATACCAAATTCAATATTTTGGATACAATGTTGCACTTAAATTTTCCATTCGTGGTGACTTTGATCAAATGTAAGTCCCACACCTATATTTCATTTTCTTAACTTTCCAACCAATAGGTCAAAAAAAGCTCGACTACCTGGGGACTCGAACCAAAGGTCTACCTATCTTAAAATCAACATTCACGAGCTACTGCAATAATCAAAATTTACATAAGAGATCATTTTACTAAAGTTTTCATTCGGTAGCCATTTGGAACCGACAAAGACTTCTAAAAGGTGAATTGGTTCTAAAAACCAAATGAACTGCCCAGTAACTCAAACATAAGTCCCAGCTATGGAAAAAGCTCTGACGGAAAAAATATTTAAAAATATGGAAAATGACCTGACATGTCATTATAGTACTCTCACACTCACCATTCAACATCTGATCGTGAATGATGCAAAGTCTCTTTTCCTTAAACTGGCAATCCTAAATCTGCTCAAATAGCGAGGACCTTGCCTCAACATAATCAAGAATCCTCCTAGGATATGAAATATCAAGTTGTACCATCAATTATACTAAGGACTAAATGTCCTATGCCAACGACCTCTGAGAAACTAAAACACAAAGCCAAGCTACCCATACTCCCTACCTTCTGACTCAAGGCTTCTGTTACTACATTTGCCCTGCCCGTATGATATAAGATAGAGATATCATAATCTTTAAGCAACTCCATCCATCTATAATGCCAAACATTAAGCTCTCTGGGTCATAAGATGTTAAAGACTATGATGATCTGTGAATATCTCACAATGCATACCATTAAGAAAATGGCTCAAGATCTTAACCACAAGCACTACCACCACCAACTCCAAATCATGAATGGATATTTGCGCTAGTGCACCTTCAGTTACCTCAACGAATAAGTAAAAAAATGACCCTGCTACATCAATATAAACCCCAAACCAAAACTAGAAGCATCACAATACACATTGAATCTCTCATCCTCAACAGGAAGGGCTAAAATAGGTACTGAAGTGAGAAATCTCTTGAGCTTCACAAAGCTCAACTCAGCTCCTCAAACTATCGGATAGAAATTTTTTGTCGAGTTAATCTAGTCATAGGCACAATAATATTAGCAAAACTCTCAACGAAGAATTTATAAAAACAAACCAAACCAATAAAGCTATGAACCTCAGTCGGAGATTTAGGCTTTCCCCAATCAGAAATAGTATCAATCTTCATCAGGTCTTCTATAATACCATCCTTAGACACCATATGTCTAATGAATATCACCGACAGAAGAAAATACTTGCACTTAGATAACTTGGTGAAAATCATATGGCCTCTTAAAGTATGAAGCACAATCCTCAAATCTTCTCATGGTCATATTTACTTCTCAAATATAAAAGGATGTCGTTGATGAACACAATCACGAAAAAATTTAAATAAGGCCAGAATATGTGGTTTATCAAATCAATAAATGCGGTTGGATCATTAGTCAACCCAAAAGACATCACTAAAAACTCATAATAACTGTAATGGGTCCTAAAAGCTGTCTTCGGGATATCCTCAGTTTGAATCCTCAACCAATGGTAATCGGACCTTTAATTAATATTAGATAGCACTGTTGCTCCCTGATGCTGGTCAAATAAATCATCAATGTGGTGTATAGGATAGTGGTTCTTCACTGTAACCTTATTAATCTGCCTATAATCAATATACATACATACGGAGCCATATTTGTTTTTCACAAACAACACAGGAGCTCCCTAAAAAGACACACTTTGTCCAATGAAACACTTATCAAAAATATCTTGGAGCTAAGAATTTAGCTCTTTATGCTTGGCAAGAGCCATATGATAAGGTGCCATAGAAATAGATTGGGTACCCGACTCCAGATCAATAACAAACTAAATATTGTGCTTATGAGGAAAGGCAGGTAGATCATTAGGTAAAATATCAGGATACTCACAAACTATAGAAAAAGAGCCATGCGATAGACTCTACATACTAAATCATGAATATAAGAGAGACAAGACTCGCAACCCCTCAAAATAATCCTTCTAAAACATATATAAGAAGTAATCCCCAACGGATAACAACTAGAAGCTCCGTGCCACACGATTGTGGGTATACCATGCGTGGATAAGGTAATGATCTTTACAAAACAATCTAGGACCGCATGTAAACAATCCATTCTTAAAATCATATTAAATCCACCATGTCTTATATAATAACATCAAAAAAAGTATCTACATCACTAATAGTCACAACATATGATCTGAAAACCCAATCCACTACTAAGGAAGCATCCACGAGAGTAGATATACGCAATGACGTATATAACTAATCCTAAAATAACTCTAATTGTGGAGTATAATAAGTAGACAAATAATAATAAGTTTGATCACGAATTAAATAAAGAAAATGATGAGTTACAACATACAAAATTTGTATTTATAATAACTACATCTGAAGACTAAGCCTCGAGTCTAGCAAGTACTTTATATAGCTGACCACGCTTACCACCTGGGTAGACTTCTGACCTACCTACCTAAGAACCTTCAAAAATACCCTAGAACCTACCCCTATAACCATGTATACTATCTCTAGCTGGGGGATTACCTACCCTAATAGGTGGAATACTCTAGCTGAAGGAACAATCATGCAACTATTGGGAACCTCCCTCTAGAAATGACTAAAGGTTGCATACCTATAATATGTCTGAGGCATTGAAATAAAATCAGAAGATCCAACTGATCTAAAAGAACTATCACAACTAAAATATCAAGAAGATGAATACCTGAAAGATCGACCATGACCCTAGCTAAGATAATCACTAGAGCTAGACTGGCCTCTATCGATAATATAAAGCATATGCTGAATGGGTTTACTAGATAGACCCTAATGCTGATACAACTAAAGTAGAGGGTACCTACCCTGAGAACCACTACCTCTGAATCGGGAGCTACTATAACTCCCGGTTAATCTACCCAAATATTGTAGCCTCTTAACGCAGACCCTTGGGGCCTCGTGATGCATTTGCTTCTTAAGATGAGCATGATCAAATACCTCAAAAAAAGACCAACACACAACAACCAGACTTTGTGTAGACATGTAAAAAAGATTTCTCAATCCTCAGATAAAGCAATGAACCCTCTCATACACAGTAGTCAAAATAGAAGTATCATGCCTATCCAACTCAAAAAATCAAGCCTCATACTCTAGAAAATTCAAAGAGCCCTCATTCAACCTTAAAAATTTATTCTCAAATTATACCTAACATTGTAGGGCATATACTTTTCAAAAAACATCTTGGAGAACTAGGTCCATGTCAAATGGGAAGATCCAACTGGCCTGGTATCAAGATAACCTATCCACTAATGTTGAGCTGCAAAGTCTAACTAAAAATTAGTGAAATCCACACAATGAGTCTCAATAAGGTCTAAGTTATAGAGCCTATCCTTATGAGTAGTTAAGAACTTATATATCTCGATACACTAGAAAACTTAAGTGAAGCAATCCTAAAGAATCAACCCAACACCATATGCTCTTCGACAGACACAGCAGGTCGAGCAATTTCTTGATGAGCAACTACTGACGTAACACCTCAACTTTAGGAGCTGCAGTTGTAGGCTATACCCCCGTCTTAGTACCACTTTGATATGTAGACTTTAAACTATCAGATGATGTACCACCAACCAATACAAAAATCTCTACTAAAGAATACTTGAGCACTAAAGAAGAATTAAATCTAGATAGGGTATGGACTAGTCCATGGCCTATTGCTGACTATAATGGAATAATCTCTTGCTTGGGATAAGGGATAGGATTTGGTGAAGGCCTAATATCAAAACCTCTAAATGCGGTCACATATGGTGGCTATCTAAAATCTCTATATAATCCATGAACAATGATAGGATCCTTACGCTCGATCTTGACCCCCTCATTTCATATAGTAGTAGTATGTGTCCTAGCAATCTGCGAAAGAGTAAAACCAAAAGAATGCTTTAGAAACCAACTCAGACTCTTAGCAAGAAATGAGTGAATAAAGTGAATAACTCCTAAGAATTTCATATATCCTCTCAAAGATAAGAATCAGATGGCATCATTCTGATCCGCGGGACTTTAGTTAACATTACTCTTATAATAATAATACTGGTGAAACCTAGGTTCTAATACAAATTTGTCACGACCCGACTTATGAGTTATGATGGTACCTTCCCTAACCTTCCTGTAGGTAAGAAAAACCATATCCTAGAGTTAGAAGCAAAGAACTATGTTGGTGAAAAATGGCCAAAAAGCTAGAAATTTATAATCAAATACTTTAATAAAAATAAAGCAGTCATAAAGGTCTAATAAATAGATAGGAAATCAACAACCATCCCAAGACTCAGTAATGTCGATAGAAGAGCTACTACAAATGAACAATGAGTATTGAACAGTCAAATATAATCCATCTTAAAAATGAAAGACTAGGAATAGAAACATAGAAGGAAAAAGGGTAACTCCAACTCTAAGAGCATCTCTGAAACCAAATATGCACAAATGTCAAATCAGCAGTAACAAATAGTACTCAGATCTGCATTAAAAAGGTTCATAAGTGTAGGATGAGTAGAAAAACCATAGGTAGTCAGTAAACATCATCAACCGACTGAGCTAAATCATGGAATAAATATGATAAGATACAAGATACTAATAAGCTAAGTAAGAATAAAAGAGGCAAACCTAGAAATAAGCTTTGACACCGATAAATATAAATAAATAAATGCATAAGAGATAATAACGCAAAGATCATACTATCATAACTAGAATATTGGCTCTCTTAAAAACCAATAAGGGCGAAAAAGTAAATAACCCAGTGTAGGCCTCCATAATCCTGGAGGGTATAACCACGAAGCTAAGCAACCAAAAATTCGTAAATCACCAAATTATCATACAATAACCAAGAGTCCAGCCAAACCATATCATTTCATACATATATCCCAATCCCAGACTCTAATTGGAACACAATAGTATCATCACCATTATCATCATTTTCCGAACTTGAATCAGAACTTAATGATATCATTATTTTCCAGTCTTGAATCAAAACTCATATCATCGAATCATAGCAATGCACCACATCCACATGTCATATTGATAAATTAATCTATTAAATTATACCAATACCCCATCTATTACATTATACTGTTAACCATGCCTATAACCCATGTCACTAATCATAATCATATATTATTCCAATAATTGCATCCATATTATGAATTTTATCTGTGAGCTCTTAATTATTTCTTCAAGCCATATCGCATCTATAATCCATATAGTATATAATCTAAATTATAGAATCTAAGCCATATTATATCTATAAACCATATTATGTATCTTGTTGATATCCATATTAGTAAGCCTGTAAACAGGCCTTACTCGTAATCATATTTGGAAGCCATCACGATAATCACTTAAATAAGTCATTATTCATATTTGGAAGCCATATCAATATTCACACGTAGTCATTAATCATATTTGAAAGCCATATCAATATGTCATATATAAGTGTAAGCCATGTTATGGGCCATATTTACAGATCATACCATAAATTATATATATGAGCAAAAGATTAGCATCTGACTTCCTATATACAACTAGCATACTTAATAAATGTAATCAATCTCATCAAGCATCAAACTGAACATTGATAAGGGGTGAGGCGGTCGTTGTTAAATAACCCAACTAGACTCAGGATCGAATCAACAAGGTTCGAATTGTAGGCTTCAAATCTTATAGGTGTTTTAGTTACTACAAGTTTACCCGATATGATAATAAAAAGAATATGTAAAATAAAATGGGGGTATTTGATTTGGGGATAGTTTGTCAACTGACAATGCATGGATATAACACTTTTGATTTAAAATTAAGAATAGAGAGGGTCTTGGGATTATGTCTACCTAAAGGTAAAGTGTGTGGGTTAATGATGGTTTTGCATGAAGTTTAGTTGTTGATAAAAGGATAGGCTAGGTTAAAAGTCATTGTAGTCAATCTTTCTATAAAACAACGATTTCATCCATTGGCTCTTTAGATCACCTAACAAGTGTGCAATTCATAAAACCCTAAACCTCAATCAAGCATCCCTATTTCTAGGATGACGCTCTTGGCATGGCATAAAACCCAATCACACTTATTTCTAAGATTATAAAAGGTAGTAAACCATAGATTTTAATGTCCACCATTACTTTGTCCCTCTATAACCCTTTTTCAAGGATGTTATAGGGTACCTTAAGTTCACCTTCATCCTTTTATCAAGGATGACAAAGCGTTTTTAGAGTTTGGGGTTTTCACCCATCAAACCCATTTGGAGATTTGGGGTTTTCACCCATCAAATTCCAACTCATTACCCCAAGCACTGGTGGAATCCACACTCAACAACTAAAAATCATGTAAACACAATAACACCCACACATAATTATACTTTAGTTTTACATAGTCCTAAGACTAAATTATTTAGCTACTCATGAAGAAAGTAAATAGAGATATACCATGGGGATTATCCAAAACATCTATTCTTCGCAAAAATACTAAGAAATTAAGCTTCCAAGATTAGTTACACACTTTCCCAATTAGCTTTTCTTGCTTACAAATAAAAAATATCTATGAGGTAAGCAATACCTAATGAAGAAAGGGTTTTTGCGTTTATTTGATTTGGGATTCATTTATGTGATTTTAAAAAACCACCCTAGGGCCTAATCCCGCTGAACTGTGATTGCTCAAGATTGTTAACGATCGAGGCCACTCGACCGCGGCCACGTGGTCGTAGTTATGTTTTGCAACCACGTTATGCTGACTGTCTTAACTAACCACGATCGCAGATGAAGGACCGTGGTCACGGTAACTGAGGCAGATGTGGTCTAGGCTTTTAGTTGTACTCTACTTTGCTCCATTTTTATCCTTTTAAGCTCCATTCCATATCTTTTGATCTCTTCAACTCTATGCTTGTAATGAGTTGATATTAGTACATTTACTCACAAAAATGTCATTTATTCATTCAAAACAAGGTAGTGTACATAAATATTATTGAGAATAGGTGGTAAAATCACAACTCATCAATACCCCAAACTTAAGACCTTGCTTGTCCTCAAGCAACACTACCTCTTATTATGAGACAATTTTATATGTATGCCCTTATTCTATCACCCAATAATCATGATGACTTAAACTTGATTGCTACCACAAAAAGCTTTTCACATTTGGCCAATAGGCATTTAATGACTCTACTCATCATAAATAGAATAGGGAAGGATGCAATAGACTTCCAGAACCAACCACGTAATAACTACTAATACCCTAAAAGTGTTGACTACAATTATTCTACACTTCTGTTTATCTCACTGTACAGAAGATGAAAAAATCATCCACCTCAACTAGTTCACATGCCTACTCATATGAAAGGAAAAATTCAAACACCTAGTTACCAATAATGCAAAAAGGAATTTTAAATGCAAATACTCACTTTCTCAAGAAATTATCCATGTTAACAAGTACCATTCTATAGGCTTGCCCATATTTTTAATCATAACTACAATGACCAAACTTGGTTAGAAATCACAAAAGGAATTTTTGAACTTGTAATGTAGGTTTAGGGTAGGGTAGGATATTAACTTGGAACGATAAGGCTAAAGCCTTCTTGAACTTCTACATCATAACCCTTTTAAGTAATGCTATTTGTGACAGTTCTTTTCCTTTTACTAAATTGTCTACTATGCCCTTTTTACTTTACTCATATGCTCTTTGCCTCTTTTTCTTCACTTTTTTTTCATGTAATTAAAATTTATGCTTTTTAGTCTTTTAATGGATTTTCTCTTTCTTCAATGCAAAATACTTACTGGTCTAAGCTCGTAGGCACTTTCTTACAACTTCATGGATTAACTACACTTCTTTCTCTTTCTACCACCCCCAACTTAGGATTTTAGCTTTAGTTTTTATTCTTAAGTTCATGGAGGATATGATTCAAGTGAGGATGAATTAAACGGTCATAACTTGTAATGCATTTTCCAATGAAAAGTACAATGGCTCAAAGAGGGTGACTAGGGGTAACTCCTATGTATTGGGAGGCTTTTTAGGCTAAAGTGGGCTTCCAAAATAACAAGATGGCCTATGATCATTTTACCAACCAGGAACAATAAAAATTTACCTTTGAAAGACTAATGGGGAAGTTCTATATGGTACAAGTACACACAAGGTTAAGACAATTAACCTCACACACATGGCATGCTAATGTTATTAAGGAGGATAAATTGTTTTACCTATTTGAAACAAAGATGGAGCATCTACTATTTTTCAAAAGTCAATTTTTGGAGTCATAGGAAGATGGAAAATTTTGTTACAAAGTTACTCACGTCCATGCCTTCAAATTTTGCAAAATTTTTTGACGGAGGGGGTTGTTTTTAATTTGTATCTGCACCACACATAATTTTCTAATCATAGAAACAAACTAAGCTTTAGTCTTACACTGAAAACTGTAGTGTGGGCGAACCATCCATTTGGTTACTCAAACTTTACCAATGGATATGAATGTCATGCCAAATCATCGTTGATACAGGTACTCAAACTTTCCTTGTATTTTATGGACTTGATGCCATAGGTACTCAAACTTCCCTTACACCTATGGTTAGAAACCCAATCACGATGGAAAAGCTCTTATATTAAAACAAAAATAGAGAGATATACTAAAAATAGAGTAAATAATTTGCGCAAATATAGGCACTATCAAAGTGTCTGAATATGACAACCCATATAAGAATTTTCCAAAAGAGTAACAAAGTGCGCAAAAATGTCAATAATATAGGCCCAAATCAAATGAATAATGAGGTACCCCAAACTAGAAAAGGTCACAGTGTCCCCATTGCATAAATAATAAAGGATAAAAGGGATAAGAGTGCTCCCTGGAAACATGTAAGGGGCTAACATCTCTTTTTTTGCATTATATTCATTCCCCTTAATATTAGATCAATTCTGCAGTTGAAAACTTGAACGGAATGTGCAAAAAATGTAAAGAAAATCAAGGGATGAGTGGCTGAATTAACTGCGATCGGGACTAAGTAACCGCGATCGCAGGCATGCCGATGACCGCGATTGATCCTGAGTGCCATGATCGCGATAACTGAGAGCATTTTTGCTCCCTAATTTTCCCCTATTTAGCTCCTTTTTATTTTACACCTATTTGATCCCAGTTTAGTTTGTAATGCCCATTTCCACATATGTACCCCTTTTAACACTTATGCAATGTACTCAGTAGTTCCACACTGGCATGAATTATTCATATTAAAAACCTAGCATTGACACTACTAAAACATAAAAACAAGGATATGAGCCATTTTTGTGGCATTTATAGGTTTCCTCCCACATAGCGCCTTAGTTATAGCTGTTGTACAACATTGTTCTTTCTTAAATTTCTAGGTAGTTCTATGATGACGCTCAACTCAATCCCATAATTGAGGAGTTAGATGATCATTGTCAAGTAACCCAATTTGAATTAGGGTCTAATCTCAAGTAGCAAATTATAGACTTCAAAGCCTATGTGTGTTCAAATTACTATGAAAGTACTCAAAATTATAAAAAAATAATATGTAAAATAAAATGGGGGGGGGGGGGATATTTGTTAGGAAACTTTATGTACAATCTATAGAAAATGATCAAGAGATGACACATTTGTTTTAAGAAACAATATTGGGGGAAATCTTGGGATTATGTCTACCTAAAGGTAAAAATGTGGGTTAAAGATGGTTTAGCATAAAATTTAGTTGTTAACTAAAGGATAAAGTAGGTCAAAGGTCATCGTGGTTTCTCTTTTGATAAAACCACAATGATTTCACCCATTTCCTCTTTTGAGAACCTAACAAGTGTGAAATTCATAATCATCCAAAACCTCAATCAAGAATCCCTATTTCTAGGATGATTCTCTTAACATAATTTGCACTATTAATACTCTTATTTCTAAGATTTCAAAAGGGGGTAAACCATAGGTTTAATTGTTGACCATTGCCCTGTCCCCCTATAACCCTCTTTCAAGGATGTTATGGGTTACCTCATATTCACTTTCATCTCTATTTTGATGATGGTAAAGGGTTTCTAGAGTATGGGGTTTTCATCCATCAAACCCATTTAGAGATTTGGGACTTTCACCCATCAAATTTCAACTCATAAGCTCAAGCAATGGTGAAATCCTTACTCAACAACTAAAAATTATGCAAACACAATTATACCCATACACAAATTACACTCTAGTTAAACATAATCCTAAGACTAGATTAATTTACTACGTATGAAGAAAGTAAAGAGAGATATAACATAAGGATTATCCAAAGCATTCATTCTTCACATAAATGCTAATAAATCAACTCTCTAAAATTAGTTACATACTTTCCTAATTAGGGTTTCAAGCTTTAAATTTAAAAATATCTTATGAGGTAAGCAATTCCCAAAGAAGGAAGGGTTTTAGATGATATTTCATTTGGTATTCTTCTATGTACTTTTATAGATCTAGCCCTAGGCATATTCCCGACAGCGGATGAATATCTACGATTGTGTCCATGCGACCACGGTTGTGTGTCGTGATCAAATTGTGCTTTCCGTCTTGACTGACCACGAGCGCGAATTGTGGTTGCATTAATTGAGGCTGGTGTAGTCTAGATCTCTAGCTGCACTCTTGTTTTCTCTCTTTGTATCATTTTTAGTCTCGATCCACATCTTTCGATCTCTTCAACTCTATGCCTATAAAGAGTGGATATTAGTGCATTTTATCACGAATATTTCTCATTCATTTATTTAAAACAAAGTAATGTGCACTAATATTTAGTGAGAATGAGTGGAAAAATCACCCCTCATCAATACCCCCAACTTAAGAGCTTTCTTTTCCTTAAGCAACACTACTACTCATTATGAGAGAACTCATACGTATGCCCTCATTCTATCACGCAATGATCATGATGACTCAAAATTGATTAGCAAAAGATTTTCACATATTGGAAAATAGGCTTTTAACGACTCCCCTCATAATAAGATGATATAGCAAATGATGAAATAGACTTTGGAGAGCAACTATGTAACAACCACTAACACTCTAGAAATGTCTCACATGTTGACGACAATCATGCAATAATTCTTATTATCTCATTAAGCAGAAGATGACAAAATCACCTACCCTAACTAGTTCTCATGCCTTCTCACAAGAAAGGAAAAATTCACACACCTAGTTAGTAAGCATGCAACAAGGAATTTTAAGTGAAAACACTCACTCTCTAAAAAATTCTCCATGATAACATGTACCATGCCATAGGCTTGCCCCTATTTTCAATCACCACTGCAATGACCTCACTTAGTTGGGAATCACTAAGAGCTTTTTGTGCTTGTAATGTAGGTTTTGGGTTGGGGTAGGATATCATTTAGGAATAACATGGATACACCCATCCTTGAACATTCACATCACACTTTTTCAATCCTCATTTTTGGATAAGGGTCACTCTTCTTTAATTTCTTTCTTTTCTTACGCCGACTGATAGCTTTCTTTGAGCACCACTTTTCTTTCATTTTTTTTCTTACAACTTACGCGTGCTTTATTCCTTTGATGGACTTATTCATTTTATATTTATTTATTTTTATAGTTCAAGCTCATGAGGCATTTCACTAATAACTTTGTGGCCTTCCAATTTATTCCATCAACTTTTACCACTCCCAACTTAGGATTTTAGCCTCAAGTTACATTGTTAAGTTTAAGGAGGGTTTGGATCACAAGGGAGATAAAAAAGATGGGTCACGGGTTGTAATGAGTTTGCCAAAGAAAGGTCCAAGGGCTCAAAGTGGTTACTAAGGATAATTATGAATACATAAGATTTTTAGGCTAGAATGAGCTTCCAAAATTACAAGATGGCCTATGATCATTTTACCAACCACAATCAAAATTTATCTTTGAAAGAAAAATGAGGCAAGTTCTAGATTGTATAAGTACACATGAGATGAATACTATTAACCTTACACATATGGCATACAAATTTTGTCAGGGGTTCAATTGTTCTATCCACTTGAGACAAAGATGGAGTATTCACTATTTTTGTAAAGTCAACTTTCAGAGTCATAGAAATTGGGAAAAATTTCATCATAAAGTTGTTCACGTTCATGCGTTTGAAATTTACAAAAATTTCAGACAGAGGGGGTTGTTTACTTTTGAATTCACACCAAACATAATTTACTTATCATGGAAACCACCCAAGCTATCATCTCACATTGCAAATCATAGTACGGGCTACCCACCGTATGGTTACTCAAACTTCACCTATGGATTCTTATGTAATCCTAGATTATCAATGTTATACGTACTCTAACTTCCCTTGAATTCTAAGGCCTCGGTGCCATGGGTACTCAGACTTCCCCTGCACCTATGGTTAGAAACCCAATCAGAATAGAACTAAAATAATGTAACATACCCAGAACAAAATAGCTAGTCTATGCAAATATGGGCACCATTAGAGTGCCCGATTATTATAACCCAAATATAAAATAAAGGCAGGAATTATCTAAAAGTGCAGAAAAATATGCAGAGATATCAATAAAATAGGCCCAAATTAAATGACTAATAATAAAGAGACACCCCCAACTAAAAGAATAGCAGCACCCCTACAGCATAAATAATCAGCGGCAAAAAAAATAAGGGTGCTCCTTTAAATCACAGGAAGGGCTTCTATCACTATTAGACTCTGCATCACCACTCTTTTCCTAAAGATCGGACCACTCGATTAGGACCTCATCGTCACTGTCTACCCTAGAAGAATGAAGTCTATCTCGGTTCCATAGAATATCCATAGGCCCTTCACACCCTTCCATATCTTGATTAAGAATTCATCGCTTATCTTCTCCCTTGTAAATATTTTTTCATATGAAATCTAGAGGTCTCAATGTAACTCTTTAAAAGAGGACTAAGACTTTTCAAGTTTATCAAAGGTAGCTATAATACCCCATACCTTTTCTAGCTAAAATCCATCCCAAGAATGTTAAAGAATATCTTCCAAAATGGATGATAATTATTTTGTGTGAAATTTCCTAGATTTGGAATTTACTTGGTGTGAGAAATTGTTGAAGCTTTCCATCAATACCAAATTTGCCAAATTTTGACACTAGGTGAAGGATTTATAGCACTATTAGGTTGGCAGTGTGTCACCTGGACCCTTAGCGCATCGCGAAGAAGAGCAAATTCACATTTGTCAATTTCTAGTGGCCCTCCGTGATAGTGGCGCGTTGTGGAGAAGGCCAAATCCCTAATTTTTTGATTCCAGTAAAGATCCACGATAGTGGAGCATTGCACCGAGCTTCCAGGTCCAATAGAAGTTTGGAATGCGATACCAACGCTTCGCACTACAACGCATTTTCCTAGTTGGCATTTTTCCAGTGGAGTGTCGCGCCAAGGTCAAAAATTGAGACCCCAGTTTATTTTTCTAGTTTTATTTAGGAGTTTAAAAAGGGTATTTTGGAATTTTCCCAACCCCCAATTTGTCCAAACACACGATTAAACCCTTTTAGAAGTATCAAATGCTAAGTTTCATTAAAAGTACTCTCATCTAAAACCCTAGGCTTTAGCATTCATCTCCAAAAAAGTCAAAATTTCCACCATCCTTTTTCCAAATTATTTCAACATTTAAGATCCCTATAACAAGAGCTTCAAGAATCTTCATTCCAGAGCACAAATAGCATCTCAAAATGCAAGATTATTCATTTAGTTCATCATCTAAGGTATGTGTAACACCCCGATTCGCTGAATTGGAGTGCTATACAATGCTCATGACCCAGTGGGACTATAAGCTGACCAATGACTGATATTTGTACTTATATACTGCAAATCATGATATAATAATACATAATACATAGAACTATAAGGCCATAAGCTTCAACTGAATACAATTATGTGGGTGAAAATACCCAAAACAACTCAATCTAAACATAAGTCTGAACATAAATCTGAAAGCCTCTAAACTATCTGAATAAGGAGTTGAAGGAACATGTCTCCAACTAACTCCATAAAATTAAACTGAAGAAATAAATAAATGAATCAAATCATATTGTCCTCAGATCAATGAGGACTTACTGTTCTCTGCGACTAGAATGCTACCGCTACTGCTGGGCTGGAGCTCGTGTCTCGGAACCTATGGTGTAAATTGAAAAGAAAGCACCATAGCGCAAAATTCTTCAGTACAACTGCAGTACTGAGTATACGAGGAAGGTAGGCTGAACATAAAGGGTTTCATGTATGAACAACACTGACTGACTAATATAAACGTGGGAGTACAAACACACATATATAGAAACTGGGACTATGAATACGTGACAGCATGACCTGTAAGCTAATACATGATTTACTGATAACTATCATGACTGATACTAAAACTGATAACATGGACGACTGTATCTGATTGTCCTGTATATACTGAAATCTAAATAACACCCTGAGTTTATTTACTTAGACTAGTACTGAAATTGTGGGAAGTAGTGTTTAACCGACATGCCGCATGTATGCCGTTATGGCTAAGCTGAGGTCCAATCTCTGCCCCAACTGAAGGGGTGTTAATACCGCGCCACGAGTAAGGACAGCCTGTGAGTAACCCTTATCTGGCGGGCACTCAATGAGAATGGTGGGAACCCTAAACTGACGGGTTAAGATACCTCATCAACCCTAATCTGACTAGTTAAGATGTCTCAACCTACGCTGGCTACATAGTTCTAGAACACAAGGATGACTACTAAGAATCATACCCTGAACTGGCGGGTGAGTTACTATCCTTGGGTCCACACGGTGCTAACCTTTACTCCCATCTGGAGAGACTGTAATGAATAACTGACTGTATATGACTTAATCTTACTAAATTCTGTTGACTGGCGGAATGTTACTGGTATCTGATAACTGACTAAGATCATGAGGTTTTCCTGAGTCACATGACTGGCTGAAGTATATGGAATCATAGCTTGAGTTCGGATTTCGTGAAACATGACATGGATCTAGGTACAAAGCTATAGTTTTTGTGTAAAAGTACCCCCAGGACTCGATGAAAGGAAACTGATACACATGACTGACTTGATCATAAGAGTAGAGTCCATAATTTATAATATCATAATTAGGGATCTCATACTAAGCATGGTTATCAACAATGTATTACATGGAAAGGATTTCATATCACATGGAAGTACTTGCACAATCTTAATATCATGTTCATTGCATAATCATATTGGCAACACATACCAATAGTATAGAAGTTCATGTGGATTGCATGGTTATCATACATCTTGTTCATAAGTTGGATTTGCAAGTAAACATAGCATAATATCATAAGAATAGTTCATAAGTATTCCAACAACATTTACAAGGCACATTATAAACATAGAAGTCATTGGAACGTAAGGGCATATCATGAATCCTTCACTTAGTCACAATTTAGCTATATTACATGATTTCTAGTTTCTTAGGCAATTTATCAAACACCTTACATGCACATCTTAAGAATAGGTGAAATCATCAAATTATACATCATGAACAACCAAATTTACATATTTTCAACTCATATAATATCATGAAATTCAAAACAAGCATATAAAGATGCCATGTTGGGAATCACCTAGTATCAATAACATGATCATCATCACCCAACAATATAGAAATCATACTTTATGGAAGAAAAGGATGCATAAATCAACTCACACATACCTTAGAAGAAAGATTCTTGATGACTGACGGAGGAATTTCCTTTAAATCGGATCTTCAAGCTTAGTTATGCAACCCTAGTTGTTTTTCTCTTTTAGTTCTCTTGGATGATGAGCTTTGAGATGATAATTGGGTTGTAATATGATTAGAAGCGATATATTTCGTAGGGTTAAGTTTAGGGACGTGTAAGGAATGTTAAAGGACTTAATTACCCTTAAAATAACTCAAAACAGAGTGTTTTTGACGCCTGGAATTGACTTAGGCGGCGCCTAAGTGATCGCCTATGATTGGGTTGGGCGGCGCCTAACCAATCGCCTATGCTTGGTTTGGGAGGCTCTTAACCAATCGCCTATGCTTACTATCTCTCATGAAAATGGGCATAGCTTTTCGCTCGGGTATTGGATTAAGGTGAAATTGGTATCGTTGGAAAGCTAATTTGATTCTCTACAATTGGTGGGTCTAAATCAGAAAAGAATTCCACATTATCATCGAGTTATACTAGTTCAAACATGACCCTAGCAAAATCGAACACTAAAACTTGATGGATTTAAAAAAACTCTTAGATTGTATTACCTTAAGTGACTCATATTAACATGCTTAATGCATCATAAGCTATCCTATCACTAGGATATTAATTGTAAGTAATGTACTCAAGTATGAATCACAGGATAGGAAATTTCATACGTAGGAATACTTATTCACTTCCTAGCTTAGAAATATGCGGGGTATTACAATATCTCCCCTTTGGGAACATTCGTCCTCAAATGAGAATTTACTAAGAAGGGATACAAGACAATAGAACCTAAACTAAACATGAAGAACTGAAACTTGATCTTATGACTGACATGCTAAACATACTGAACTCGTGCATATCTAATGCACGGACAACTGACACATGAATGCATGACTAAGTATGAAACGGTTAATAGGTACCAAGTGTATACTGGAAACTTGAACATGAATTGAATAATATTTAGGAGAACTATTACCTTGAGATTGATCTGAATTGGCGGAGAAGAGGTGAGGATACTTGGTACGCATATCTGCTTCTGCTTCCCAAGTAGCTCCCTCATGAGACTAATTTTGCCAAAGAACCTGGACTAGAGGGACTTCTTTGTTTCTCAATCTACGAGTCTGATAATCTAAGATTTTGAATGGAATCTCTTCATAAGAGAGGCTGTTCTAAATGTTGATGCTCTAAATCGGGACAACAACTATTGGGTCACCTATGCACTTCTTTAGCAAAGACACATGGAAGACTGGATGGACTGAGGCTAGATCTAGAGGCAACTGAAGCTCATAAGCTACCTTGCCGAAGCGACAAAGTATTCTGAAGGGACCGACATTCCGAGGACTGAGTTTCCCTTTCTTGCCGAACCTCTTCACTCTTTTCATGGGAGAGATTTTAAGATAGACATAGTTATTGACCTCGAACTCGAGATCCTTTCTATGAACATCTGCATAGGACTTCTATCGGCTCTGATCATCCTAGAGTCTCTCTCTGATCAACTGAACCTTCTCTAAGGCCTCGAATACTAAGTCAGGACCTATGATTAAAGCCTCACTAACTTTAAACCAACTAACTAGAGATCTATATCTCCTACCATAAAGAGCTTTGAATGGAGCCATCTAAATACTAGAATGATAACTATTGTTGTATGTAAACTCAATCAAAGTCAAGTGGTCGTCCTAACTTCCCTTGAAGTCAATTGCACATGCCCTTAGCATATCTTCAAGAGTCTGAATGGTCCTCTCTGCTTGACCATCTATCTGAGGATGAAATGCTGTGCTGAGATGGACTTGGGTACCAAGACCCTTTTGGAATGCTTTCCAAAAGTGAAAAGTGAACTGGGTACCTCTGTCTGAGATGATAGATAGTGGAACACCGTGTAACCTAACTAACTCCCTGATATAGAGTTTGGCATAATCCTTGGTGGAATAAGAAGTACGAATAGGAAGGAAATGAGATGACTTGGTCATTCTATCTATAATGACCGAGACTAAATTATACAGATGACGAGATTTAGGCAAACCCATCACAAATTCCATGTTAAAATCTTCCCACTTCCAAGTGGGAATGGTGAAATCTTGCATGGAACTACTAGGTTTACGATGCTCTATCTTAACCTGCTGACATGTAGAGTACTTATCTATAAACTCTGCAACATCTCTCTTCATCCCACTCCACTAGTAGATCTCCCGTATGTCGCGGTATATCTTAGTGGTCCCTAGATGAATAGAGTATCGCGCACCATGCGTTTCTACAAGAATTTGCTGTCTTAATTAATCTACTCCTGGAACACATTGACGACCTTGACAACAAAGAATATCATCTCCCCCTTAGGAGAAAACCTTGACTTTTTGATTCCGAACTGACTCTTTGATCTTGACAAAGCTAGGATCCCTATTTTGTTTCTATTTTACCACAAAAACTAGAGATGAAACTAAATTACTATGAACACATACACCACCCTCTGAAGAATCGACTAAGCGAACGCCTAGTCTAGCAAGCTGATGGATCTCCTGAGCCATCTTTTTCTTACTATCCTCAACATGAGAGATACTACCCATGGAGAGTTGACTGAGAGCGTCGACCATAATATTGGCCTTGCCTGGATGATAAACAACACTTATGTCATAATCCTTCAAGAGCTCTAACCACCTTCTCTGGGGAAGATTGAGATCTTTCTGGGAAAAGACATACTGGAGGCTTTTATGGTCTGTGAAGACATCTACATGAACTCAATATAGATAATGCCTCTAAATCTTCAAGGTAAAAACTACCCCTTCTAACTCAAGATCAACAATAGGATAATTCTTCTCATGTGGCTTTAATTTTCTAGAAACGTAGGCTATGACCTTACCATGCTGCATGAGTACACAACCTAAACCCACTCTGGATGCATCACAATAGACTAAAAAACTGTCTAAATCATCTGGAATAGCTAGAACTAGAGCAGAGGTGAGTCGAGTCTTCAACTCTTGAAAGCTCTTCTCGCATGAATCTTACCACTGAAACTTAGTCTTCTTCTGATTCAATCTGGACATGGGAGATGCAATAGAAGAAAATCCCTTGACAAACCGTTTGTAATAGCCAGCCAAACCCAAGAATCTCTTAATATCTAATGGAGATATGAGTCTAGGCTAGTTTCTTACTACTTCGATTTTCTGAGGATCTACTCTAATTCTATCACCGAAAATAATATGGCCAAGGAATGCTACTGATCTTAGAAAAATTTTGCACCTGCTGAACTTAGCAAATAATTGATGATCCCTGATAGTCTAAAGAACAATCCTGAGATAGTCTGCATGATCACGCTCTATGCGAGAACAGACCAGAATATCATCTATGACGACTATGACAAACATGCCCAAGTACTGCTTGAACACACGGCTCATCAATTCAATACAAGTTGTAGGGGCATTGGTAAGACCAAATGACATGACTAAAAATTCAAAGTGACCATACCGAGTATAAAAAGCTATCTTTGAAATGTCACATTCTCTAACTCTGAGCTGATGATAGCCTAATTGAGGTATATCTTGGAGAAGTAACTGGCACCTTGAAGTTGGTCGAATAGATCATCAATCTTGGGGAGAGGATATTTGTTCTTGACCGTGACCTTATTGAGTTGACGATAATCAATTCACATCCTGAAAGAACCGTCTTTCTTGCGCACGAAAAATATTGGCGCACCCCATGGGGAAACACTGGGTCAGATGAATCCCTTATCTAAGAGATCCTTCAAATGATCTTTCACTTCCTTGAGTTCTGTTGGTTCCATTCTGTATGGTGGAATAGAAATAGGTTGAGTATTTGGAAGAAGGTCTATGCCGAAGTCTATTTCCCTTTTGGGAGGAATGCCTAGAAGATCTTCGAGAAAGACATCTGAGTATTTTTTAACAACAGGGCCTGTTTTGAGGCTAGGATATTCAGAACTAGAATCTTTAACATGCACAAGATGATACATACATCCCTTAGAAATCATTTTCCTTTCCTGAAGGTAGGAAATAAGTTAACCCCCGAACGTTGAAATGCTACCCTTCCACTCTAGGATGGGCTCATTTAGGAACTGAAACTGAACTATCTTGTTTGTTCATTCGAATGTGGCATAGTAGGAATGAAGCCAATCCATACCAAGAATGACATCAAAATCAGTTATCTCTAACTCCACTAAAACTGCTTACATGGATTTCTAAGATATCATAACTGGGCAGTTCCTATGTACCCGCCAAGATATGATGGTTTTACCCACTAGAGTATAGACTAAGAAGGGCTCTGCTAGGACTTCGGGACTGATTCTGAAATCGCCTTCTATGTATGGAGTAACAAAAGATAAAGATGCACCTGGGTCTAGCAAAGCATAAACATGAACACGAAAAATCTGTAACTTACCAGTAACGACATCAGGAGAATTTCCTGATCCTACCGGGATTAAAGAGCATAAAGTCTGTTTGGGCGTTGTCCACTGGTAGCACTAGAAATGGCACCCTGTAGGTTCGGGCGACTGGACTGAGCTGTAGAATAATTTTGCTGACCCTGAAGACTTGAATGAAGAAACTCTCTAATCCTATGGCCTAGCTTGCCATAACCAAAACAAACATCTCTACTGGCTCTGCAAATGCGCTTGTGGTTCTTACCACAAGTTTGACAAAGGGGATTCGTTCGGGCACTTCTAACACTGACCTAAGATTTAGAGCCTGGCTCTTTGTTTTTATTACTATCTCTGAACTTCGGCACTGGGGCACTGGCAGAGGAAGGAGCTGGAATAGCTGACTTAGAGTGAATCTATGAATGGTTTCTTCCATCTGACTTGGGGTAAGGAAAGTTGAAATTACCTGACCTTGCTCTCTTGCTCTGCCTCTCCCTAGTCTTAAAATTCTACTTTTCTACTTTCTGGGCATGGGTCATAAGTCTTGCTAAGGTCATATTACCAATCAGCATCGCAGACCTACACTCATTTACCACACTATCGTTGACCCCTGACATGAACTTGCTCATCTTAGCTCTATTATCTGCAACCATATAAAGAGCATACCTGGATAGCTGAGTAAATCTGAGAGAATACTCCCTAACCGTCATATTCCCCTGCCTGAGGTTGATGAACTCAAGAACTTTGGCTTCCCTCAGCTCTTGGAGAAAGAATCTATCTTAGAAGGCTGTGATAAATTCCTCTCACTTGATAGGGCCTATATCATCTAACCTCTCAGACTTCCACTGTTTGTAGAAATCATGAGCAATATCCTCTAACTGGTAGGCAGCTAAATCAGTACTCTCAACAGAAGTAATACCCATGATGTCGATGACCTTCTAGACTTGGTCAATGAACTCCTCAGGGTCCTCATCAGACTTATACCCATGGAAAGATGGAGGGTTCATTCGCATGAAGTCCTGAACCCTAGCTGCTTTGGGAGTGGCCATTGGATTGGCCGGAATGACTGGTGGTATTTCATTTTATGTATCCATAGACTGAGCAAGTATGGTAAATGTAGCTCTAAACTCCGCATGGGAAACATGTTTGCCCAAAGGATCTTTAGGGTGAGAAGCTGGCTTGTTTTTTCTCCTTGGGGCCATGGTCTGGAATAAGAGAAGAATGGATTAGACTAAGAGTTTAACTTATAATTACGCTCACTAGTATGACATGAATGATGAAGAAAAGGGACTGTTCCTAAAACATCTTATAGCCTTCCGCACATACATGTGGCGACCAACACACCCATGTATAAGACTCTACTAGATACGGCTTCCAACTTCCTAGGACTCTATTGAACCTTAAGCTCCGATACAAAGTTTGTAACACTCTGATTTGCTGAACTGGAATTATACACGGTGCTCATGACCCCGAGGGACCACAAGCTTACCCATGACTGATATCTGTACCTGTATACTACAAATCATGATATAATAATGCAGAATACATAGCCCTATAAGGCTATAAGGTTCACCTGAATACAATCATGTGGGTGAAAATATCCAAAACAACTCAATCTGAATGTAAGTTTGAACATAAATCGAAAAGCCTCTAAACTACCAAATAAAGAGTTGAAGGAACATGTCTCCAACTAAATCTGTAAAACTAAACTGATGAAATAAATAAGTGAATCAAATCATATTGTCCTCACATCAATGAGGACTCACTGTGTCTCTGCGACTGGAATGCTACTGCTACTGTATGGATGGAGCTCATATCTCGGAACCTATGGTGTAACATGAAAAGAAAGCACCATAGCGCAAATGCGTCAGTACAACTGGAGTACTAAGTATACGAGAAAGGTAGGCTGAACATAAAGGGTTTCATGCATGAACAAAACTGACTGACTAATAAGAATGTGGGAGTGCAAAAACATATATATAGAAACTAGGACCATGAATACATGATAACATGACCTATAAGCTAATACATGGTTTACTGATAACTGCCATGACTGATACTAAAACTGATAAACTGATAACTGCCATGACTGATACTAAAACTGATAACATGGACAACTGTATCTGACAGTCCTGTATTTACTAAAATCTGAAGAATGCCATGAGTTCTTTTACTGAGACTGATATTGAAACTGTGGGAAGTAGTGTTTAATCGACATGCCCCATGTATGCCGTTATGGCTAAGCTGGGGTCCAATCTCTGCCCCGACAGAAGGGGTGTCAATACCGTGCCACGAGTAAGAAAAGCCTGTGAGTGACCTTTATCTGGCGGGAACTCAATGAGAATGGGGGGAACCCTAAACTGACATATTAAGCCACCTCATCAACCCTAATCTGATGGGTTAAAATGTCTCAATCTACGCTGGCTACATAGTTCTGGAACACAAGGATGACTACTAAGAATCACACCCTGAACTAGCGGGTGAGTTCTTATCCTTGGGTCCACTCGGTGCTAACCTTTACTCCCGTCTGGAGGGATTGGACATGAATAACTAACTGTGCATGACTTTATCTTACTGAATTTTGTTGACTGGCGGAATGTTACTAATATCTGACAACTGACTAAGATCATGAGGTTTTCCTGAGTCACATGACTGACTGAAGTCTATGTAATCATAGCTTGACTTCGAATATCATGAAACATGACATGGATCTAGGCACACAACTATAGTTTTCAGGTACAAGTACTCCTACGACTCGATAGAAGGAAACTGACACACATGACTGACTTGATCATAAGAGTAGAGTCCATAATTTATAATATCATAAGTAGGGATCTCATACTAAGCATGGTTATCAACAATGTATTTCATGGAAAGGATTTCATATCACATAAAAGTACTTGCACAATCTTAATATCATGTTCATTGCATAATCATATTGGCAACACATACCAATAGCATGGAAGTTCATGTGGATTGTATGGTTATCATACATCTTGTTAATAAGTAGGATTTTCTAGTAAACATAGCATAATCTCATAAGAATAGTTCAAGAGTATTCCAAAAACATTTACAAGGCACATTATCAACATAGAAGTCATTGGAAATTAAGGGCATATCATGAATCCTTCACTTAGTCACAATTTAGCTATATTGCATAATTTCTAGTTTCTTAGGAAATTTATCAAACACCTTACATGCACATCTTAAGAATAGGTGAAATCATCAAATTATACATCATGAACAACCAAATTTACATGTTTCCTACTCATATGATATCATGAAATTCAAAACAAACATATAAAGATTCCATCTTTGGAATCACCCAATATCAAAAACATGATCATCAACACCTAACAATATAGAAATCATACTTTATAATGAGAAAGAGGGTTTTTGAACTTTATGGATGAAAGGGATCCATAAATCAACTCACGCATACCTTAGAACGGATATTCTTGATGATTGATGGAGGAATTTCCTTAAAATCGGATCTTCAAGCTTAGTTATGCAACCCTAGTTATTTTTCTCGTTTAGTACTCTTGGATGATGAGATTTGAGATGATAATAAGGTTGTAATATGATTAGAAGCTATATATTTCATAGGGTTAAGTTTAGGGATGTGTAAGGAGTGTTAAAAGACTTAATTACCATTAAAATAACTCAAAATGAAGTGTTTTTGACACCTGAAATTGACTTAGGTGGTGCCCAAGTGATCTTCAATGCTTGGTTTTGGTGGCGCCTAACCAATCGCCTATGCTTGGGTTGGGCAGCTAACCAATCGCTTATGCTTACTGTTTCTCACGAAACTGGGCATAACTTTTCGTTCGAGTATTGGATTAAGGTAAAATTTGTATCGTTGGAAAGCTAATTTGATTCTCTACAATTTGGTGGGTCTAAATCAGCAAAAACACCATATTATTAGTGATTTATACTCATTCAAATATGACCCTTGCAAAATCGAACACTAAAACTTGATTGATTTAAAAAAACTCTTAGGTTGTATTACCTTAAGAGACTCATATAAACATGCTTAATGCATCATAAGATATCCTATCACTAGGATATTCATTATAAGTCATGTACTCAAGTATGAATCACAGGATAGGAGATTTCATATGTAGGAATACTTATTCACTTCCTAGCTTAGAAACATATGGGGTATTACAATATGTGAGGTTTCAACAAGGACAATCCTTTCATCCTTGTGCCCAAAATTATGTTTTAAGCAGATTTCTTATGTTTTAGATTTGGTTTATACCCAAAAGTATCTTATTGATGATTTTGAGCATGATATTATAGAATTATGAAATTACACGTCTGTTTTGAGTTAACGGATGCTTCTTTATGATTTTGAATACCACGAGTATGTTATGAGATATTGATTTTGGATTTTTGATTGAGTTTAAGCATATATGTGTGATTCTTGATTTTAGTATTTTGATATGGTTGAAATGTTTAGAAGAAAACCTTTTGAGCATGATAATTTGTGATGAAATTTAATGAGTTTGAGACATAGGTTATTAGACCCTAATTTGAGAATTTCTATTTTAGGAACTTATGCTTTAAGCACCCTGAGTTTAGTATATTTTTTGTTGAATAAAAAGTATTTGATCTTCCGATACCCAGTTGAATTTTGGAATCCACATTTTAAAGTTTATTTCAGATTACAGATTTATATAGTTGGTTTACATTATAAACTATGAGATTATTTTTAAAAGTGGTTTTCTAATAAGATGAGAGTAGCAAATAAAAAGGGAGTAGTATTTAGCACCGAGTTGGGTATATTTCCAAGGTTTCATACCGTTGAACTATGTACCACCATAGGATTGAGATTAAAGTCCTCACAGAGGCAGAGATAGTGATCACATAATCTGAGGTTATTCTCCCTGGAAAGAGTGTTATACCTATCCCTAACGTGAGGTTTATTCCTTAGGAGGATGACATGTTGGACTCTATGTAGCTCGCATAGTTTATGTCGGTTAAGAGAAACTCCCTTCTTGTATAAAATAATGAATAACTTTTAAATCAAGTATTTTCCCTATAGTTTTAAAGCTTATAGACTACAGATTGTAGAACAGAAAAGCTTTTAGAGACTAAGTGTTATGAATCACAAGAATTAGATTGTATGTTTTGCTATTCATGCTTTATAATTTCTGATTTCAAATTTCTCAAGCCTATGTGAGTCATTTACATTTAGCTTGCGTTATTTTATAAACTTAGATGATATTTTTTACTTGTTGCATACACCCCCATATACTCAGTACATCCTTAAAGTACTGATCCATATATATGTCTATCAGCTACATTGTCTCATAATGTAGGTTCAGGTTCTCAGTCTCGGCAGCGGAGTGATTTCGGAGTACCTCATCTACATCCCTGCAGTTGGAAAGTCCTCATAGTTCAGGGGCTTAGTATTCAGAATTCTAGTTTCATTAGTAGATCTTTTTTTTCATTATTCATTCCAAACATTTTGAGTTAGCTAGGGCCTGTCTCAGTGGCTCTCTAGATTTAGTCGTTATAGGCTTGTCGGACTACTAGTTTCAGTTGTAGACTATGAGTCAACATTCAAATTTTCTTTTCAGTATTGCTTTACTAAGACTTGGGAGATTTAGATGTTTTAGATAAGTATTCCACAGTTATTATGATTTTATAATTATATTTCCTTACTTTGATATTCAAAGTTAGTAGAAAGCAGTCAGGGTTAGCTCAGGACTACTTGTAGTTCGGAGTATCGTGTGGCATCCTAGGAACTATATTTTGGGGAATTACCAACTTGGTATCAGAGCCTACGATTTAGAGAGTCCTAGGGAGTTAGACAAGATGTATTATGTAGAGTTTTGATCATCGGTGTGAAGCGCGCCACATCTATGAGCAAGAGGATATGGAGCGTTTTAAGAAAATCCTCTCTTTCTTTCATAATCCATCTTGCTTACAACTATCTCTATCATATATTAGCTCCTGCTCTTTTATGACATAATATGCCTCCTCACAAAGCTAATGCCCATAGAAACGATAACTAGCCAACTCAGCCCACAGATCCTTTAAATGAGAATGTGTCACATGCAGAGTTTTGGGCAGCTTTTTAGGTACTAGCCCAAGCTGTGATAGCTAATCTTTAGGGTAACCATCAAGCTGCGCCCTACCTCAGTAGGATGGGAATTTAGCCGTATCCAAAATCCAAGATTTCATGAGGATGAGTCCGCCAGAATTCTTCGAGTCAAAGGAAAGTAAGGACCCACAACTTTATCTTGATGAGGTGAGGAAGTGAGAAAAGCCATAAAACCTCCTCACCCGTTAGTGAGAATGGGAAAATTCTAAGTCGAATGGATTCTTGTGTAATATGTTCTATGTTAAATGGCATATGAAATTCCACAAAGTTCTTCAAATAGTCATTCGGGTCCTCATACGCTTGACTCCCATACAACCTATTCATTTGCAATATGTGAAGCATAATGCTAGTCACATGAAACACTCCATTCCCATTGGTTGGTGGGATATGAATTGCATTTGTTTTTCTCGCTTCATTTAATTAGCCTTCATCATTGAGAGGCGCATTGAAGGGGTTCATATTACTTGCGTTATCGCTCATTGCTCCGTTTATACTTTGATCACCTACAAAAGATTCAAAACTAACAAATAAAGTAAATTACACCACTACAAGTATTCCACATGAAACACTCCATTCCCATTGGTTGGTGGGATGTGAATTGCATTTGTTTTTTTGCTTCATTTAATTATCCTTCATCATCGAGAGGGGCATTGAAGGGGTTCATATTACTTGTGTTATCGCTCACTGCTCCGTTTATACTTTGATCACCTACAAAAGATTCAAAAATAACAAATAAAGTAAATTACACCACTACAGGTATTCCTAAGTAAGAATGACACGACAAAAGTGAAATCTATATTTCATCCCTGGCAACGGCACCATTTTGATAATGCTCAACTCACTCCCATAATGAGGGGTGAGGCGGTTGTTGTCAAGTAACCCAATTTAAATTGCGGTAGAATCTCAAGGAGAGAATTAAAGACTTCAAACCCTATGGGTGTTTAAATTACTATGAGGTTACCCGAAATACTAACAAAACAACATGTAAAATAAAATAGTGGGATTTGTTTGAAAACTTCATGTACAATCTTTAGAAAATGATCAACAGATGACATGTTTGTTTTAAGCAACAACATTGGGGGAAATCTTTGGATTATGTCTACCTAAAGGCAAGAGTGTATTGGTTAATGATAGATTAGCATGAAATTTAGTTGTTAACTAAAGGATACGCTACGTCGAAGGTCATTATGAATAATATTTTTCTAAAACGAAAATGATTTCACCCGTTTTTCTTTCAAGCACCTAACCAGTGTGAAATTCGTAATCACCCAAAACATAAATCAAGCATCCCTATTTCTAAGATTATTCTCTTTACAAGATTTACACATCTAATACACTTATTTCTAATATTGCAAAAGGGGGCAAACCATAGGCTTAATTGTCCACGATTGCCTTGTCCCTCTATAACCCTCTTTCAAGGATGTTATGGGTTACCTCATATACAAATTCATCCCTTTTTTTAGGATGATAAATGGTTTCTAGAGTTTAGGGTTTCACCCATCAAAACCATTTTGATATTCAGGGATTTCACATATTGAATTCGAACTCATCAGCTCAGTCAATGGTGAAATCCTTACTCAACAACTAAAATCATGCAAGCACAACAATACCCAGACACAAATTACACTCTAGTTCAACATAATCCCAAGACTAAATTATTTAGCTACTCATGAAGAAAGTAAAGAGAGATAAACCATAAGGATTATCCAAATAATTCATTCTTCACAGAAATGCTAAGAAATCAAGCCTCCAAAAGTAGTTACACATTTGCCCAGTTAGGGTTTCAAGATTTCGATTCAAAAAAATCTTATAAGGTAAGCAATGTCCAAAGAAACAAGAGTTTTTTTTATATATATGGTTTGAGATTCTTCTAAGTACTTTTGAATATCTACCCCTGGGCATATTCCCGCTGAGCGACAAATGCGCAAGACTCTCCGCGACCGTGTCCATGCAACTGTGGTTGTGTTCCTCGACCACGTTGTGCTGACTATCTTAACTGACCGCGACTATGGATTGAGGACTACGGCTGTGGTAACTGAGGCTGATGTAGTCCAGGTTTTCAGTTGCACCCTTCTTTGCTCCTTTTAATTATTTTCATCCCTAATCATATCTTTCAATCTCCTCAACTCTATGCCTGCAAAGAGTGGATATTAGTGCATTTTATCGCCAATATATTTCATTCATTTATTTAAAACAAGGTATTGTGCACAAATGTTTAGTGAGAATGAGTGGAAAAATATCTCTCATCATTTTGTAAGTCCCCACTTATCAGCCTCTCCATCATCAATTTGTTTTGTGGCCACTTTTGTTGTCTTTTTCTTCCCCACTTCATCTTGACTTTAGGGTAACTCTTTCCCTGTCTTCTTACTCCTTGCACATATATCTAAGACTTGATCATCGCTTTTCAAATTGTTAAGTTTTTACTAAAGGGACAACTTCTAAGCTCAGCATTTAGTTGTGCGAAGATTTTTCCAATTTAGGTCTCAAATGCCTTAATAGAAGCACAGTGAGACACCACAGTTTAAGAGAGTTGAGAGAAGTCCCCTTTCAATTCATAGGCCATTTTGTTTGTACCTTCTACTCTACTCAAGATTTTTTCTATCACATCTTTAGTCCTAAATTTTATTGGATAAATTTCTTGATTCTTTGTTATAAACTCTGTGATTGTGGGGCACAAAATGGCAATAAGCATGATCACGATCTCCACAAGATTGGCCACCATCCGAATTTATATATCCTTGATTCTAACCTTGTCGTTGATTATCCGAGTAAAAACCCTTTGAATGGTTTGTCAAGAATTTGATCTCTTCATCCAAATTTTTAGATTCCTCACCATAGGATCTTGATGTCGTGACATTTCCCGTTTCCGCATGTGCAGCCATTACATATTTGGCTAGGAGCTCAAGTTGGGTCAAAATATTTTCCTTAGTCTCCTCTTGTTCCTCATCCCTCTTTCGATGTTCTATATTGATCGTGGGCATGGAAGGAGAGATATTTAGGACATCAATGCCCTAGGTATGACATTCCTGATTTTGTTTAGTCATTGCTCTTAACATTTTTGTAGCCGCATGGAAGTGTAAGTTTAAGAGAGAACCTTACACCATATTATTCACGATAGTTTGGTTCTAATGGTCTAGCCCCTGATGGAATATTTGGAGAAGTATCTTCCCAGGAATCTCATGGTTGGGGTATTTGGCTAACTTTCCATTAAACCTCTCTTATACTTCATGAAGCGGATCCTCACTCCTTTGATTAAAGTTGATGATCTCATCTCTTTCGTGGCACACCTTGGAGGAAAGGGAGTATTGATTTGAAAAAACCTTTGTAAGATTGTTCCATGAAGTGATTGAAGCCTTAGGGAGTGAACAATACCACAACAGTGCTTTTCCCTTTAGTGAAAATGGGAAAAGATTGAGATGAAATGCTTCTTGAGTGGTGTGTGCAAGGTTTAATAGCGTACACACCTCCAAGAACTTCTTTAACTGAACATACGGGTCCTCATACACTTGACCCCCAAATAACCCCTCAATTTGCAACAAATGAAGCATGACGCTCATCACGTGGAGGGCTCCACTCTGTGAGGCAATATACTGGGTGCTCTCATTTAGCCTTTACCCTTTGGTTAGCTCTCTCCATCAAAAAAAGTATCAAATGACTCCACATCATTAGTGTTTTCACTTATTCCATTCACATTAGAGTTACCAACAAGAAATCCAAAAACAACAAATATAGTAACATACACCACCATGGATATAGCTAAGTAGGAAGCACACCGCACAAGTGAAATCTATATTTACTCTCCAGTAATGGAACCATTTTTATAACGCTCAAATCACTCCCATGATTAAGTGGTGAGGCGATCATTTTCAAATAACCCAACTAGAGTTGGGTTGAATCTACAAAGAGCGAATTATAGGCTTCAAATCTTATGGGTGTTCTAGTTACTACATCTTTACCCGGAATGATAATAAACAAGACATGTAAAATAAAAAGGGGGGATTTGATTTGGGGATAGTTTTTCAAAATGCATGGATATAACACTTTTGATTTAAAATTAAAAATTGAGGGTCTTACGATCAAGTCTACCTAAAGGTAAAGTGTGTGGGTTAATGATGGTTTAACATGAAGTTTAGTTGTTGATCAAAGGATGGGCTAGTTGAAAAGTCATTGTAGTTAATCTTTCAATAAATCTAAAATGATTTCATCCATTGGCTCTTTCGAGCACCTAACAAGTGTGAAATTCGTAATCACCCAAAACCTCAATCAAGCATCCCTATTTATAGTATGATGCTCTTGACATGGCTTACACTCTAATCACACTTATTTATAAAATTGCAAAAGGTAGTAAACCATAGACTTAATTGTCCACCATTACTTTATCCCCCAATAACCCTCTTTGCAGGATGTTATATGTTACCTCAAGTTCACCTTCATCCCCCTTTCAAGTATGACAATAGGTTTTTAGAGTTTGGGGTTTTCACCTAACAAACCCATTTGGAGATTTATGGTTTTCACCAATCAAATTCTAGCTTATTAACCCAAGCAATGGTTGATTCCATACTCAACAAATAAAAATCATGCAAACACAACACAACCCACACACAATTACACTTTAGTTCAACATAATCCCATGACTAAATTACTTAGCTACTCATGAAGAAATTAAAAAGAGATACCATGGGGATTATCCAAAACATCCATTCTTCACAAAATTACTAAGAAATCAAGCCTCCAAAATTAGTTACAAACTTGCCCCATTAGGGTTTCTTACTTTCAAATAAAAAATAGCTATGAAGTAATCAATACCCAAAGAAGAAAGGTTTTTTCCTATATATGATTTGGGATTCATTCATGGGATTTTACAAAACTACCCTGAGGCCTAATCTTGTTGAACTGCGATCACGCAAGATTGTTCGTAACCACAGCCATGCAACTATGATTGTGTTAAAAAACTGCGTTATGCTGACCTTCTTGACTAACCATGATCGAGGATTGAGGACCACAGCCACAGTAACTAAGGCTGATGTTATCCAGTTCTTCAGCTTCACTCTTTCTTGCTCCCTTTTTATCATTTTAAGCTCTATTCAATATCTTTTGATCTCTTCAACACTATGCCAATAATGAGTGGATATGAGTGTATCTACTCATAAATTTGTCTCATTTGTTCATTAAAAACAAGGTAGTGTGAACAAATGTTAGTGAGAATAGGCGGTAAAATCACCACTCATCAAAAAGTCTACAAGGCTAATCACAAATCTTAGACTAAGGCGGGGCAGAGGGCCCACTATTATCCCCGAATTCAATTCTAGGAAAAATTTACCCCAAACTAGGATAACCTATCTAAGTTCATTCGTAGATGTGGAATAAGCATAATCCTTTCCAATTACAAACAACTAAGTCAATTCCACCTAAAATAATAGAAACTAAGGCAATTTCCCTTATCTTAAGCATATGAGGCCAATTTCACCTTGATTGAGTAACTAAGACATTTTCATTCTAAACATGAGTCATGAAACCCATTTCACCTAACACATAAATCACTAAGCCAATTACCTAAATTCATAATTTCAAAATAGCCTAAATAATCCAACTGATCAAAATATTCTCATTCCTACTTCCAACACCTATATCTCTCCCGATAGCTAGCATAATACTATAAGCATACTATAAGATATCTCAATCTATGAATAAGGTAAACTAGCCTATCTGGACGCCGATTAAAAGACTAAAGAATTTGCTAATCCACAAATTTTCCTTTCCAAGAAGCTTCTGCAATGGGCCTACTATATAAATCACAATCTACTTATCAAAATAAGAAAAATGATACCCATATTGCACTATTGTGCTTCGGGTCCAATATTATGTAAAAATATCAGGTGGGGTTTATTTACAAAAATTGTATTTTCAAAACCAACACAACATCCCAGTATGCTCAAGGAATATTTAACCCAAAAAATAGGTGAATTCAAAGCTATAATAGTGCAAAAATCAAATCACTAAGCTTCTAGGGATTTTAGATCAGAATGTAGAATTAAATCATTAAAATAATGGAATTTTACCATATATTTGATGGAGAATCGCGTAAACAAACCTTTCCCAAACTCCAAGATCACCCACTATTGATTCTCTCAAGAACTCACACTTTTTAGGGTTTTAGTCTCTTGAATGGGAGAAAAAATTGTGAAAATTGGGCTAAGTAGGGTATTTATACTCTTCGTAGGTACGTGGGTGCCTCTAAAGCATACATTTGGCCTATTTAGTAGTTTATGCTAAAGTGCCCATCTGATCTCTAAAGTGGTCCCCCGCTGAATAGGCAGTCCACAAAACTAGACCTTACCTTGCTTTAGTGATAGCCACTAAAATGCCCAAGTGATCGCTAAAGTACTGCCTGGTGGCTGAGATAGGGCCACTAAAGTGACCATAGGGTTGATCTAGAGGTCACACTAGATATAAAGCACCAGCTGGAGACTTGGAATTTTTTCTTATCTCCACCAACCCCTAAGGATTTATTCAATATCCCATATATGCAAATAGACTATGCTATCCTATTGAATTCAATGTTCCAGACTTGATGAAGCAGTCAAAATTTCCATCCAAGGTAATTTCAGTGTAAAGTGGGTCCCATACCTACTTACTATTTCTCTTTACTTTTTACCAATAGCCCAAAATGAGTCAAGAAGTCTTGGGATACAAACCAACGGTACTCCTAACAAAAAATTGACTATTTGGATCTATTTAAATAGTTAGAATTGGCATATGAGTCATTTGACTAAAGATTTTCTCGGTATCCAATTTAAACCAATGAAGGCTTTGAAATAGAAAACTGGCTCTAAATACCAAAAGAACTACATGGTAACTGAACTGGGAGTTCTATCAAGTCATAGTGACTTAGGGCAGCTATAGGAAAACATTAAAAGGAAAATATTAGCAAGAATACAGAAAATGACATAGAAGATCATTACAATCATACAAATAAACAAAGCAGATATTACTAACTATTACAACCCACAAATATCCACATGTCATTGAGTCACCACTATCCATCAAAATAAAGTACTTAAACATCACCATACAAAACAAATAATAGAGAAGGCATGAAACATCAAAAAATGTATAAAGGAAGTCTTCCACCAACACTCACATTTAAGAATAAGCATCGTCTTCAGTGCTCAAAATATAAGAAAAAATAATAGGGTGTAAGAAATTCCAAGGAACTACTTATCAACATCATTCTCCTTGTACTATTTTTACCCTTACTTTACAATAACTTTTAGTCTAAAACAGCATCGGGGCACATAAGATGCCATGAGTGGTGTGGCTTGGCTAGTGCGAGCCCTCTTTTGACCTTGTCTAGAAATAAATTCCACTCTTTTTCTTTTCAACATTTGGGTGTTGCACTACTTGATTTCAAGAGTCATATGGCATCTATATTATCCTATCGGTAGATAAGCCAAAATGCTACCTGAAGCTATAATCAATTATCCAATTAGCGAAAAATTGCATAAAGGCCAAAATTACACAAGTAACTAATTTAAAGACATAAATCAAAAAGACAATAACAAAATAAATAGGAATAAGAGAAAAGTAATATCATCTTATAACCTAGTATAGTCCATACGAGATTCATTAATCCAAAAGAGTATGAGTACGTCAAATATATAGTAGTCTCAAAAATAGAAAGAATATCCCCCCCCCCCCCCAAAAAAAAAAAAAAAAAAATCTATCTTTAAGATCTTACCCTATATCCAAACTATAACCAGTACAATTCATTTTCAATGATAATTAGTACTCAAATCTGAACCAAAAAGGTACAGAAGTGTAGTATGAGTACCAAAGTCACGGGTACTCAGTAGGCATCAATGACCGACTGATCTAAAAAAAATATTTTTGAAATTTCAATTAGATAAGCTTAGTCAAGAGAATAAGGCAAACCTATAATAATACTCCAAATATTGAAATTAAATAAAAGAAATCATAATGCTAAAGAAAATCGTAACTGTCTTTACAAAACTAGCCCTCACAAGCCAAAAGGTGTAAGTAAAACAAATTACCCAACATGGGCCCCCATAAGCCTATAGGGCACAATTAAGGTGAAGTAATAACCAAAAGCATACAAATTAACCATATCTAGAAATCATAACTATGGATCCTTCCATACCATAAAAATCAAACTAGAATTGGTCCTATAACCATAAAAAAAATAACCTCTCAATGATAGATTTTAACCAAACCTAGTATCTCATACACAAACTTAAACAAAAACTAATATCATCAATAATGATGGAATTGAACCGATCTCAATATTATAAATCGTTGTACTTGAATGAAAACTCATATCATCAATAATACAAGAATCAAACTAGTTATATCATCTCCCAAGCATCAATTTAGAATAAACCATTATATGTCAAAAACCTTCTCAGTCTCAAGAAAATAAATACGATAATGTAACACATGTATTGATTCTACAAGGGTCCAATAGTAATCTTTGCCTAAGGTGGGCTGGAGGGGTCCACTTCTAACCCTGATAATGTGTTTTAAGGAAAATTCTACTACAAACTAGGATAAGGTGTCAATTATAATTACATGATGCTAAGCAAGTTTCAGTGAGTCCTATGGTAGAGATTCAACCTAAGGAATTGGTAATAAATTTTAATACACCTAATTACAACCTTTTAAAAGGCTAAATAAAGCATTTCATACTACGTTTAGGTTTAAGTCCTAATTCCCAACCCACATATAGCACAATATCATATATACAGTATAATTTAGCCCAATTTAGGAGAAAGGTAAACCTAATCTACTCATTAATATGAGAATAATGGTGCACATATTGTATTTTTATTCTTTTGGTCCAAAATTAAGTAAATATCCCTTGTGGATTTTGCTTGCAGAATTGTACTTTTGAAACTATCATATCCCTCAATGCTCTAGAAATATTTACCCTCATGAATGGATAATTTTGGAGCTCAAATAATGCTAAAATCAACCCATTGGAATCGAGGGTGACATCGTTAGACATAATTTCTCACTATTCCATTATTTTATTTTGGGATTAATTATATTATGTTTTGGAACTCATTTGGTTATGGACTGGTTTATGGCCCTTATTTCTGTATTAGTTTGGTTTGGTGTGGTTGGATGGTTGGTATGGGATGGTTTGACTCGGTTAGATTGGTTACAGTTATAATCCCATCCCAGAGTTTTCATGTGAGCTGTTACACTATTTTGTTATATGCTCAAAATTTAGCAAAATCTAGGCAGGCAGCTAGAGGTTGGGTTGGGTAATGGGGGTGGTCTCTGGTCTTAGTCAGACTTGGGAAGCCTATTACAACAAGACCCCGGTCGGATCGTGTCAAGTTTGTATAAGAGTCTTAGGTTTTTGCTCAATTAGGAGTGCACAAAGCCATGTCTAGTAGAGTCTACTTTAGGGGTGTGTAGCGTGCCACACTCATAAGAGAGAAGCCACAAGACATTTCAAAATTTTTAACTTTCTTGGTATTCTATTTTAAAGATTAGAGTATAAATCCCAGAATTCTTCTCTAATCCTTGGTTGTTCACTTTTCAAATTATTCCTCAATGATATGTAACACAAGGAAACTCTTCAGTCATATCTGGGGATAATGTTCATGGGATATGTCCTACATCTGGAGTTTGTCTCTGATCTCAGGATCCTATCCCCAATAGTTCTGGAGTTTCTCCAGTTGCTACTAGTCCTCCTCCGGGTGAGGCGACTAATACGAAATTTTGTCAGTCTATTTATACTATTGATAAATTGGTTGCTACTTATGTTGAGTGGGATGCATCTGGTGGGTTGTCTACTGAGGCCATAAAGGTTGGTTAGTTTATGAAACTGAATCCTCCTACTTTTGCTGGTGTGAATGTAGAGAAGGATCCTTAGGGTTTCTTAGATGAAATGGAGAAAATATTAAAGGTAATATAGGCCCCTAATATGGAAGGTGCAAACTTTGTAGCTTATCAGCTCAAGGATATTGTGTACCAATGTACAAAGTGTTGGATAGGGATAGAGGTGATATAGAGGAGATATCCTTATGGAATGCCTTCTCTTGTGCTTTTCTGGAATGTTTCTTTCCTCAAAAGCTGAGGAAAGCATTAATAAAGGAGTTTGTGAATCTTAAGTAAGGGAGAATGTCTATCAAGGAATATGCCTGAAAGTTTCATCACCTATCAAAGTATGCTCCTTATTTGGTTGCTGACATAAGAGCGAAGATACGAAAGTTTGCATATGGGTTGAATCAAAATTTAATCTTGGAAAGAAAGATATCTTTTTTTATTAATGATATGGAAATTTCTAGTTTGATTATTCATATGCAGCAGGTAGAAGATGAGAAGAGGAGATAGGCGGTGTTTGGAGATCGACAGAGTAAGAGAAGCAAGATTTCTGATCAGAAAGGTGCTCAATCACATGGTAGTCGGGATGAAGGTAAATGGATAAAAAACAGGTAGAGAAGTTCTAGATCATTTTAATCATGCCCTCCTTATCATTTTTGTGGTTGTCCTTATTGTGGTTATTGTGATAAAGATAGGTACAAATACTTTAAGTGTGGCCAGGTAGGCCATCAAATTAGGGATTGTCCTATTAATAAGGTTGGTATAGGAGACAATAAGGTACTGGTGACTTCATCTTTTTCTCCTTCGCCTGGTAAATGATGGTGGTTCGGGTTATATTATTTTTGAGTGTACCCTCAAGGATTATGGGGCCCTACATTGGGTTATTTACTTTTCCACACTTGTTGTCTTATGGGGGCCAATTTTGTATTTAAAATTGGATGTGTTTGATCCTTTATGATTATATTATTATTCTGGTACCTACTTATTTATGTACAACGATGTTGGAGGTTATTCAAGTTTGCATATATCTTGATTTAGTTACGTTATCTTGTGTTTTATTGTATTTATATCATGATTTAGCTTAGACGTCCGATGATGCCTACTAAGTACCCATGTTTTGGTTCAAATTTGAGTACTAGTTGCCACTATTGATTTAGGATCGTGCTGTGTTGGATTCTGGAGATAGGGTAAGATCTTGGAGTTAGAGTTGCCCCATTTCCTTCTTTCTATGTACGTCTGGTCTTTAGTTTCAACACTAGATTGTATTGACTTATTTAGACTTGGGTTATATTTATAGTAGCTTTTGTACTGACTCTACCAAGTTATGGGATGGTTTTCTATATTATGGCTACTTTTAGACTATTTCTATTTCGTTGCTTATTTATGTATTGAATTTACTATTTCGTCTTTTTAGGTCATTTTTCACCAAGTTATCCCATTACGAACAACTCTAGGCTATGGTTATACTTACCTACTAATGGCATTTAGTAGGTACCATCATGACAGGTAAATCAAGTCATGACAGGAGTCAAGTAGAGGCTTGTGGATCAGTATGTAGATGTTCATTATCTATACTCGAAAGGCTACAAGACTTTAAAAGAAATTGTTTTTTCATTTTATGTTTTGCATTCATTACCTTATATAACTAAAAAACCTCTTATTCACTCTTACACGGATGGTGAGGATACATTCATCTTTGGTGAATGGTTCTGAGGACTTGTCATCAGTATGTGGTTAGCAGAGAGGTTGAGGCAGAGGACATATTGAAACATCTTGACCAGCTAGAGGTTAGTTTAGGATTTCCAACTTAGGTTCTAGAGTTTCTCTAATAATAGGTCTATTGAGATAGAAGGTTTGATATTGATACATACACTACCTATGATCATGTCCATATTTATGCTTGAGGATTTTTTGGTGCGTGTATTTTGTTTCCTTGAAAGGATGAATTCTACTTTTATTAGACATTCTACTTTGAGGCTTCAGGCTTCAGGTTCACATTTTTCTACTGCTACATATTCTCATAGAGTTGGTGAGATAATTTAAAGTACAACCCCATATCCAGTCATATCACACTGTATTTCTATGAAGGGACAACTTATGTTCATAAAGTTCATAAGGAAACATCATCCTTAGTTTAATGGAGAACCTAGGTTAGATACTTATAAGTTCTATATTGTTTGCCACGAGAGATTGCAACAGTTAGGTGTGGTAGAACCTAATGGAATAGATTTCAATACTTTTTAGTTATTTAGATCATACAAATGGTGATGGAAGATTTTTTTTGAGAGTAGACCAGATGGGTCACCCTATCTCTCATAGGATCAGCTTTCTTAAGAGTTTTTGGAGGAGTTTATGTGGAGACATAAGAGGCATGCGGGTTAGATTCCCTGAGATTTGACAACTGTAGAGATATGTATGGTATGGTCTAGGATCCTTATGGTCATTCTCAAAGAGGTTTAGGTTAGGGTAGCTATTCAGGTTCTTTAGGTCCAGTTTAATGGACTCCTACTCCTTCGGGTTGCTTCATATGTGGTGATCATGAGCACTATGGGAGGGATTTCCCATAACATAGATAGAGATATGTTTCATTAGTTATTGAGAGAGATAACATGTCTCAATAACATCTTCCTCAGGGTCAGGAGCTTTTGGTACAATAGTCATAGGAATGATTTTAGTACACCTTTGATCTGTCTTGGTAGTGTTGGGTTGTTGTTCTATATTCTCCTAAGTTTTAGTTATTTGACATCAAGTGATAATATTATTCTAGGGTTTTTTCTATGCCATTTCATATTTCTAACCTCTAGAGGATTGCTTAGATGTAGATCAGGTGTGTAGATCTTGTGTTGCAACTCATTTATGTTAGATTTGATTCTTTTCTTTTAGGATGAAATGGTTTTTATTTTGATTTGGGTATGATTTTCTCAATGGTTATATAATGAGATAGTGGTAAATATAGGAAACATACAACTGGTAGATTTGGATGGCATTATCTACAAGTGTTAGTAGTAGGGTGCGTGCATAAGTTAGTTTAATTTCTTGGATCTCTTCAATATACAAGTGGTTTGAGTTAGCACTATCTATCTCACATACTGAGTACATTCAAAGTACTGATCACATACTTTCTCTTGCACTATATTGTCTTATAATATAAGTCCTGAAACTCAGCATTAGGATCACAACTAATACGATCTCTTACTGTATTAGTAGCAATAGTTTTGGTGAGTCCTCATCATGCGAGGAAAGGAGTCAACATTTTTTTTCATTTTGTCATTTTTGTTCCTAGTTTTCAGACAATTAGAGTTAGCTGGGGGCTTATCCCAATAACTCTTCTTAGTAGAGGCTTTTCATACTTATAGTTAGATGTCCAGATTGTTATCTTAGAGATAGGTATTGATGATTTGATTCCTCTAAATATTTATTATATTATTCAATTCAGCTTTCGCGTAAGTGTTTTTACCAATTATAATCTATATTATTAGTGTTTTGCCAGGCCATACGTTAGATTAGGGTCACTTATGATTCTAAGAACCATGTTACGGGTAAGGGGTAACCTCAAGTTGTAATGCTAATGAATCTAAGATACTCGATCTTAACTTTCTAGAAATACAAGCAACGAGCGACGAAGCCTACTGCATACCTCTTCACACTTCCCCACCAGTAGTACTTCTTTAATTTTTTGTACATGTTAGTCATCCTGGGTGGACAAAATATCTAGAACAATGAGCCTCCTCTAAAATAACTATTACCCATCCACTAATTCTCGACTTGAAAAATCAGCTGCTAATCCTCAAAACACCATCAGAATCAAGAGATGTCGCCTTAGCCTCGACACTCAATACCGTATCTCAAATAACCCTCAATCTATCATAATTAAGCTGGTGAGCTAGAATCTACTCCATCAAAGAAAGTCTAGCATAACAAAAGCTAGTACATGATTATTGTTAAAATTTCAAGCCTAACTAACCAGTTAGATAAATATTTAACCTCTAAGTCCAAAGGTCGCTCCTATGTCAAGAGATGAGCTAAACTTCCTATACTAGTCATCTTTTTACTCAAGGCATATGCAATCACATTATCCATACCCGGTGATAAAGAATAGTGAGGTGATAATCCATAAGAAACTCAAGCAATGTAGTTGTCTCATATTAACTTCTTACTGGGTGAAGAGATGTTGAAGGCTATAATGATCAGAGAAAATCTAACAATGGAGTCCATACAAATAATGTCACCACAACTTCAATGCAAACACAATTGCGTCCAACTCCTGATTATGGGTAGGGTAATTCTTCTCATGAGGCTTTAAGTGACATGAATCATAAGAAATCACCTTACCCTACTACATCAATATTATACCCAAACCAACACTAGAAGAATTACAAAACACAATAAAACACATGCCATTCTAGGGATAAATCAAGATAGCTGTCCAAGTTAACGACTCCTTGACTTTTGAGACCTCTGATCTCACAAGCATTCGACCACAAGGTAATATTCTTCTGAGTTAGCATGGTCAAAAGAGCCACAATAGACGAGAAATGCTCTACAAAACACCAAAAATGACCAAGTATGCCAAAAACATTTAATCTCGATAGGAGAAACAGGTCTAGCCTAATCAAGAATTACCACTATCTTGGTTGGATCATATATAATTGCATACTTTGTCATATCTAATTAGAATCATAAAGAAGTTGAGATGTACTCAAAATACCTAATTCATAAATCCAAATGAACGTTGCTAGGGCAGTAGCCAACCCAAATGGTATGCACAATAACTCATAATGAACGTATCGAGTTTGGAAAGCCATCTTCAGAACATCAAAAGCTTTGATCTTCAGCTAGTGATACATGGGTATTAAGTCAATATTTGAAAACATAGAAGCATCCTGAAGCTAGTAAAAAAGATCATCAATGCGAGAAAGAGGACACTTGTTCTTAACTGTCACTTTGTTCAATTGATCGTAGACAATAAATATGTGAATTGAACAATACTTATTATATACAAATATGATAAGAGTACCCCAAGGAGATACACTAGGTCTAATGAACCCCTTACTCAAAATACCCTGCAATTGCTCCATTAATTCCTTCAACTCCATCAAGCTGTCCTATAGGGAGGAATAGAAACAAGATTGGTGCTTGACTCCATATCATTATTGACATGACCCAAACTATGTCCTAGTCATGTCGGGTATCTCAACTCCAACTAGGACCATAGAGCATCCCCACTACCCCATCATTAACCGCCCCATACACTATGTCAACGAATTTTGAGCATATAACAAGATAAAAATTAATAATCTAAAGACAATAAAGTATGTTTATAACTAATACCAAACATCCATAACAAAATATCAAACCAATACCAATCCCAATCCCTATACTGATACCAATGCTAACACTAATACCAACACTACCCATGCCTATAGCAGTCCGACAAATCCTCTAACAAGAATAAGTGAACATCCGATCGAGATATGCCCCCGACCATAGCCAAAAGAAAAACTAAAGAAATAGCAATAATTGAAAGAAGTCCATAGCATAAAATGGGTTCTTTCGTAGTATGGAAGCTCACATCTTCAATCTTACTTAAAGTTTTCCTTGAATCCAATCCACTGAGATGGAGGAATCGTAGTATTGCCAGATTTTTCACCGCTTAGGGTTAGAGAGCCCAAAAACTATTAGCGGAGTGAATGCTAGCATGTAACTCAAGGATAAAGATAAAATAGTGGCATCATTCAAAACCAAAACAAATGACCATATGTAATCACATATATACATAAATACAAACATATATATATATCGTGCTGAGATAGGGAATAACATTTAGCGTGAATTTAAAATCTTAACCTAGATTGTGTAGCTTAACCATCATAAAATCAAACTACGGGCTATATGGGTTCAGCTCCTCCTGATTAAAGGGCCATAGTACGTGTTAACCGCATTAACCAAGGGTGTCAAGGAACACCAGGGAATTCCCTAACCCCACATCAAACCAAGATACAATCATATCAATTGTTTGAACCATGCACACAGGTTATCAAGACCAAACCTCATAACAACAATCATGAGTTTCCAGGGTCCGTCCTTCAAATCCACAGCTTCAAGACTAGATATATTCAAAACCATAATTAAAATACAAAAAACCTTAATTAAACCATGAGAAACAATAGCCATCCATGAGCAACCAAAACCCCCAACCTTTATTTCAAAACCACTACAATACCATGAAAATCATATATTAAAACATATGCCTTAAGTAAAATAAGAATGATAGAGGAGTAACATGCCTTAGACACTAAGAAGCACAGAGAGAAATCACCCTTGAAAGCCTTAATTTATTTGCTTGAAGAGACCCTGCATTTTTCTTGAACAGAGAATCTAAGAGATAATTTGAGAGTGATTTATTGGGAATAATATGTTAATGAAGTCCCAAAGAATGTTTTATGTCTTGGTATCAAAGGGACTTAAAATGGAAAATATCCAGAATACCCCCAAGTTAAAAGCTGTAAAAAGTTACATCTGGTTATGAGTCGACCCCTAGACTCATGACCAAAACATACAACTCGTACCCTAGAGTTGTTACCAGGATAGTAAGTTAGACATCCATACACTGTCCACTATATGACTTCATGATACCACTCGTGACCTGGCCATATGACTCATACGGCCTATTCATATCCAAGATAGAACTCAAGGGATTGGGCACTGGAAAAAATACAACTCAACCCTACCACTCGTAGCCTATCTTCACGGCTCTTAGTGAGCCACTCGTACTTAGAACCAAGCCAAGCCACTAAGTTACCGATTTGATTAAGGATCATCCAAACGACTCATCACCAATCCTAACTAATTATTAGACCAAGTTATTACTAATACCAACAACCCAACCATCACCTACTGGACACCTCGCGACTTGGGTACCTGACCCGTACCCATACCATACAACTCATATTATGAGTCGTCAACAAGGCAGTGAACTCAAGGCTTAAGAATTTCCCAAGGGCCAAAATCGAGGGTGTTTCAATTATAAATATATCATAATTTAGAGGCATACTAGGAAAATTCATAGGAAACACATCCATAAACTTGTAAACAATGCAACTAGAATCCAAGGAAGGCAGTGAAGAAACACTAGTGTTGCAAACATAAGCAAAATAAGGAAAACATCCCTTCTACTATATGGCGAGCAAGTACAAAAGATATAACTCCGTTTTGACTCAAACCAACATAAGCTAAATAAGGAAATCACCCCTTCTACTATGTGGCAAGATAGTAGAAAAGCTATACCTCCTTTTTGACTTAAACTAAGTCTACTTTTCCAAGCCATCCTTAGCACACTCGGCATCACTAAGGTTGTCGGTTTTTGCATAATAAACATAAATTACATGATTGGGAGCTAGCTAATCCGTACCCAATATAACATCAAAATCAATGATATCCAAGATAATTAGGTCTACCCAAGTCTCACATGTCGTAAAGGTCCCTACACAAGATCATTATATCAGATCCACCACTAAAGAATCTTATATGGGGGTAGAAACATGAATAGGAACAAAAAAAGACTCATATGAAACATTAAAAGCAACAACAAAATATGTCGACACATTGGAGAATTTAAACCTATGGACAAACAACACAGAAGTAGATTTGTAGCAAACTAGGATGATATTTGTAATAACTATATTAGAAACTTCTACATCGGGTCTCCTAAGTATAGCATTACATTATCTATGCTCGCTTCCATACTAAGAAACTCTACGAATTCCACTATGAGTTCCCCTAGGTTTACCCGAAGCACCTCCAGCATCTCTTTTGCCATTTTATGAACAACCTCTCACTATAGATATAGATATAGGGAAAACTAAAGCTGAGAACCCTATAGGATAGGTCCATAAACATACTGAGGAAAATCTTTAAACAAATGACCAACCTCCTAAAAAATATACCATTCTCTATATCCTAACACAATTTAAGATGGAAAAAAAAACTAGAACAACAGCCATGTCCTAAAGAACTGAAGCTGGAACTCCCACTAGCCTAAACTAATACTTATCTACCTAGAGTTATAGAGGCAAAAGATCCACCACTTGATCCCTATAAATTGGCCCGGACTAGACTACCATGTTAACTATAGGAACCTCTACTAGAGAAATTTGTACCATGGAAGGCATTGCCACTAAACTCACCCTGCTAGTGTACCATTTTGGTACCTCCCCGAGTATCCTAGATAACAGACTCACTCAAGTTGGCATTCTCTATAATACTATTAAAAAAGCCCTTGAGACCACCATTTAGGGTGTAACCAACTAATAAAGACCTTCTAACCCCTTAATAAAATTAAGAATCCTCTCTAACTCATTGGAGATACTAGCGGATGAATATCTTAAAAAAACATAGAATCATGCCTCATACTTGATAATACACATGGAGGCCTACACTAAGTGCTCAAATGCATGCTTTATTTGATCTCTCTAGTTGTGTGATACAAACCTCTCAAAAAAGGCCTCAATAAACTAGGACCAAATAATAAAAATGGGAACCTGAATTGGTATAACTAAATAGAGATATCCATAGTTATTTGGCTTTATCTGTCAGTTGATAGGTGGTATAAGCAACTCTATGAGACTTAAGGGAGCCAATATTATGTAAATTTTCCTGATAGTCAATCAAAACTCATATGCATCCTTACCAATCACACTACTAAACTTGGGAGGAGATAAGCAAATAAACCTCCCAAACCTCTTTTGGTCATTAGAAGACATCATAGTTCCTAGAGCAACAATAGAAATAGTAAGTTTGATAGGTTGTAAATCCACACACGAGGTATCACTGATAATGGTTGTAAAGTTGAAGCAGGAATAACATACACAGAAGATTATAATAAAGGTGGAAAATAAACTAGAAGTCTGATGAATACCTGGTAAAACATAAAGAAATACCTCCCAAATAACTCAAGACATTAATAAATAGATCCTGGAATACTAGGGTCTAAATTGAATGTTCTGGGACATAAGTTAGTCGTACACCATCTATATGATATTCATTCTTGGTATAATTAACCTCAAGCTTGGGATAGGCCTCTCTATGACATCCTTTGGTTGGGGAAACACCTTATTCCCATCCTACACCTTTATGCCAACTACAACTCCAGCTTTGCCTTCTTACTAGGGCTCCTATATCAATTATTAGCATAACATCCTTAGTATCTCGGGACCTGGTTCTCACCATATATATAGAAAAGAATAGAATACATATTAACAACATTGGGTATTAGCAACCATCTTGAGAAAGGATGAAATAAGAAATGCATTTCCTAAAGAAATCTTATAGCCTCTTAAAGATAGATTTGTACATTAAAGTGCCAATCTGTGATACTATACTAGATATCCTACACTTGAACTTATAAGATCGGTGAACTTATCTCTCTGATACAAATTTTTCATGACCCAAAAGTTGAGTTCATGATAGAAACTATTAAGACCCAGCCTCGGTAGTTAAGACAATCACCCAAATAGGAATGAAGTATGAAATTTTAAATAAAGTAAGATAAATAAGACTTCAAGAGTGAATTCAGGTCAACACAATCAATAATAAAGTGGAAGTCAAAAAGAAAGTTGTGATAAAATCCCCAAAATATGGTGTCAAAAGTACCACAACATCGAAAATAATTCTGAAATCCAAACAAAATACATAAGACATCTCTGACCATAAATAAAGATAAAATAAAGATATGAAAAGATCTGGAATCAACTCTAAATGCTAAAGAGGGCCAACACCTTGTGTTAATCACCAAATATCATAATTAACTACAATATCTCATATTCAAACTAGGGTATGCATTGAAAGGGCATAGTAGGGATAAGTACGGTTCACTTGTACTTAGTAGGTGTCATCGACTAACTGAGCATAGTAAAAAGTAATACAACTAAAGATATACTATGAGCACATGACCTGCAGACAAAAACTTCCCAATCGGTAGCTCAGAAAATCTCCACTAACCATTCTAATATATGTACATGCAATGAAAATAGAAGGAAAACATATAAAATGTATACAGTAAATAAGTACACACCAACAAAAAGACATAGAGAAAACATAAAAGATGCATATGTAATATAGTGCAATAATGATAGAGTTATGAAGTATAAATGAAAGTCATTGTATGACTTTCTATATATTCTTACAAAGCCTTAAAGCTACCAAAATAGGACCCATAGGGCGTTCACAACTTGTATAATGTCTCAACCTTAACTCCTCTCTCCAACTTGTGTTACAGATTAAGGTTTCCATGAAATATCTTTTTTTTTCAAAAATAGCATTCCTCAATGGTACCGATTATTCATGAATATGTATGTATAAAATGCAAATAGATTGCTTACAATCAAATTAGTTTAAAGATAGCAATCCATTACATACCTATATAAATGAGCCCATAAATCAACTCACTATGTTAATAATTCATGATATCAGTTCCCATTTGGCACCATTGGAATATATTTTCATGTAAGACATCATTGATATTATATCAACCCTAACTTAAGCATTCCTATCATGATAAAGTCAAACAATGCTTAATAAGGACTATAATATATATATTCAATCCCCATGCATCATAACAAGAGTAATGGTATTCAATGCATGAATAAAACCAATGATGTGAAATAAAGCCCTCATATAATCCACACAAAATATGTGATACTTCCAGTCAACCACAATAAGTATATAAGCCCCCACATAGGCATAAAACATTAATATTAATCACAAAATATAACTACCATTGCTATATTCCTAACTCATTGAATTCTTTATTTATTTATTAACTACTCTGCATGTCTGAAGAAAGTTAAGTCATAACCTACCTCAAAGTGATGAAAGATGAGCCTAGGGCCTTCAAAGCAAACCTTTTTCCTTTTTAAACAATCTTGAAATCAACTAAAAAATTCTAATATAACATCTACGTGTTAAAATATATATCAAATGATACCCATACACAAAAGCAAAGAAAAGTTCAGATCAATCAAAGAGGGAACTATGATCCCTCTGCCCCATACATATTGACTATCTTAAGACGATTCTAAAATGGGTTCAAAATAAGAGTTCAAAAATAAAAAAAATAAAGTTGAAGTTTTATTTTAGAAACATGTTATTTACGATTACAGGAGTAGACAATCAAATACTTAAGTGAAAATAAGCTAAACACGAGGCTCAAATTAGAGAAAAAGTATTTTCAAGATTTATCGACTAAACCACAAAAATACCCATTTAAAATAAAGATGAAAAGGTGTTTTCAAAAATATAATCAATATAAATTGAAGAAATCAAGAGTTTGGAGCTTGACCAAGCTGAAAAGGGGAAGTAAAATAAAAATTGCCTATTTCCAAAGCTTTAAAGTCAAAAAAATGCTAAAAAATTACAAAATGTGCTATTTATAATGTTCAGTGAATAGTAGCTAACGATCATCGACCCCATCCTATGATTGTGAGGGTCACTGTTGACCGATCATTAATTTGGTCATTACGGTTTGTTGTTGGGTGATAATGCTCACCTATACCATGCAATTTGGTAGAGGATTGGTCGTTGTTAATATCTTAACTTTTGTTGAGGTCCAATCCCCAAAGAGTGAAAATTAGAATTCTAGTATTATGGGTCTTAACACTGACTAAGAAAACACCTAAAGTGCAAATAAAGTAAGAGGAATAATTTAAAATGAGGTAGAGGGTTGGTCTTGAGAGTATGTGTGTCAAGAGTAACTCGATTCCACAAACTTCACAACAATTGTATTTTAATTTCAATATAAAGAGAATCTTGGGATTTTGTCTACCAAAGGGCAAATTACGTATGGGTATGTGTTGAATTTGTGTACATGCTAGTTGTTAACAATATGGTAGGCTAGGTCTAGGGTCCTTGACGCTAGCTTGTCAACAAAACCTCAAGAATTTCACTTATTTAACCTTTCAGAACCTAACAAGTGTTTTAATTATATTCACCTAGTACCTCAATTTGGTAACCCTATTTCTAGGAAAATACCCAAGATATAGTCAACTTCATAGTCACTCTTATTTCTAAAATAGTGATAATTAGTAAACTAAATCCCTTAATTTTCTAATATTTCCTTGGTTCCCATATCTCTCTTTCAAGGATGATGTGGGTTCCAAAAGTTTACCCAAATCCCTTTTTTAAAGGATGGTTTGAGCTTTCAAGTGTTTGGGGTTTTCACCTACAAACCAATTTTGAGTATTTGGGGCTTTCATGCACAAATCTCAACCAATTTAATAAAAAATAGTGGAACCCATCATCAACTAACTAGCATATAAACAAATACATCACAACCCATAACTAATTGCACGTTAGGTCAATATAATCACAAGACTAAAAGATTTAGCTACTCATGAATAAAATAAAGAAAAATATACCAAAAGGATTGTTCAATGCATCCATTATTCACAACTACAAAAATCTAAATCCCCAACTCAAATTAAAATTCTTGGCCCATTTAGGGTTTTGCTTTCAAATTCAAATTATTGCTAGTTTCTCGAATGCCTAAAATGGGAAAGGGTTTTAAGCTTCTAATGGATTTTTGATCGACTATTGAAAATTACAAAACTGCCCGTGGGCTTAATCCCACGTTGCCGCTATTGTACTAGATTTATTACAATCGCAACCACCATGACTATTGGTAGATCCACAAGATCGCGATTGTTGACCTTCTTGACTATCCTAGAACGTGGCCTTTAAATTGCGATCACAATAACTGAGGCCCATTTGTATTTCAGGTCTTCTGGCTGCATTTCTTTTCTTTTTTTTTATACTTTTTTTTTATTTTCATACCGCAATCACAGTAACTGAGGCCTATTTTTGTTTCTATTTTTGTATGCCTGCAAAATATGGATATCAGTTCATTGAATCATACATATGTCTCATTTATACATTTAAATTATGACAATGTGAATGAATGTTGAGTGTAAAGAAGTGGTAAATTCACCACTCATCAACACCCCCAACTTAAAGCTTTGCTTGTCCTTAGGCAACACTACCTCTTACCATGAGACTATGCACATTTATTCCCATATTGAATGACCCAATGATCATAAAGAATTCAAGCTTAGTTAATACAACAATATAACTGTTCATGCAACAATCACTAATATTATAGAAAAGACTTACATTTAACCTCAACTACATTATTCTCCTTTTTGCCTTATTCTGCAGAAGATGAGCAAATCACCCACCGTAACTTATTTACATGACTCCTTACCAGAGAAAAAATTACACACACCAAGTCATCAATCATACAACAAGGAATTAAGTGTAAAACACACACTCTCTCAAAAACTCTTGATGCTAACAAGTACCATTTCATAAGCTTTCCTCTATTTTCAATCGACAGTACAATGAAAATACTTGGTTGGAAATTACAATGGACCTTTTAAGATTTTAATGTAGGTTCGAGGTAGGGTAGGATATCTTTTAGGATCAACATGTCTATACCCTCCTTTAACATCTACATCACACTATTTCGTCCAACTTTTGATCATGGGCCACTTCTTTTATTTTTACTCTTTACACATGTGCCTACTTTTTATTTCCTTGGTTCACCCATTTTCTTTTTATTTCTTTTTCTTGCACCCTTTGTGCTTCTCTTTCCTTTGTTGGATCCTTTCCTTTTTTTTTAATTCATTTGTTCTCAATACTTAAGCTCCTAGGCACTTACTTAAACTTCGTGGCCCAAAGTTATATCTTTCAATCATCACCACCCATAACTTAGGGTTTTAGCCTTAAGTTGCAATCTCAAGTTCAAGAAGTGTAGGGTTAAGAACTAGGGTAAAATAAAGGCTCATGGCTAGCAGTATATTTTCCAAATAAAGGTCAAAAGGCTCAAAGTGGGCGACTAGGGATAACATCTATACAAAAGTAGGCTTTTTATGCTAAAGTGGACTTCCTATGTCATGAAGATAGTCTAAAATCACCTCTCCAACTAAGTATAATAAAAATTATTGTTGAGAGACTAATGGAGAAAGTTCTAGAGAGTATAAGTGCACATGAAATTTGGAAAAATAAGGTCACTACACACGGCATGCAAAATTTGCCAAGGAGGATCAAATGCCTCTTCCGCTAGATACAAAAATAGAGTATCTCCCAATTTTTACAAGACAAAAAATTTTAAGTCACAAAAAGGGAAAAATTACCGATATAAGATTGCTCGAGTCAATGTGCTCAAATTCTCAAGAAAACTTTTTTTCATAGAGAGGGTATAATACACCGCATATTTCTAAGCTAGGACGTGAATAAGTATTCCTATATATGAAATCTCCTATCCTGTAATTCATACTTGAGTACATGACATACAATGAATAACCTAGTGATAGGATAGATTATGATGCATTAAGCATGTTCATATGAGTCACTTAAGGTAATACAAGCTAAGAGTTTTTGAATCCATCAAGTTTTAGTGTTCGATTTTGCAAGGGTCATCTTTGAACAAGTATAAATCGATGTTAATGTGGTATTTTGGATGATTTATACCCACCAATTTGTATAGAATTGAATTAGCTTTCCAACAATATGAATTTTGCCATAATCCAATACTCGAGAGAAAAGTTATGCCCATTTTTGTGAGAGACAGTAAGGATAGGCGATTGGTTAGGCGCCACCCAAACAAACAGAGGTGATTGGTTAGGCGCCGCCTAACCTAGCTTAGGCAATCACTTGGACGCTACCCAAGTCAGTTCCAGGTGCCAAACACACTCAGTTTTGAGTAATTTTAAGGGTAATTAAGTCTTTAACGCTCCTTACACATCCCTAAACTTAACCCTATGAAATATATAGCTTCTAAATATATTACAACCCTATTATCATCTCAAAGATCATCATCCAAGAGCACTAAAAGAGAAAAACCACTAGGGTTGCATAACTAAGCTTGAAGATCCGATTTCAAGGAAATTCCTCCGTTAATCATCAAGAATCTTGTTTCTAAGGTATGCGTGAGTTGATTCATGGACTCCTTTCATCTATGAAGATCAAGAACCATCTTCTAAATTTTGTATCATGATGTTTATGTTGTTGGTGATTGATGTTCATGTGGTTGAAGTTTGATGATGCCTAAGATGGGATCTTTGTATGTTTATTGTGAGGATATGGTGGTATTTAATGTATAAATATGTGAAATTGGTGGTTTAATATTGTATTCTTAATGAATCAACCTATGCCGAAGATGTGCATGTAAGGTGTGTGTGAAAATAACTAAGTGAATAGAAATCATGTTTTTATGACATAATAAGTCCTAAATGACAATTCCATGATCAAAGTTTATGTTCAACGTGATCCCCATGCTATTTTCTTGAATTGAAGAAGTTGTACGAGATGCTCATGATATTTTTGCAAGATGGTATGACCATGTTATTGAAGCCATGCAAGTATATACATGTTGTGTGCATTCCAGATCATGTGATAGTTTGTGGACTCAAATCTTGTGATCAAGTCATGTCATGTGTGTCAGTTTCCTCCTATCAAGTCGTGGGGGTACTTGTACCCAAAAATGATAGTTGTGTGCCTAGACCCATGTCATGTTTCATGATATCCAAACTTAAGATATGATTCCATAGACTTTAGTCAGTCATGTGACTCAGGAAAAACTCATTATCTTAGTTAGTTGTGAGATATTAGTAACATTCCGCCAGTCAATGGAATTCAGTAACATTAAGTCATGCACAGTAAGTTATTCATGTCTAGTCCCTCCAAATGAGAGTAGAGGTTAGCACCGAGTGAACCCAGGGATGGAAACTTACCTGCCAGTTCTGGGTATGATTCTTAGTAGTTATCCTTGTGTTCCAGAAATACGTAGCCAGCGTAGGTTGAGAGATCTTAATCCATCAGATTAGGGTTAATGAGGTGGCTTAACCCGTCCGTTTAGGTTTCCACCATTCTTATTGAGTACCCACCAGATAAGGGTCACTCACAAGCTATCCTTACCCGTGGTACGGTATTAACACCCTTCTAATCGGGCCAAATATTGGACCCCACCTTAGCCATAACTGCATACATGGGGCATGTCGGTTAAACACTACTTCCCACAATTTCAGTATCAGTTTCAATGAAAGAACTCAGGGCGTTCTTTAGATTTTATTATACAAAGATCTTTCAGATACAGTCGTCCATGTTATCAGTTTCAGTATCATTCATGATAGTTATCAGTAAACCATGTATTAGCTTACAGGTCATGCTATCATGTATTCATGGTCCTAGTTTCTATATATGTGTGTTTGCACTCCCATGTTCATATTAGTCAGTTAGTGTTTTTCATGCATGAAATCCTTTATGTTTAGCCTACCTTCCTCGTATACTCAGTACTCCAGTTGTACTGATGCATTTGCACTATGGTGCTTTCTTTTCATGTTACACCATAGGTTTCTAGACACAAGCTCCAGCCCAACAGTAGCGGTAGTATTCCAATTGCAGAGACACAGTGAGTCCTCACTGATTTGAGGACAATATGATTTGATATATTTATTTATTTCTTCAATTCAGTTTTATGGAGTTAGTTGGAAACATGTTCCTTCAACTCCTTATTCAGATAGTTTAGAGGCTTTCAGATTTATGTTCAGATTTACATTCAAACTTAGCTTTCAAATTGAGTTGTTTTGGGTATTTTTACCCACATGATTTTATTCAGTTGAACCTTATGACCTTATAGTTCTATGTATTCAACAATTATATCATGATTTGCAGTATACAGGTACAGATATCAGTCATAGGTTAGCTTGTGGTCCCTTGGGGTCATGAACACCGTGTAGCATTCTGGTTCAGTGAATCGAGGTATTACAAAATTGGTATCAGAGACTAAGGTTCAATAGAGTCCTAGGAAGTCTGAAAGCCGCATATAGTAGAGTCTTATACATGGGTGTGTTGCACACCACATTTATGTGCGGGATGCTATAAGATATTTTAGAAACAGTCCCCTTTCTTGATTATTCATGTCATGCTAGTGAGCATAATCACTAGTTAAACTCTCAGTCTAATCTATTCTTCTCTTATTCTAGACCATGTCCCCAAAGAGAAGAAACGAGCCAACTCCTCAGCCCGAAGATCCTTTGGGCGAATATGTTTCCCATGCGGAGTTTAGAGCCATATTTACCACACTTGCTCAGTCCGTGGCTACATAGAATAAACAGCGACTAATCATTCCGGCTAATCCAGTGGCCAATCCTTAAACATCTAGGGTTTGGGACTTTACTTGGTTGAACCCTCCTTCTTTCCATGGGTCTAAGTCTGATGAGGACCCTCAAGAGTTCATTGACCAAGTCCAGAAGGCTATTGACATCTTGGGTGTTACTTCTATTGAGAGTGCTGAGTTAGCCGCCTACCAATTATAGGATGTTGCTCATGATTGGTACAAATAGTGGAAGTCTGAGAGGTTAGATGATACAGGCCCTATCGAGTGAGAGGAATTTGTCACAGCCTTCTTAGATAGATTCTTTCCCCAAGGGCTAAGGGAAGCCAAAGTTCTTGAGTTCATCAATCTCAGGAAGGGGAATGTGATGGTTAGGGAGTATTCTCTCAGATTTACTCAGCTAGCCAGGTATGCTCTTTATGTGGTTGCAGACAATAGAGCTAAGATAAGCAAGTTTGTGTTAGGGGTTAATGATAGTGTGGTAAATGAGTGTAGGTCTATGATGATGATTGGTGATATGACCTTATCCAGACTTATGACCCATGCCCAGCAAGTAAAAGAGCATAAGTTTAGGACAAGGGAGAGGCAGAACAAGAGAGCAAGGTCAGGTAACTTCAACTATGCTCACCCCAAGTTAGACGGAGGAAACCATCCATAGTTTTTCTCTAAGTCAGCCATTCTAGCTCATTCCTCTACTAGTGCTCCAGTGTTGAAGTTCAGATATGGCAATAGAGACAAAGTGCCAGGCTCTAAATCTCAGGAAAGTGTTAGCAGTGCCCGAACGAATCCCCTTTGTCAGACTTGTGGTAAGAATCACAAGGGTATTTGTAGAGCCCTTCTCAATCTCTACCCCAGTGGGTAAAACTATCATAGCCTGGTAGGTATACAGGAACTGCCCGATTATGATATCCTAGAAATCCACATCAGCAGATTTAGTGGAGTTAGAGATGACTGATTTCGATGTCATTCTCGGAATGGATTGGCTTCATTCCTGCTATTCCACAGTCGACTGCAGAAATAGAATAGTTCAATTTTAGTTCCCAAATGAGCCCTTTCTAGAGTGGAAGGGTAGCATTTCAGCGTTCAGGGGTCAACTTTTTTCCTACTTTCAGGCAAGGAAAATAATTTCTATGGGGTGTGTGTATCATCTCGTGCATGTTAAAGATTCCAGTTCTAAATCTCCTAGCCTCAAAATAGTCCCTTTTGTTAATGAATACTCAGATGTATTTCCCCAAGATCTTCCAGGTATTTCTCCCAAACAGAAATAGACTTCGACATATACCTTCTTTCGGATACTCAACCTATTTCTATTCCACTATAAAGAATGGCAGCAGTAGAACTCAAGGAACTAAAAGATCAGTTGAAGGATATCTTAGATAAGGGATTCATCAGACCCAGTGTTTCCCCATTGGGTGCGCCAGTATTATTCATGAGTAAGAAAGACGGTTCTCTCAGGATGTGTATTGATTACCGTCAACTCAATAAAGTCACGGTCAAGAACAGATATCCTCTTCCCATGATTAATGATCTATTTGACAAACTTCAGGGTGCTAGTTATTTCTCCAAGATTGACCTCAGATTAGGCTATCATCAGCTCAGAGTTAGAGAATGTCACATTCTGAAGACAACTTTCCGTACTTGGTATGGTCACTTTGAATTTTTAGTTATGTCATTTGGTCTTACCAATGCCGCTGTAGCTTTTATGGACTTGATGAACCATGTGTTCAAGTAGTACTTGGACATGTTTTTCATAGTCTTTATAGATGATATTCTAGTCTATTCTTGCACAGAGCGTGATCATGCAGACCATCTCAGGATTGTTCTTCAGACTCTCAGGGATCACCAGTTATTCGCTAAGTTCAGCACGTGTGAATTTTGGCTAAGATCAGTAGAATTCTTGGCCATATTATTTTCGGTGATGGCATTAGAGTAGATCCTCAGAAAACCAAGGCTGTAAGAAACTGACCCAGACCCGTTCTCCATCAGATATTAGAAATTTCTTGGGTTTGGCTGGCTATTACAGATGGTTTGTTGAGGGATTTTATTCTATTGCATCTCCCATGTTCAGATTGACTCAGAAGAAGATTAAGTTTCAGTTGTCAGATTCATGTGAGAGGAGCTTTCAAGAGTTGAAGACTCGACTCACCTCAGCGCCAGTTCTAGCTATTCCAGAAGGTTCAAATAGTTTTTTAGTCTATTATGATGCATCTAGAGTGGGTTTAGGTTTTGTCTTTATACAGCATGGAAAGTTCATAGCCTACGCCTCCAGATAGTTAAAGACACATGAGATGAATTATCCTACTCTTGATCTTGAGTTAGCAGCGGTAGTTTTTGCCTTGAAGATTTGGAGGCATTATCTCTATGAATTTCATGAAGATTTCTTCACAGACCATAAAATCCTCCAGTATGTCTTTTCCCAGAAAGATCTCAATCTTTACCAGATAAGGTGGTTAGAGCTCTTGAAGGATGATGACATGAGTGTTCTTTATCATTCGGGAAAGGACAATATTGTGGCCGATGCTCTCAGTCGACTCTCCATGGGTAGTATTTCTCATGTTGCGGATAGTAAGAAAAATATGGCTTAGGAGATCCATCAGCTTGTCAGACTAGGCGTTCGCTTAGTTGATTCTTCAGAGGGTGGTGTATATATTCATAGTAGTTCAGAGTCATCTCTAGTTTCTGAGGTGAAGGAGAAACAAGACGGGGATCCTAGCCTTGTTAAGCTCAAAGAGTCATTTCAAAATCAGAAAGTCGAGGTTTTCTCCTAAGGGAGAGATGGTGTTCTTCGATGTCAGGGTCATCTATGTGTTCCAGGTGTAGATGAATTGAGGGAGCGAATTCTTGGAAAAGTGCATAGTGCACGATACTCTATTCATCCAGGGACCACTAAGATGTACCGCGATATGTGGGAGATTTATTAGTGGAGTGGGATTAAGAGAGATGTTGCAGAGTTTGTGGCTAAGTGCTCTACATGTCAGCAGGTTAAGATAGAGCATCAGAAACCTAGTGGTTCCATGCAAGAGTTCACCATTCCTACTTTAAAGTAGGAAGAAGTTAACATGGACTTCGTGATGGGTTTGCCTAGAACTCATCATCAGCATGATTCAGTCTGGGTCATTATAGATAGAATGACCAAGTCAGCTTATTTTCTTCCTGTTTGTACTTCTTATTCTATCGAGGATTATGCTAAACTCTATATCAGAGAGTTAGTTAGGTTACACGGTATTCCACTATCTATCATCTTAGATAGAGGTACCCAATTCACTTCTCACTTTTGGAAAGCATTCCAAAAGGGTCTCGGTACCTAAGTCAATCTCAGCACAGCATTTCAGCCTCAGAAAGATGGCCAAGCAGAGAGGACCATTCATACTCTTGAAGATATGCTAAGGGCGCGTCCAATTGACTTCAAAGGAAGTTGGGACGACTACTTGCCTTTGATTGAGTTTGCATACAACAATTGCTATTATTCTTGCATTCAGATGGCTCCATTCAAAGCTCTTTATGGTAGGAGATGTAGATATATGCTTGGTTGGTTTGAAGTTAGTGAGGCCTCTATCATAGGTCCTGACTTAGTATTCAACCCCTTAGAGAAAGTTCAATTGATTAGAGAGAGACTCCAGGCTGCTCAGAGCCGACAGAAGTCCTATACAGATGTTTGTAGAAAAGATCCCGAGTTTAGGTTAATGACTATGTATATCTTAAGATCTCTCCCATGATGGGATTGAAGAGGTTCGGCAAAAAAGGCAAACTCAGTCCCCAGTATGTCGGTCCCTTCAGAACTCTTTGTCGCTTCGGCAAGGTAGCTTATGAGCTTGAGTTGCCTTCATATCTAGCCTCAGTCCATCCAGTCTTCCATGTCTCTTTGCTAAAGAAGTGCATAGGTGAGCCAGCAGTTTTTGTCCTTATTCAGAGCATCTACATTCAGAACAGCCTCTTTTGTGAAGAGATTCCAATTGAAATCTTAGATTATCAGACTCGTAGATTGAGGAACAAAGAAGTCCCTCTAGTCAAGGTTCTTTGGCAAAATCAATCTCATGAGGGAGCTACTTAAGAAGTAGAAGCAGATATGCATACCAAGTATCCTCACCTCTTCCCCGCCAATTCAGATCAAGCTCAAGGTAACAGTTCTCCTTAATCTTATTCACTTTCACGTTCATGTTTCCAGTATAAACTTGGTACCTATTAACCGTTTCATACTCAGTCATGCATTCATGTGTCAGTTGTCCGTGCATCAGATATGCACGAGTTCAGTATGTTTAGCATGTTTGTCATTAGATCAAGTTGCAGTTCTTCATGTTCAGTTCAGGATCAATTGCCTTGTATCCCTTCTCAGTAATTTCTTATTCAAGGATGAATGTTCCCAAGGGGGAGATATTATAATACCCCGTATGTTTCTAAGCTAGGAAGTGAATAAGTATTCCTACGTATGAAATCTCCTATCCTATGATTCATACTTGAGAAGAAGACTTACAATGAATATTCAAGTGATAGGATAGCTTATGATGCATTAAGCATGTTCATATGAGTGACTTAAGGTAATACAAGCTAAGAGTTTTTGAATCCATCAAGTTTTAGTGTTCAATTTTTCAAGGGTCATTTTTGAATGAGTATAACTCAATGTTAATGTGATATTTTGGCTGATTTAGACCCACCAAATTGTATAGAATCGAATTAGCTTTCTAACGATAATAATTTTGCCTTAATCTAATACCCGAGCAAAAAGTTATGCCCATTTTTGTGAGAGACAGTAAGGATAGGCGATTGGTTAGGCGCTGCCCAACCTAGCTTAGGCAATCACTTGGGCGCCGCCTAAGTCAGTTCCAGGTGCCAAAAACACTCCGTTTTGAGTTATTTTAAGGGAAATTAAGTCTTTTAACACTATTTACACATCCCTAAACTCAACCCTACAAAATATATAGCATCTAAACATATTATAACTCTATTATTATCTCAAAGCTCATCATCGAAAAGCACTAAAAGAGAAAAACAACTAGGGTTGCATAACTAAGCTTGAAGATCTGATTTTAAGGAAATTCCTCCTTAAATCATCAAGAATCTTCCTTCTAAGGTATATGTGAGTTGATTCATGGACTCCTTTCATCCATGAAGATCAAGAACCATCTTCTAAATTTTGTATCATGATGTTTATGTTGTTGTTGGTTGATGTTCATGTGGTTGGAGTTTGATGATGCCTAAGATTGGATCTTTGTATGTTTATTATGAGGATATGGTGGTATTTAACGTATAAATATATGAAATTGGTGGTTGAACATTTGTAATCTTGATGAATCCACATATGCCTAAGATGTGCATGTAAGGTGTTTGTGAAAATACCTAAGGGAATAGAAATCATGCTTTTATGACATAATAAGTCCTAAATGACTATTCCATGTTCTAAGTTTATGTTCAACATGATCCCCGTGCTATTGTCTTGAATGGTAGAAGTTGTACGAGATGCTCATGATATTGGTGCGATTGGAATGACCATGTTATTGAAGCCATGCAAGTATATACATGTTGTGTGCATTCCCGATCATGTGATAGTTTGTTGAGAATCATTCTTATTATGAAAGCCTTACTTATGATATTGTGAATTGTGGACTCAAATCTTGAGATCAAGTCTGTCATGTGTGTCAGTTTCCTTCTATCGAGTCTTGGAGGTACTTGTACCTAAAAACTATAGTTGTGTGCTGAGAGCCATGTCATGTTTCATGATATCCAAACTCAAGCTATGATTCCATAGACTTCAGTCAGTCATGTGGCTCAGGAAAACCTCATGATCTTAGTCAGTTGTCAGATACCAGTAACATTCCACCAGTCAGTGGAATTCAGTAAGATTAAGTCATGCACAGTCAGTTATTCATGTCCAGTCCCTCCAGATGGGTGTAGAGGTTAGCACCGAGTGAACCCAAGGATAGGAACTCACCTGTCAGTTCAGGGTGTGATTCTTAGTAGTCATCCTTGTGTTCTTGAACAATGTAGCCAGTGTAGGTTGAGACATCTTAACCAGTCAGATTAGGGTTGATGAGGTGGATTAACCCGTCAATTTATGGTTCTCACTATTCTAATTGAGTACCCGCTAGATAAGGGTCACACATAGGCCCTCCTTACCCATGGAACGGTATTGACACCCCTCCAGTTGGGGCAGAGATTGGACCCCAGCTTAGCCATGACGGCATATGTAGGGCATGTCGGTTAAACTCTACTTCCCACAGTTTCAGTATCAACCTCAATAAAAGAACTCAGGGGGTGCTTCATATTTTAGTATATACTGGACTATCAGATACAGTCGTCCACGTTATTAGTTTCAGTATCAGTCATGAAAGTTATCAGTAAACTATGTATTATCTTACAAGTCATGCTATCACGTATTCATGGTCCCAGTTTCTATATATGTGTGTTTGCACTCCCACGTTCATATTAGTTAGTCAGTGTTGTTCATGCATGAAATACTTTATATTCAGCCTACCTTCCTCGTATACTCAATAATCCATTTGTACTAACGCATTTGCACTATGGTGCTTTCTTTTCATATTAAACCATAGGTTCTGAGACACGTGCTCCAGCCCAGCAGTAGCGGTAGCATTCCAGTCACAGAGACACAGTGAGTCCTCATTGATTCGAGGACAATATGATTTGATATATTTATTTATTTATTCAGTTCAGTTTTATAGAGTTAGTTGGAGACATGTTCGTTCAACTCCTTATTCAGATAGTTTAGAGGCTTTCATATTTACATTCAGACTTAGCTTTCAGATTGAGTTGTTTTGGGTATGTTCACCCGCATGATTTTTTTCCGTTGAACCTTATGGCCTTACAGTTCTATGTATTCCACATTATTATATCATGATTTACAGTATACAGATACAGATATCAGTCATGGGTTAGCTTGTGGTCCCTCGAGGTCATGAGCGTCGTGTAGCATTCTAATTCAGTGAATCGGGGTGTTACAGAGGGATATTTGCTTTAAATTTGCACCACACACAAATTGCTAACATGGTACCAACATAAGCCTTCATCACACATTTTTTCTTTTACATGAGAAAACCATATTTTTACTCATACTTTTCCATAGGTACAAGTGTGATCCCAAATCCCAAAATGGCACAGGTACTCAAATTTTCATTGTATTTATGATGTTGGTGCTATAGGTATTCAGACTTCCGCTACACCCATGACTCAAAACCCAACTAGTATATTTTCCCTTAAAAATGTCGTCAGTCAATCTATCATAGGGAAATGCTCATCGGATATCATCACAAACAAAATAAATATAATGCAAAAATCTATCAAAAAAAATAGAAAACTTATCCATGTAAATGTCGGCACCATCAGAGTTCCCAAATAATACAACCCAGAAGAACATAAAAACATCGAGAAATATCAATTATATATAGCCCAAATTAAATGAATGCAGAGACAGGCACCCCCAATAATATAGCTAGCGGTGTCCTCACTTGGCTATCAAGATTCAAGAGAGAGTGGTAAACTTTGGAGTGGAGTGAATCAACGATATCTATTGTCTCCCAATTGAAGACAAGTGAGTTTGAAGAAAAAGGGTACGAACCAGGAAGTTGGTTGGCTGAAAAACTTTTCCCCAGAAAGGAAGTCTCATGAGTGTTAACTAAGAGTAACATCCACAAATAAATTCACTTTTGAGTCTTGAATTTGGTCTAACAATATATGTAGTCGAGTCTCCCCTTGCACCCACATGACAGTACTGCCAGATTTGCTGGCTTGGAAGGTTTCTTGTATTCTAGATGACATTCCTTTGAATGTTGGTCAGCTCATGGTTTCTAACATAAAATTCTTAAAGAACAAGGATGGGACACATCTCTTCTTTCCCTCTTTGATTGCTGATCTTTACAGGAGAGTTGGGCTTAAGGAATACTCTAGAAAATTTAATGAAAGGGTGCACTAGGCAAAAGAAAAAAGATGAATATCAATTTGGGGAAGTCAACATATGAGGGGACTGAGTCTTGTTGGTCATCCACCATTGGTACCCTTGAGGATATTGGAGTCAATATTGAGGCCATTAGGGAGCTTGTGTCAAGTTTTCCCTTGAAGCTAGGAGAGCTCTCCACTACCCGCCATTCATATGTGTCCCAATCTGATTATGAGAAATATTGAGAGGAAAAAAAGAAGCAAGGAGCTACCATTGATAGGCTTTAGAGATCCTACTCATCCTTGGTTGAGTCATATCAAGATCTTCAAATTGCATATTAGGATATAGTAACAAGGAGAAAAAGAGAGATGCATTCTTTAGCAGGATATGGACGAGGGTGAAGGGACTACGAAAGGTCCTAAAACCCCATGATAGACTTCCTTCCTCCTAAGTAGAGTGTGATGATTAGGCTCTAGGGGAGTGGTCTGGTCTTGAGGATGCCGATGATGATGTAGAGTTGAGAAATGAGAGCAGTTCCTGATTCAATTTCAGGAAATACCCTTATCTCTTCATATGCTTTATTATTTATATATTTTATGCATCCAAGAAAGATACTATGATATGGTTGGCATAGAATTAACTAACCCATTAATCATTAGACTTGCAAGGATACAGGGTGAAATACTGCCACCCCATGGCCATAAGTTTGTCATGAAATGTTGACAGCTTTTCTATCATATTTTCTAAGCATATTCCTTTCTATGAGAGTAGCTTTGTCCGCAGAAGATCACCATAGTAGTTAGTGTGGCATTCGAGTGCCATGAATTGGATGTAGTCATATTTCACCATGAGATTCTCCTAAAAATCAATAGAGAACACAACAACATAAATCATTGACATAGTTTTGCACAAATTATGTTATGATGTCCACTAAAGCTCATTGGATGGTTACTTGGTTGCATTTGGACGAAAAATAGAAGTTCAAAACTTTTGGCATGGGTAGAAAATCATCCTCGATTTCCCTGATCGCGGGCCATGGAGCCGCTATTGCGGTATCTGAGACTACTTTCAACAAAAAATTTAATGTCCAAAAAGTCAAGTTTGAAGATAAAAACATGTTCTATAACAAGGTTTTAAACTAAAAACATTGAACCAGACCTCTAGGTACTTGATTATACCCCTATAAGTTAAAAACAATTAGTGAATACTCATACGGGAAACCTATCGAGCTCTTGGTGTGTACTCTTTATTTTTCTGAATATAACATATAATTTTGGTACATGAAAACTTCCCCACTAATGTGCATTCCATATTCTAGTATCTAAACAACACACAAGAACAATTTATGAAACATTTAAGCATGAAAGACATAATTTTAGTCCTTACCTATAATATGCATTATATGGACCATTTTCCATATTTAAGGCCTAGATTTTAGGCACCTACCGGATAAGTGATGCAAGAGGAATGCAAGGATGCTATTAGAATGCTCTCAATTTTCCAGAACTGGGTCTAATTAGAGAGAAAAGTTAAGAAAGGAGTGTTGAGAGTAAGTGGGATTTAGATGGTTATAAGTCTTATGTGACTATAATATCGTTTAAGGTTCCCCGATTACATACACATAAGTGACCTCTATCGCGACCAATAACCCACGATCGCAGTAACTGAGGGAATTTCTGCTCTCCTATTTTTTGTAGTTCATCTTACTCTATAATTGGATAGATCTTCCCATGTTTAGTTTAGCATGAAAATTTCTTACACTTGCTCCTTCTCAAGCTCATCCAACACACTCTATAGTGCTATAAATGCATGGGTTATTCAATTTATAAAACTAAAATCTGCTCTATAAAAGTGACAACAAAGTATACAAGTTACTTTCATGGAATTTATGGGTTGCCTCCCAAATAGAGCCTTATTTTACGTCATGGCATGACGTCTTCATTCATTATCAAGTTAGGCCCTCTCACTCACTCCTTCAATTTCAACATCAATCATTGATATCACTTTAAGTTCCATGACTTGTTTCCTTGTTTCTCATACTTGTAAAAAGACCTCATCATCATGAACTCTTAACCTTATTTCACCAAACTCTAAGTCAATAATGGCTCTTTAGGTGTCTAAGAAAGGTTGACAATGAATGACGGGAACCCCTTGGTCCATTTCATAATCTAAAACCACAAAGTCCGCTAGAAGTATAAATTTGTCCACTTTTAATAGAACATCAAATAGAATCCCAATCGGCCTCTTGATAGACTGATCCGCCATTAAAAGTCTATTAGATGTTGGAGTTGGGGTGTATAATCTGAGATGTTGTAATTGACAAGAGCCATGAGGTTTATGATCGCTCAGAGGTCTCATAGAGCTTTCACAAACATATGTATTCCAATGGTCAAAGGAACGGTAAAAGCTCTAGGGTCTTCTTTCTTTTCCATAATTTTGCTACTCATTATAGCACTACAACCATGGGTGACTTTTATCATGTCACCTTCGATGAGCTTCTCATTTGAAATCAACTTTTTTATTAGCTTATCATATCCCAAGATTTCTTAAATCGGTTAAAGTAATGGGATATTTATAAAGAGGTTGTTATGCTTGGCCATGAATTTCTTGAGTTTATCACCCTCCTCTTTTCTTTAATGCCTTTGATAAAATGGGGGAGGGACTTGTATTGTAGGCATCATATCACTTTGAGGTTTCTCATTTTCCACCACCTCTTTATCAACTTTTCACCTGCATCTTATTTCAAATGATTATCAAGGGTCTTCCCACTCTTAGTGACTATTGCTAAACCTTGAGCTTCATTTTTTGGGTTCACAATAGTGTCACTAGGAAGACCACCTTTTGTCCTAGCATTCAATTATGTGGAAATTTTCTCGGTTTAAGTCTCCAATTGTTTAATGGAGGTGGAGTGACACCACGGATTGATTAAGTTGTGAAAAATCACTTTTTATTTCACAGGATATTTTGTTCGTTCCTTCCACTCTCATCAAAATCCTTTCCAAGACATTTTTGGTTTTATATTAATCGGGGTGGACAGTGCTATAATTATTGTTCTTCACCTGATCATGAGAGGGTAAATATCGGTCATAAGCACAATATTTATACCTCCAATCAAGGTCACGTTCAAGATTTGATGAACCGTGATTCCCACCTTGCCTTTGATAGGTGGGGTAGGAACCCCCCAAATTGTTTGCCAAGTACCAGATATCCTCATTGGGATTTTTAGCCTCTTCATCATCCTCATAGGCTTTTGATGCCATGGCATTTACCTCTTTTGCAGGTGTACTCATCACATGTTTTGTTAAAAGCTCTAATTGAGTCATCATCTTAGCCATATTCTTCTCTTTTTCTTCATCCCATTTCCTTTGTTCCTTGTCAACCAATGATGTAGTGGGAGAACTCTTAGGAACCTCGATATCTCGGGTATGTCACCCCCGTTTTTCTTGGTAACCTCCTCAAGAAAATTCATTGCCGCAAAATAATGCAACTTCACAAAGGAGACTCTTGCCGCATTGTCAACTATTACTTTTTTAAGTGGATCAAGGGCTCAAAAAAAGCTTTGGAGAAGCATCTTCTCCGGGAACTCATGGTTTTTAAATTTCATCAGTTTTCCGTTGAATCTTTCCCAAACATCATACAAGGGTTTGCTAGTCAATTGCCTAAATTTGATGATCTCATCCCTCAATTGGAGCATTATGGATAATAGGAAATACCGGTTAAGGAAAGTCGAGGTGAATTCATCCCATGAAGTGATAGAACTGGCCTGAAGAGAATGAATCCATAATTCCACCTCAACCATAAGAGAAAATAGGAAGAGACAAAGCTGGATGGACTCATGGGTTATCTGTGTAATATTAAAGGGTGCACATATCTCTACAAAATTCTTCAAATGAAGGTTGGGGTCCTCTTTAGCTTACCCCCTAAAAAGTCCCTTCATTTGCAACATGTGCAACATGATGCTTGTGACATGAAAGACACCGTTACCATGAGTAAGTGGGATACTAATGGAACTTGGACAACCAATGTCATTGATTTTCCCATCATCATTAAAGGGCCATCAAAAGACCTGACTTGACTAGCATTGTTACTCATGGTTCCACTTATGCTACGAATATCACCTACAAGGAAGCAAAAACAACAAAAATAAATATACACCTCTACCAGTATGCCCTACGTAATAATCAATATTGCATAAGTGAAAACTAAATTTCCCTCTAAGTCAACAATGTCATTCTGATAATGCTCACCTATACTTGCAATTTGGTAGAGGACGGTCGATATCAATATCTCAAATTTTGTTAAGGTCGTATCCATAATGAGTGAAAAGTATAATTCTAGTCCTATGGGTCTTAAAACTTACTATGAAAACACCCAAAGTGAAAATAAAGTAAACATGATTTAAAATGAGAGGGGAGGGTTTGGTTTTCGGAGAGTGTGTGTCAAAAGGAACTCAATTCCACAAACATCACAACAATTGTAATTTAACTTCGATATAAAGAGAATCTTGGGATTATGTCTACCTAAGGGAAAATTAGTTATGGGTATGTGTAGATTTGGTGTGCATGTTAGTTGTTAACAATATATTAGGCTAGGTCTAGGGTCCTTGAGGCTAGCTTATCAGTAAAACCTCAAGAATTTCTCCTATTGAACCTTTTGAATACCTAAAAAGTGTTTTAATTACATTCACCTAGTATCTCAATTGGGTATCCCTATTCCTAGTAAAATACCCAAGATGTAGTCAACTTCATTCTCACTCTTATGTCTAAGATATTGAGAATTAGTAAACTAAATTATCTACTATTGCCTTGGTTTCCAAATCCCTTTTTCAAGGATGATGTACGTTCCAAAAGTTCAGCCACACCCCTCTTTCACGGATGGTTTGAGATTTCAAGAGTTTGGGGTTTTCACCCACAAACTCATTTTGAGTACTTGGGGATTTCACCCACAAATCCCAACCAATTTATCAAACAATAGAAGAACTCATTATCAACTAAATACAATATATAAAAATACATCACAACCCACAACTAGTTGCGCCTTAGTTCAACATAATCCCAAGACTAAAGGATTTATCTGCTCATGAAGAAAAGAAATACATATATAACAATAGGATTGTTCAAGGCATTCATTCTTCATAAATACTAAAATCCAAATCTCAAAATCAAATTGTAATTATTGTCTCATGTAGGGTTTTAATTTAAAATTAAAAGTATTGCTTGTCACTCGGATTCCTAAAATGGGAAAGGTTCTTAAGCTTTTAAGAGATTTGGGGTTGGCCTCTGAAAATTAAAAAACTGCCCCTGGGCCTAATCCTACATTGCCATGATTGGACACAATTACTGCGATCATGGCTACCATGACCGCGGGTAGATCTACTTGATCGTGGTTTCTGACTTTCTTGACTGGTCATGATCGCAACACTTAGACCGTGATCGTGGTAACTAAGAGCTATTTTTTTTCTCCAGGTTTTCCAACAACACTTCTTTTCTCTTCTTTTGATCTTTTTAGCTCAAGTCCACATCTTTCTATGTAATAACATGTATGCCTACAAAATAGGGATTTTAGTATATTTAATAATACATATGTCTCATTTATACATTTAAAGCATGCCAATGTGCATGAATGTTCAGTAAAAATGAGTGGTAAATTGACCACTCATCATTGGGCCTCGCAATTGCGATGCATCAGCTAATCTTATCCATAAGTTAAAACTTCGTGATGGCAGTACCATACCTAATGATTGCGATAAGTTAATCAATAATGGGTTTCATGAAACGTGGAAATATAATCACGATGGGACCCTTGATGCCACCCTAGAAATTGCAAACTAGTAGTTTGAGATTTTTGAAAATTGTCCCAATCGAACCCTTAAGATTTGATCAGGACCCCACAAAAATAAATATTATATGCTACTAGGATATTTTTATGTTTTGGACTTAATGCTAATGTCGAATTTTTTTAAGAAGATCATTTTAAATAAATTAGAACCTAGACCCCTTTGAGGAAAAATTTCACTAGTTATCAAATGGAGGGTTGAAATGCAAAATAAAAGTTCTAAACCTAAACCAGCCCTATTAATAACCCTAAATCAACCTTCCAAATCTAATGGAACTATCCAAATTTCCAACCAACACTTTGAACATAAAATGTTAAGCGAATCTAAACCAATGGCCTTTAAAGCTTCTAGGAGCGTTCAACTCTCCCAAATCATTTTTTAAAGCATTGGGAACCACAACAACCATCCATATACCTAAAAATATATATATGTAATAACAATGAGGAAGGGGGAAATAGTAAAAACACACAAAATAAAAGATTTCACATATCAGGTAATTACAATTGCCTTCACGGTCTCATTGAGCAAGTAATCAAGCAACAAAGAAAACATATTGCCAGTACAAATGTTAAATTCCAGTCACGCACTAATACCTATGAAAGTAGACAATAAATTCATCACAAATACCAATTTAATCAACTTGAAAAATCTAAAGCCATTTTAAGTATATCAATAGTCAGGACCACTCATGGATCCTTTTAATGACAATGATATCTATTTCACTCTTGGAAAAAAAATAAAAGAAAAAATATAACTCTTTTCTCTCATGGAAAATAATAACAACAACAATATGACCTGATTCACTTATTAAATTATCAAACTCTTCAATATCGTGCACACACATGTGAAGGGTCTTATAAATGCCCAGTAGCCATGACTTGTAGGGGATGGCTCATGCAATGTAAAAATAAGCTAGAAAACTAGTGCACCTAATACAATTATTCTACCACCAATATTCCAATATCCCCACCCATATACTTCCTAAATATCCAATAATTACATGACTATGAATTTTTACCAATTTATCTAACAATATTAACCTATGTCATAACATGTACAATCATAAAAATGAGATAAATAAACTACACTTGCATTTAAAACAAATCCTTACACATTTTCATTTTAGGTTATCAAAACAACTTATATATTATCCCAAATGTCAAGATTAATAGCATGAATTGTAACGAGTAGACAAATAGGCAGTGAACGTGCATACATAAAAAAAATTGATTTTTTAACTCTAATTTAATCATCGTTGTCTCTATCCAAGAATAGAAATTCTCTAAAAAAACTTGATTTTTATTGTGGAATAATAAGAATAATACAATCAGAATCAAACAATGCTCTAACAATTTTCAATGATTACAACCTAATATAATAACCCCAAAGTCAAAATCATGATCATTCTAAGGTTTAGGGTTATTCTACCCTCATTCTACTTTAATTCTATAATTTTTATATATGTCAAGACCCAAACATATTACATGTGGCACCAACACTAACCATCCGGTGGGAGAACCAACTTACCGTAAAATTAAACATACTTATCCAAAAGTAAAACAACTAATCCAGTTTCATAATTCCAAAATAATATCCAAGTCAAATAAACATAAGAACAATAAATGGTGTATAAAACATTATACTTATTGAAATCCTTAGATCCCAAAAGTTATTTGTATAAAAACTACTAAAGAATGTACGAAAAGGGATACTATCAAAAAAACCCATAATGTTCATAAGTATAGAATAAAGGATCTTAAATACATTAATATAAGAATCCACGGTAGCCTAAATGTTGTAACTCACCATTAAATTCAAATCAATCACTAGAATCACAGTTAAGGTCTCACAGTAATTGCTAGATGATTCTTTACACTCAACAAAAGCAAAAGCATGTTAAAAGCATATTTAGTATCAACAAATAAGAAAACAACAGTGTTTTGGGTGGGTCATTGATCCAACCCAAGATGAGATATGTGAACACATAAATAGAACTAGGTAAAATAAGCTAACATATGTTCACTACTTAACAACCTCTATTCAATCTTTAACACTTCACCTTATTGTAACACCCCAAAAATCAAAGACAATATAAGAACCATGCTCCAAGTACATGGAAAAAAATCATGTGTTGGTAGTTTGATAAGTGATTTAGTCATAGATTAAGGCCATAAATAGCTTCTAGCTTATAGACAAGTATAAATACCGCTTATCGATTGAATTTTTTAGGAGAATATTGCTATAGTAAACTTCAAACAAGAATAACTTCGATATTACTAAGTTTTTTTTGAGAAAAAAACCCACCAAATGTTAGGTAATTCAATTATATTTTCAACACATCCTATATTTCCTTAATTCGACATTGGAGTAAAATATTATGGCCATTTTACTAAAGCCTATCAAAGCTACCAGTGATTATGACTCAGATAATGAGTTATAATCAGACCACTATGAGTAGTAGGGTGACAGTTTTAACTGAAGTGGGGACCACAATTTGAGTCTCGAAAGGATGAATTAGGCCACGATGCATCTCCTGACCCTACGAACCATCACCAAACTTATCAGGACCGATACAAATAACTTTTCAAATGATTATAAAGGGGTTGTTTGGTCTTTTTCCACTGTTTTAACCCAAAACTACGTCATTTCAACTTTTACAAAAGGTCTAATTCTATTTAATAACTAAAATCCCTCATTATTTTCCCTAAACTCATTCTAAGTCAGAAAAATCAAATGATTCACCTCTCAACCAAGCCTAAACCTATGGATTTTCTCAGAGCTAGATTCCAAGGTTTGAATACAAGATTTCATCAGTCTAGTGTGTGGGTATGAAATAAGGAATTCATTTCACCCTTATGCCCAAAACCTAGTTTTAAAATATGAATTTCAGTTGTGATTTCTATGAACTCGTGATCTTGCGTTAATACCCAATCATCCAAATTCTTGATAATTTGATTCTATCATGTTATTCTATTATTATAATTCCCATTCAAAGTTACATGCATGATTTTTAAGTCTTTTACTCAGCTATTTTAATATGTGATGGATTATGCATGTTTTATATAGAGAAAATCGCCAAAATCCTCTCCAACCATTACCCCAAATCCTAACTACACACCTATACTTTAAGGTGGTCTAATTACCATATGAACTATTTTAAAGTTGAATTATTACACCCCTAAAAGTTTTCATGGCAAGAGAGTGTGTTTCACTCTCTTTACAAGAGTGAGAACAAAAATTATTAATTAAAAACTTATTTTTAATATTTCTTTACATAAATATATATAATTTTCTCTTTATCTTTATTCATTTTCTTTCTTCTACTTTCTTCTTCTACTCCTTGTTTTTGTTCTTCTTGTTCTTCTTGTTCTTCTTGTTCTTCTTCTTCTTTTTCTTCTTCTTCTTCTTCTTCTTCTTCTTTATCACAAACAAAAAACTTAAAGAAATCATCAATATCCTCCATTGAATCATTAAAAATTTCAAAATTGGTATTGCTTATTGTTTCCAACTTCAAGGTCGTCAAAAATTTCAAAATAATATTGTCCATTATTTCTGACTTCAAGGTCGTCGTAAACTTTAACATAGGTATTGTTCGTTATTTTTTTTTAAGATCCTTGAAAATTTTAAAATTCTCTATTATTTCCAACTTTAAGGTCATCAAAAATTTCAAATTTGGTATTGTGTATTGTTCCAGCTTCAAGGTCATCAAAAATTTTGAAATTGATAATGTTCATTGTTTTTGAATTTAAGATCATTGAAAATTTAAAAATTAATATTGTTCATTGTTTGCCACTTCAAGGTTCCCAGAAATTTCAAATTTGGTGTTGTTTATTATTTTTTACTTCAAGATTGTTGTAACTTCCAAATTTGATATGAGGTTCCCGTGGACGTCACTCAGTGGCGGAATCGGCCATTGCCGAGATTAGCAAGAAAAGGAAAATATATAAAGTAAAATAATTAATTTTTTAGATAAAAATAATAAATAAAGTAAAATAATTGTTTTTTTAGATAAAAATTCTAATATAACATGGAATTATGTGGCAGCGCGTGTAGGCCAGTACTTGAAACAAAATTCGGGTATGAGCTTTTAGATGGGCATATATTTAATTTTAAAATACTCTAGGAGGGGTCATAGGACCCCTGTAAAGTATACTTGTGCAGTTGGGATTTGGGGTAAAGGTTGGGAGGCTTTTGGCCATTTTTTTTTTTTATAAATTTCAACCTTTTTTAGGATGAAATACACAAGACCAACTGGATTACAATTTATATTAGTTGACATACCATGTTTTTCTATAATATTTAGTATCTTTACATACATAGAATTATGAACCCTCAGTATATTGATAAATTCATAATTTTGGACTTGTTTTGTGAAATTTACCTTTTTCCTTTTGAGCATTACATTGTCAGTGTTAGTTGCATTAAAAGGGGTAGCTTGACTTTTGCTAGTGCTTTGGAAATGGAGGAGAAGTTAAAAAGTAGAGGGACTTAGGATAGTAGAGGGGGTGTGGATAGTATGTGGGATATGACTACCAATTTTATTAGGGAGACTACTAGAGAGGTGTTGGGTGTCTTGAGAGGTTGATCTGGCAAGCATCGAGGAGACTGGTAGTGGAACAAAGAGGTTAAGAAAAAGGTGGAGTCTAAGATGATGGCTTATGCTAAGTTGGTTGAGAAAAAGGATCATCAGTAAAGGAAGACAAATAAGGAGTATAAGGTAGCTAAAAGATAGGCTAAATTAGCAGTTACATCAGCTAAGATTGCAGCTTTTGGGTGCTTGTATGATGTTTTAGAGTAAAAAGATGGAGATAAGAAGTTATATAGGCTTGCTAATGTCAGGGAGCTGAGGGATCATGACCTTAACCAAGTAAAGTGCAAAAAAGGAGAGGATGATACAGTGTTAGTTGAGGATGCCCTCATTAGGGAGAGGTGGCAATCCTGTTTTCATAAACTTTTAAACGACGAGAGAGATAAAGGATTCGTGTTGAGGGAATTGGAGAAATATGAGAAGTGTTGGGATTTTTATTATTGTAGGTGTATCAAGGTTGAAGAAGTCAAAAGATCTATTCATAGGATGCGGCGGGGTAGGGCGATGGGGACAAATGAGATTCTAGTGGATTTTTTGAAGAGCAATAGCGGGACAGGTTTGAAGTGGTTGACAATGTTGTTTAACATTATTTTTAAGGCAAAAAAGATACCTAAAGTGTGGAGACAGTGTATGATGATTGTAGTGTATAAGAAGAAATGAGACATCCAGAATTGCAACAACTATAGATGTATAAAGTTATTGAGTTATACTATGAATATTTGGGAAATGGTAGTATAGTTGAGGATAAGAAGCATTGTAGCGATCTCAAAGAATCAATATGGTTTTATGCTAGGTCACTTGACCACTGAGGCTATTCACCTTGTAAGGAGATTAGTGGAGAAATTTCAAGAGAGTAAAAAGGACTTGCATATGGTGTTTACTAATCTTTAGAAGACATACGACAGAATTCTCATAGAGATTCTATGGAGGTTCTTAGACGCTAGAGGGGTGACCTTGGCATACACTAGGTTGATTTAGGATATGTATGATGGTTCAAAGACTTGTGTAAGGATGGTAGGGGAAGATTCAGAGCACTTCCAAGTTTTTATAGAGCTGTACTAGGGATCAACTTTTAGCCCATTTTATTTAATTGGGTGATGGATCTTTTGACACGACATATTCAAGGAGAGGTGCCTTAGTGTATGTTATTTGTAGATGATGTGGTACTAATTGTCGAGACTCGAGGTGGAGTAAATGATAAGTTGGAGATTTGGAGACAGACGCTTTAGTCTAATGGATTTCAGTTAAGTAGAACCAAGATAGACTACTTGGAGTGTATGTTTAGTGATGTGTTGCAGAAGATTAGAGTGGGTATGGAGTTGGATTCTTAAGCCATTCAGAAAAGGGAGAGTTTCAAGTTTCTGGGGTCTATGATTCAGGGCAATGGTGAAATTAACGAGGATGTCACGCATTATATTAAGGAAGGGTAGTTGAAACGGAGGCTCGCTTCGGGAGTTCTATGTGATAAGAAGGTGCCCCTGAAGCTTTAAGGTAAGTTTTACAGAGTGGCAGTCCAGCTAGCTATGTTGTATGGAGCGAAGTATTGGCCAGTTAAGAACCCCCACACCCAAACGTGTAAGGTGGGGGAGATGAAAATATTATGATGGATGTGCCTACATACTAGGAAAGATAAGATGAGGAATAAGATTATTTAGGAAAAGATGGGAGTTGCCTCGGTGGACGAGAAAAAGCAAGAAGTGAGGATCCATTGGTTTGGGCACGTGATGAGGACTGGCTCTGATGCTCCAGAGCAGAGGTGCAAGAGACTAGCAATGGATAGTTTTAGGCGGGGTAGAGGTAGTCTAAAGAAATATTAGAGAGAGGTAATTAGGCATGATATGGAGTAGTTACAGCTTATGGAGGACATGAACCTTGATAGAAAAGAGTGGGGGATACAGATTAGGGTAGAGGGTTAGGGGGTGGGAGTGTGTCGGTAATATTAGGGAAGCAATGTTTTGTGTCTAAAGTTTCTTGTTTGTGGTGTTTTGGTTGTAGTATTATCGTATGGCTACTTTAGATACAGTACTAGTGTATATGCACTTATCTTTGGTGTTTGTTATAGTGTTAGATTATTTTGCATTTTGTACTAGTTTATATGCACTTACCTTTTGTGTTTGGTATACTGTTATTAGTCCTAAGTTTGGGGTCTATCAAAAACATCCTCTCTACTTCTCCTGAGGTAGAGGTATGGTCTGCGTAAACTATACCCTCCCCAAACCTCACTATGTTGGAAGAAAAAGGGTATGTTTTTGTAGTATATATCAGTTTATATTTAGTTAGGTATAGTATTTAGCAGAAAGTAGATGAAGGGACGAAGGGTAACCTGTCAGTTAGGCTGAAACCTTTAGTAGAAGTCCCTATGTCCTAGAACTATGGTGCCATCATAGGTTATAAAGGGTCACCCGTTAGACAAGTCTTGACAAGTTAGTTCTTTTGGATATTTGTTTAGTAGTACAGTGTTAGATCAACCTTTATACATGGCAAGGTATTTTGGGACCTTTTGAATGAGGTTTATACATCAAACTCCATGTTTAGCTCGCATGATTATATGTTAGTTAAGAATAGATGCTACAGATCATACTCAGTTATTTCCATGGTTATATGTCTGTTAATAGTAGCTCTCGTAGATTATACATAGTTATTTCATGACCTCATAATCAATTTACTAAGTAAAGTATTGATCAATTAGATATTTATTTACATGGTGATTTCATCAGTTCGCATCCTATAGTTTCTGACTTAGTATTTGCTCATGATCCTTAATTTAGTTTTAACTTCTATAAAACCATAACTTTCCAGATTATCATTGTATATTAGTATTTTTGTATTTTATATAGGATCATTGTATTTTAGTTCATCTTCTTCGAAATTAGTTAACATTCAGCACAATGTTTTAGCATATTCAATATTAACTTGAGATTAAATGTAATAGTTATTCTTCTATCACTTTTTAGTTTACATAAATGTTTTACATTAAGAAATTTATTATTCCTTGCAGCTTTTCGTACAAGCATGTTTTAAATGCATATTTCGGCAAAGGGATTATGTACTTAATTTTAAAGAACGTTTTAAGTGTTTTCATGACTAGTGCAATACCTTACCTACTCAATATATTCCATAGTGCTTATCGTATACCTCTTTTACCTATATTTTTGTTGTTATGTGGATTCAGGTGGTTACTATCATGTTCATAGTCAGGTAAATCATAGCACTCAACCATCATGAGTTGATTCTCTTATATAAAGTACTCAAGTTAGATGTAGTTTCATTATTTTATTTTTGTATTCGTATATACTGATTAGGGATAGTTGCGGGTCATGTCCCAACTACCTATAGTTTGTATTATAGGGGCTTCATAGATAGTCAGTCAGAGTTACTGTATGTAGTTTAAGTTCCTCTTTCTTTTATCTAAAAGTGTTGTACACTTTTAACAATAATGTATTGAAATAACTTATTCCATGATTATACTTCCACTCAGTCAATTTAGCATTTATATATGTTTAAATCAATTGCTAAAGCATTACGCCAGTACCATGGGTTAGCTTAGGATTACTTATGGTTCTAAGCATCGTGTTATAACTAAGGGGGTTGTCTCGAGTCATGCAACTTATTAAAGAGAATAAGTCATGTAAGTTCAAATCCACTAACAAGACTCCAAGTTAATAATATAGGACTCAAACCATAACAAAGTACACAATACAGGACTCAAACCATAAATGAGTCAATAATACTAGACTTAAACCATAACCAAGTCAACATTACATGACACAACCCATAATTATTATTATGTTTTATGACTCGATACTTTCCTTATTCATAACATAGTGCTTATAATTACAAGTTACTCCAAGCTAACCCATGACTTGGAAAAACACTATGAATATAGATAATGACTAATAAAAATACTTATCCAATAGTTGAACAAAATAATATAATTAATATTCACAAGAATAAAATCATCATTTACCAGATCTAAGATCACATGATGAACATCTAAGTCTGAAAATCCCTACTAAGATGAGTTGCTGAGATAAGCCCCAAACTAACTCTAACTATCTGAACACTGGAAAGATAAAGACAAAATAAAATAAAATGATGACTATGGTCCTCACAAGATGAGGACTCACCAAAACTATTGTTGCTAATATGGTAAGATATTGTACTAGGCAAGATATAGATGTTGACTTTAAGGACCTATATTATAAGACAATATAGTGCAAGAGAAAGTTTGTGATAAGTAAATTGAATACACTAAGTATGTGAGATAGGAAATAACTAATTTAATCTAAATATGGTACATAAAACATGGTAAACTAATGCAAAAACAAGCAATGAATGTATATTGCATAATAACTAAATTATTAAATAAAAGGTCATGCCAAAATCTAAACTACAAATGTGGACTATTGGACTTACTAATAACTTACACCAATATGATCTAATTGAGGTCTAACATGTAACCCTAGCTGGAAGGGTGTTTAGTACCATGCAAAGGGTATGAATATTGACTGATGTAGATTTACTAAATGATGTCAAAAAGAACAAAGATATATAGTCAAGTCTAATGGGTGACCCTTTTGAACCAATTATGGTAGAAGTTTTTCTAAAGTATGGACCTCTACTAAAGGTCTCAGCCTAGCTGGCAGATGATCCTTTATCCTTACATCTGCTTATTCTAAGTACTACTTCCAACTGAATAACACTAATAGCCAAAATAATCAATGCTAATAATAGTCTTAAGCTTGAAATAAATGAACATTATAAAAGCATTAAAAATATATAATCTATAGATTATAACATCCAAAAGCAAATGCATGAAATCCTAGTTCATCAGGTGCTCATAACTCGCTATCTCTTAAGAATGCAACTATTATGTCTATTTTGAAAATTGAACAAATTTACAAAATTCAGTGACTCAAGTTTAATAATCATAGATTTTTACAATGTAACTAGGTTTGGGATCATGGTCAAGTAATAACATAGAAATATTTTCTAAAATATGGATTATAACTCAATGACACCAAGGAATTAGATATCAATGAATTTATCAATAGACATAAACTCCAAACTATGACAAAGGGATTATACCAGAGAATTTGGTTAACTGAAAAGGATTATACGAGAGAGTTGGGTTAACTTTGAGACTCAATGCGTAAAAAGGAACCCATTTATAAAATCCCACATACCTATAGATGAGAACCATGAAGAATTCTGATGAGTTAAATGCCTGATGAAGATGAAACATAGGTGCCTTGGGAACAACGAATCGTCCATTCTTTCTTTTAAAACTAAGATTCAGATATTATTTTAAGTAATAAAAGCTTAGGTAATATTAACCCTAATAATGACCCTCGGTGTAATGCCCCAAAATCGGGTCCCAAGATGTCATATGGGGCTTAGGATCAAAAGTAAGCCCAAGCTAACCCTTCTATTGGCATAACTCATAAGATACTGAACTAAAAGTATAAATCTATACTAATCTGTGGAAAATAACTCTTTTCTGAATATGATAGATACAAAACTAAATTTACAAGACTACAACTCTGCTTTTACAACCAAAATTGAACTGAATATAGGTAGATGGGTCATGAATCCCGACTATCCCAACTCAATACAGCTGGATAAAGAAAATACAATACTTCTCGAAATGTATAACAAACTCAAGCCCTTGAATCAAAAGGACTCATCACCTGATGACTGAATGTCACTAACTGACTGGATCTGAAGATGTACACTATACCTTGTACCTACATTCTGAGAAAATGTAGCCCACATACGAATGTGTGGGTCAGTACCATGGAAACATACCGAGCAAATGGGGGTGCAACGTATATATAAAATAATATCTTAATATCATCACAGTTTATAAAATTATGCATCTTGATATAAATGACTCACTTAGCTCGAATTAAAATCATCAAAATCATAAGAGAGTAAAAAATATCGGGTGAAACATGTGAGTCATCATAATAAATCTCAATTCACTTCCATCTCGATTCCAAGTCATCAAAGCAATCGAATCTCATAACAATTCTCTTTGCAATATATGTTCATTAAATCTTTCGAAAAAAATGACTTTCTCAAACTTAGTCTTTCGAAAAAATATGTTTTCATCTAAGATAGAAGAATAAGACTTTTCATATTAGATAGGAGAATACACACACTTGCATTGGGAGTCTCTTACAACCAACATAAACCATGTAAGCTACATGGAGTCCAACGTCCAACCCACGTTGGAGAGAGCTGTCCTATGTTTGCCATCGGAGTAGGACCTTAATCATTCTTTTCACTAGCGCTCACTATATCAATTAGCCTTAGGCTCACATCCTACGGGGGCACTTAGTTCTGGGGAAGTACCAATCATAGCTATACCTCCCACTCGGTGCTAAAGACTACTCCCGGACTTAGCTCAGATCTTTTCAAAAGAAGATGTACAACAACACACTTCAACAATTCATAACGGGAGCCATCATGCTACCCCGTTATCATAATTAATCAAAATGTTTATTTCTTTTCTCATTGGAGTACAAAAATAACTCCTTCAAGATCAAAAGGTCAAATCAATTCAATCTCAAAGTGTATATAACACATTACTTCAACAAAATATAAATTAAAATCGGGTTCAACAACCCATATAGCAATACTTGATCAAAACATTTTATGATTCACACTTTATATATCAAACATGTATGATTCATACGAAAATCTGGAAATTTATCTTTAATCAAGAATATTAACATCAACGCTCAAGAAATTCATCTTCAAAACATCAAAAATATTGTAACTTCTTCAACAAGAATATAGATTTCAAATTTCCATCTCAAATTCACAAGTAGAGCATGTAAAATCATACATCTTTGTAAAATAATACAAATTTTGGGCACAAGAATGAAAGGGTGTTCTAGTTGAAACACCCTACATACCTTAAACTTGAAGCTTTGACTGAACTATTGACCTTGGGACTCTATTCATGAAAATAATGAGTGTTTCTTGAAGACCTCGGAATGGAGATTCCGAATCTCAAAGAATCATTAAAACTCATGGTTGAACCTTGAGATATTTGAATTTTTAGGTTGAAACCCTAATGAATGTTCTTGGTGATTTTGAGAGAAAGTAAACTTATTTTGGTGTAATGGGAGTTTAATCCCGTGCTATAGACATATATAGGGGTGTTATTGGCACTTGGAAGTGAGATATGCGGCGCACAACCCATGGCAGACCTTAAGGTGTGCGTTGCACACCTTATTGTAGACATTTAAGTATGCCTTGCACTCCCAATCGCACACATTTGATTGGGCGGCGCATTGCCCATCGCACACCCTTATTGCCTCTCACAAAAATGGGCATAACTCTTCGCTCGGGTATCGAATTTTTGCGAATTTGGTATCGTTGGAAATATATTTCAATTATATACAATTTGATAGGTCTTGGGATGTAAAATTCCATGTATATTAAGATATATACATGTTTAAAGTTGACCCTTGTAGAATCAAATGTCAAACTTTTGATAAATGAATTGGTCTTAGCTCAACTTTGTTCTAGGTCATTGCTATGAACATTTTTCACCTCTAAACTACTCCATAGACTAGGATAATGATCATGCAACTTGTATTCATGTGAGAATTACTTGGATTAGAGCTTACACGTGCAGGAACGACGGTTAGAATTTTAGCATGAAAATACGGGGTATTACATTATCTCCCTCTTGGGAACATTCATCCTCGAATGTGGATAATTAACCTGAAACACAGAGGAATATTAGTCTTCAAGCTATCATGTGTAACTGATAGAACTAAATCACTGGATGTCAAGAATAATGAGCTACTAAACTGGTCTGCAAGTGCATGAATCCTTAAGAAAAATAACTACATGGCTAAGATAGAAACGAGAGTGTCAACTTATGAGTAACCATTACTTTGCACTGGATCTGATCTCATGAGAAAGGATGAGAGGTTTATGACATGAAAACTCAGGGTATTACAACATCCCCCTCTTGGGATTGTTCATCCCCGAATGATAATAATTTAATGAAAATACTAGGAAGAGACTGTGATACTACACAGGATACTTACGAACTGAATTATGACTTAATATTTGAAACTGAAATTGATGCATGAACTGAGTTGAATTCATAATTTAATTTGACATAAACACATTGCCTCTTGGAATGTACATACGTATAAGGCTGTAGATAGTAAGACTAGCTGGAAAATTAAGAATCAGTAGGAGCATATCTCCTTGCTTGCTAAACTAGATTACAGGCTATATAGACTTGATCATACTGAATACCCATACTCAAATAGAGTATTTCTTTAGCACTTTTCTATGAAATTGTACTAACATTAGGGAGCAAAGAATTTTGGGCATGCTCTGAACAAGACATTTGACTAAGGAATTACAACATTGATATAACTCTATAGCATGGAATATAATTATATAACTCATAAAGTAGGATAGGATTGCTAGTCCGTAGGCAACACAACTTCTCACTTTCAAGCTTAGCATCACTTCTTAAATGCTCTCTCAACTATACTCTTCCCATTAAATCCTATACTCATTTTATTCAACTTATAATTCTCATATTGGCACTGCGAAATCTTTCTACTAAGGTCTAGACTAAACTAAGTTCTCTCACCATGATCAAGCCTAACACTAAATCACAAGATACAATATGCCAAACCACAATACTAGTCTAAACCACAAGGTTCAATATTCTATATCTTCTTAGAGCTCACACCCTAAGCATAACATGCCTTACCACTTCAATGACTAATTTAAAAATCTTGATATGGATTCACTAGTGCATATTGCATTCATCATCTTGCACCCAACATGACATTCAAAACTATCATTAAAAATCACGTATAACTTTAAGGCAAAAAACCCTAAAGGCATACTTCGTATATACTCTAAACCTTTATCAACAATAATTTTCTTGCACTATTCTTAAAAATGTACAAATAATTTCTTACTGACCATGACATGTATCAAAGACTTGGCCTTAATCTTAATTTACACTTTAGCCTTAGATAGAAAAGCATAAATAATCTTTCTTAATGAGGGTCATCAACTCTCTCACATCTAAACCATTGCTTATCCACTATCATCACCACTATCTTAATATAGGAAGAGGTCACCGAAGGGTTAACACATATGAACCAGAAGCACGAAAACTACAATACATAACATTAACACTTATCGTTGTTCTAAGGAATAAAATATCAAAGGCATGGATTCATTAAAGAAATCCAAGCTGCGGACATGTATGATATAATGTGAACTTCACTAGTATCATGAGTTTAAAATCTGGTCATACTCTGAAACATGAGTTTATACTTATCATGAGCTATTCAACATAAGACTGGAATTCATATATTCATAAGAGATAACTCGAATCACAGAGTAAAGCTATTACATGCTTTCTAGAAGCTGAGAATAGGCTTGAGCACACATTATAGGTATAAGCATAGGCCTGTCGCATGGATTTGTGAAGCAAGTGATGGATTTGGTGTCGTAATGACTGAAATCCAAGGAATACTCTAGAGTAAGAAGGGATCACTATCTCATCATAACTCATTATTGACATGTATCACAATCTAATTCTCAAAACTCAGTTTGGTTCTTCACTAACCATCTACCCCCTAGGTCAAAGATGGTATTCTACTCCATATCCTCAAGATTATGACATAATTTCATCAATCTATTATCTACACATAAATGCTAAACTCACAAGAATAAACTAATTTCGAAATTACCGACTTCATTCTTGAACAACTCATCCATATGCCATCCTTAATTCCTAGCTTCAATAATCATCATCAAAGATTTACAATCTCATTTGCAACCATACCTACATCTCTAATCACATAATCATAACCTACCAAGATCACACATCTATTCTTATATTTTTTTTTCTAAACCATGAGAATAATAATCATACTGAAAAGACTCAACATCTTCAACCATAACTCCTTAACTTAGCTATCAAGAACATCATAAATAATCTAACTAGCCTTTCTCCACCTAGCAACTCAACGTTACTACTAACCACACAATATGTAATAATCCTCAAAAATTAATGTAGCCTCGTAGAACCTTGGTCACACCTCTATACTATACTTAATTACGAACACATGATCTTATACTCTTGCATACACTGTTCAGGCCTACTAGATCACCTCCATATAACTAGCATCAACAACCAAACCATCAAGTGTTCAAACTTAATGTCTAGAGCTAAACATTATTTAAAACCCAATCTCACAACAATTTTCACTTCAAAACTATAGAACATAGCATTAAGAAAAACTAGTACACAATGACAATCGATCATAATCATATGGCCTATCTTATTCATAATCTGTTAACACATCCTCCTTCTTTACGTCATTACTATTTACCCATCCTCACACCTAAATTACTTTCATAGCTCTATAAATTTCAACTAAACTTCCTCTTGCAATCTCATAAAAGCCAAAATTAACAATACTCAACCACCAAGTACTTCCATCAAAACCTATACTTTCATAGCACAACAAATACCATCAATAACTCTTTTCATACTTCAAGCAAACAACAATCCACCTTAACTAATAATCTCCTTCTCTAACCTCACTAAACTAACAAACAAGGGTATATCACTTCATTGCTAATTCAATCATAAGAAAAATTCAGCTATACATAGTCAATAAATCGCCCTTACAACCCTTTTTGCCACTACACTTCTAAACCCATAAGTTTAACTAACACAAGACTTTCAACTAAACGTTACTACTTCTGTCACTACACAGAAACCCACACTTTCAAATAACACCAAAATAACAAGATAAACAACAAGTTATTAGTGAATCAAAATAGGCCTCACATGGCTTCACTAGCTTTGGTTTTGTCTTTTGATTAAGAAAATTATATGAATAACAAAGCAACTATGCTAGTGAATCAAAATAGGCCTCACACGGCTTCACTAGACTTTGATTTTTCACAAACATAATGATAACAAGATTACATAATACAAAAGATAGAAACTTGACACACAATATTCAACGATCTAAGAATACACCATACTCTGTCTTAATTAAATAACTCATAAGAACGAGGGCATAACTTAAATTTGAAGGACTTATAACACACTAGAAGGCTCCTCTTAATCCACTTTATAAAACTTCTGCCAGCAAATATAAGAGCATTATCTGGGGAGGAAATTGGAACTTGCCGAACATGTTACCTCAAGAACAGTACATAGATAGAGAAGTATAGATTATCATTATGGATTCTGAGGAGAAATTTGAAAGTATATCTGACTCGGGCTTAGTGCATGATTTCTACAGGCCTGATAAAGCACTTCAATTTTTGAAATTCAAAAGTACTGATAGGATACTTTTGTAGCTCTCTTACAATTCCATAACTCTCTATGTAGAATTAAGCTCAACTATTTCTGATACCTTAGAAATAAGGTAGAGATGGCCTGACTAGAGTAAGATAAGAATCTATATAAGTTTCTTAGAGAACATTTCTATAGTACGATTTAAGACTTGAAAGAATGGAGACATTTCGTAAATTCCCTGTAGCCTCTCAAAGAAAAGTACAGACGTCTCTGTACCGTTCCACAAGACTCTACTCGACACGGCTTCATAGACACCCTAGGACACTTGAACTCTATGCTTTGGTACAAAGTTTGTAAAGCCCCAAAATTGGGTCCCAAGATGTCACACGGTGCTTAGGATCACAAGTGACCCCAAGCTAACCCTTCTACTGGCATAACTCATAATTAACTGAACAAAAAGTATAAATCTATACAAATCTGCGAAAAATAACTCTTTTCTGAATATGATACATACAAAACTAAATTTACAAGAATAAAACTCTGCTTTTACAACTAAAACTAAAATGGGATACATCAACTTCTACTGACTGTCTATGAATTCTCTACTAGTACTGGCCATAGGTTACTGGGTCAAGACTCCCGACTATCCCAAATCAATACGGCTAGATAAAGAAAATACAATACTTCTTGAAATGTACAACTAACTCAAGCCCTTGAATAAAAAGGACTCATCACCTACTAACTGGATGTCGTTAGCTGACTGGATCTAAAGATGTACACTATACCTTGTACCTATATTCCAAGAAAATATAGCCCATATACAAATATGTGGGTCAGCACCATGGAAATGTATCAAGCATATGGGGGTGCAATGTATATATAAAATAATATCTTAATATCATCACATTTTATAAAATTATGCATGCTGATATAAATGACTCACTTAGCTCGAATTAAAATCATCATAATTATAAAAGAGTAAAATATATCGGGTGAAACATGTGAGTCATCATAATAAATCTCAATTCACTTCCATCTCAATTTCAAATCATCAAAGCAATCAAATCTCATAACAATTCTCATTGGCATATATGGTCATTAAATCTTTCGAAAATAATGACTTTCTCAAACTCAGTCTTTCAAACAAATATGTTTTCATCTCAGATAGAAGCATAAGACTTTTCATATTAGATAAGAGAATACACATACATACATTGGGAGTCTCTTACAACTGACATAAACCATGTGAGCTACATGTAGTATAATGTCCAACCCATATTGGGGAGAGCTAGCCTACCATTTCCATCGGAGTAGGACCTTAATCATTCTTTTCACTAGTGATCACTATATCAATTAGCCTTAGGCTCACATCCTATGGGGGCATGTAGTTCTAGGGAAGTACCAATCATAGCTATACCTCCCACTCGGTGCTAAAGACTACTCCCAGACTTAGCTCAGATCTTTTCTAAAGAAAATCCACAACAACACAATTCAACAATTCATAGCGGGAGCCATCATGCTACCGCTTTATCTTAATCAATAAAAATATGGATTTCTTTTCTCATTCGAGTTCAAAACTAACTCCTTCATGACCAAAAGGTCAAATCAATCCAATCTCAAAGTGTATATAACACATTACTTCCATAAAATATAAATTTAAATCAGGTTCAACGACCCATATATCAATACTTGATCAAAATATTTCAAGATTCACACTTTATATATCAAACATGTATGATTCATACAAAAATCTAGAAATTTATATTTAATCATGAATATTCACATCAACACTCATGAAATTCATCTTCAAAACATCAAAAATATTATAACTTCTTCAACAAGAATATAGATTTCAAATTTTCATCTCAAATTCATAAGTAGAGCATGTAAAATCATATATCTTTGTAAAATAATAGAAATTTTGGGCACAAGAATGAAAAGGTGTTCTTGTTGAAAAACCCCACATACCTTAAACTTGAAGCTTTGAATGAACTCTTGACCTTGGGACTCTATTCATGAAAATTATGAGTGTTTCTTGTAGCCCTCAGAATGGAGATTCTGAATCTCGAAGAATTATTAAAAACTCATGGTTGAATCTTGAGATATTTGAATTTTTAGGTTGAAACCCTAATGAATGTTCTTGGTTATTTTGAGAGAAAGTAAACTTATTTTGGTGTAATGGGAGTTTAATCCCGTGTTATAGGCATATATAGGGGTGTTGTTGGCACTTGGAAGTGAGATATGCGGCGCACAACCCATGGCAGACCTTAAGGTGTGCGTCACACACCTTATGGCAGACATTTAAGTATGCCTCACACTCCTAATCGCACACATTTGATTGGGCGGTGCATTGCCCATCGCACACCCTTATTGCCTCTCACAAAAATGGGCATAACTCTTCGCTCGGGTATTAGATTTTTGGGAATTTGGTATCGTTGGAAAGCTAATTCAATTATATACAATTTGATAGGTCTTGGTATGTAAAATTCCATATATATTAAGAGATATATACTTTTAATGTTGACCCTTGTAGAATTGAATATCAAATTTTGGATGAATCAATCGGTCTTAGCTCAACTTTGTTATAGGTCATTGCTATTAACATTTTTTACCTATAAATTATCCATAGACTAGAATAATGATCATGAAACTTGTATTCATGTGAGAATCACTTGGATTAGAGCTTAGACATGCAGGAACGACGGTTAGAATTCTAGCATAAAAATATAGGGTATTACACTTGGTATTCCTAAAACTTCATGAGTTTTAGGTTAAAAGAGTGGAAATAATATTATATGTTTTATAAATTCATAACTAGAAAGAGGAGAGTGGGATGAACAAATCCCTCCCAAAATCGTGGGTTGCACGTGTAGTTGGGATGTAATGATCCTCTTGGTTATTTCCATGATTTATATGCATTTCAAACGTTTTGAGCCTTACTAGAGCTACTACATCTCATTTATGACTTACAAAATCTATCAATTTTGATATTAGACGGGTCATTTTAGTTCTAGGATCATTTTCCTTTTTTTGAGCTTTTCTTGTTAAGGAATTGATATGAGACCAAAACTCTTACTAAATGACCTTGGATAAAAATTTTGACAATGCCATCATCTATAAAACATTGAATTTTGGTTGGGGACCTTTAATTTTGGTTACAAGGCATCCAGAGTCATTTTAGGACATTAGATGGATTATATGAAAAACAGAACTATTAGTGTGGGCCCAATATTTAGTTGAAATAATCTTATATGAAAGTTTTGATAGTTCCACTGAATCCAAAATGTAAATTTTTTTGTGGTAGCATGTTTTGTTTTCTCCACAGTGTTTTGAATGAATCCTGGGCACCAAATCAAAGTCCAATATTGGACTTAGGAAAATCTAGTGCCTCAATCTGATAGGACCGCTTTAGTGCTTATGAAGCTGCTTTAGAGCCCGTTGAGCTGCTTTAGCACAAAGGGGCCACTTAAGCAGGCACCACTTTAGCAGCCAGGTTACCACGATAGTGGTACCTATAACCCTATGTTGGACCGTTTTAGCAGATTTGTACTACATAAGTGGTCGCCACTTAAGTGGACAGGTAGCAGCTTTAGCGGCACCTGGGGGATGTAAATTTCCTTTTCTTCACCTGATTTCCCATTAGTTTATTCATAAATTCTATACTATTTTAAGAGCATAAAGTGATGAAAAGTGGGGAATCATCACACTTAAGCTGAGGTAACTTTTCCAAACAATCCTTGGTCATTTGCCATTAATTTTCTCATCGATTTCCACCCTATTTCATTGTAAATTCTTAGAAAGTAGGTCTTTATATCCCTAAATATTAGGGGCTAATTTGGGCTCTTATTCATGCTCCAATTATGGATAAATTTTGAGCTTACATTCCTTGTTCTTCTAGGACCTAATGTGTGATTCAATTTTGGATTCTATATGGGGCCCACAGTCCCATTATTGACCCAAATTTTTACTCGATCCTTTATATAGAAATATTGATCTCCTTTTACTACAAATAATGTATAGAATGCTATTTTTTTAGCATAGAGGAATTCTGAGGGCGTGGATCATTGACAAATAAATTATTGGAGATTCAATAATTTATGATTTGGCATCGAGGTAGGCTTTTGTTAGCTTTTCATCACTAGATAGAGGATTTTATTTGTTGTATGTTAGGTAGCTAAGTTAGGATATTAATATGGGTCATTTACCATGACTTAGCCTAATTTAGAAGTTCGGGGGTAAAAGTATGAATCAACCCTTAAAATGAAATGCTTGTTATGCCTACAGGATCCAGTTACCCTAGGTGGCTAGCATGATAGAAATACTTGAATGTAAGGACCCCTTTAGTGTAAGGTTTACTCTTGATTCGGTAGATTATAATGTTTTGTTGGATTGGCATAATAATTATGCTAAATGTATATCAGTTGGATGGAGGTCGTGATCATGCGATTAGTTGGACTCCGAGTGAATGATTTATCCTCGTATAAGGCGTAGATGTAGTCTATAGATATTTATATGCTTATTATTGTATTGTTTAGATACTGGTGATGGCATGAATAGATTCAGTATATTTAGGCTTACTTAGTGGTACAATTCATACTAAAAGATGGTTTTTACTAATGTTGACTTAAGAAGGGATTTATTCCCACTTTTAACTTGTACCTGGATTATTTTATAATAGGAATCAAACAACCTTAATGGATGATTTATTTGGTTTTAAAATGAAATGATATTTTTAAGATATGGTAAGATAAATTCTGGTCCATGATTTTATAACTACTATATACTTCAGGCAATGCAAAGTATTAATCTCATCTCTGATGATCTCTCTTTCCTCTATTTATAATCTTTTGTGGGTACTATAAGTTTAGATCCAACACATCTTCTTTGGAGGTGAAAATATGATTTTGATGACTAATTTCTACTTTAAAAGATGATGTATAGGTGCTTAGAGGCTAGAGGGGTGCCCTTCACATACACTAGGTTGATTTAGGATTGTATAATGGTGCAAAGAATTATGTGAGGATGGCAGGTGAAGATTCATAGAACTTCATAGTTTTCATAAGGTTGCACTATGGATTGACTTTTAGCCTATTTTAATTTGTCTTGGTGATGGATCTTTTGATGCGACATATTCAAGGGGAGGTGCCTTAGTGTATGTTATTTGTAGATAATGTGGTACTGGTTGTTGAGACTCGGGGTGGAGTTAATGGTATGTTGGAGATTTAGAGACAGATGCTTAAATCGAAAGAATTTCAGTTAAGTAGAACCAAGATGGATTAATTAGAGTGTAAGTTCAGTAATGTGTGTCAGGAGATTACAGTGGTTATGGAGATGGATTATTAAGCCATTCAGAAGAGGGAGAGTTTCAAGTATCTAGGGTCTATGATTCAGGGCAATGGTGAAATTAATGAGGATGTCACACATCATATTAAGGTAGGGTAGTTGAAAGGGAAGCTCATTTCTGGATTTTCATGTAATAAGAAGGTGCCCCCAAAGCTTAAAGGTAAGTTCTACAGAGTGGTTGTCCAGCCGACTATGTTGCATGGAGTGGAGTGGTGGCTAGTTAAGAACTTCCGCACCCAAACATGTAAGGTGGTGGAGATGTGAATATTGTGATGGATGTGTCTATATACTAGGAAAGATAACATGAAGAATCATATTATTTAGGAAAAAGTGGGAGTTGCATCAGTGGAGGAGAAAAAGCAAGATATGAGGATCCATTGGAGAAGTGGCTCTGTTGCTCCACTGTGGAGGTGTGAGACAATGGCAATGGATATTTTTAGGGGGGTAGAGATAGACCAAAGAAAAACTGGAGAGAGGTGAATAGGCATGATATAGAGTAGTTAAAGGTTATGAAAGAGATGAACCTTGATAGAAAAGAGTGGAGGATATAGATTAGGGTAGAGGGTTAGGGGTGGGAGTGCATTGGTAATAGTAGGGAAGAGATTTTTTATGTCTAGAGTTTCTTGTTTGTGGTATTTTGTCTATAGTATTATCATGTGGCTATTTTGCATACAATACTAATGTATATGCACTTATCTTTGGTGTTTGTAATACTGTTAGCTTATTTTATGTATTGTACTAGTTTATATGCACTTACCTTTTGTGTTTGGTATACTATTATTAGTCCTAAGTTGGGAGTCTATCGGAAACAGCCTCTCTACTTCTCCTGAGGTAGTGGTATGGTCTGCATATACTCTACCCTTCTCAAAGCCCACTATATGGGAAAAAAGGGTATGTTGTCGTAGTATATCAGTTTATATTTAGTTAGGTGTAGTACTTAGCAACAAGTGGATGAAGGGATGAAGGCTAAGTTGTCAGTTAGGCTGAAATCTTTAGTAGTAGTCCCTATGTCCTGGAACTATGGCACCATCATAGTTTCTAGAGGGTCACCCGTTATACAATTCTTGACACCTTAGTTCTTTTGGATATCTGTTTAGTGGTACAACGTCAGATCAACCTTTATACATGGAAAGGTATTTTAGGACCTTTTCAAAGAGGTTTATACATCAAACTCCATGTTTACCTATCATGATTATATGTCAGCTAACAATAGATCCTACAGATCATACTCAGTTATTTCCATGGTTATATGCCTGCCAATAGTACATCCCGCAGATCATACATAGTTATTTCATGACCTCATAATCAATTTACTCAGTAAAGTATTGATCATTTAAATATTTATTTACATGGTGATTTCATCAGTTCGCATCCTATAGTTTCATACTTAGTATTTGCACATAATCCTCAATTTAGTTTTAACTTTTGTAAAACCATAACTTTCCAAATTATCATTGTATGTTAGTATTTGTGTATTTCATATAAGATCATTGTATTTTAGTTCATCTTCTTCTAAATAAGTTAACATTCAGTACAATTTGATAGCATATTTAATATTAACTTGAGATTAAATGTAATAGTTATGTTTCTATCACTTTTTAGTTTGCAGAAATGCTTTACATTTAGAAATTTAGTATGCCTTACAACTTTTCATACAACCATGTTTTAAATGCATATTTTGGAAAAGGGGTTATGTCCTTAATTTTAAACCATGTTTTAAGTATTTTCATGACTAGTCCAATACCTTACCTACTCAATATATTCCATAGTGCTGAACGCATACCTGTTTTACCTATATTTTCCTTGTGATATAGATTTAGGTGGTTACTATCATGTTCATAGTCAGGTTAATCAGAGAATTCAGCCAGTATGTCATGAGTTCTCATATATAAAAGACTCAAGTAAGATATAGTTTCATTATTTTATTTTTGTATTCGTATTTATTGATTAGGGATAGTTGCGGGTTATGTCCCAACTACCTATAGTTTGTATTATAGGGGCTTCATAGAAAGTCATCCAGAGATACTTTAGTTTAAGTTCCTCTTTCTTTCATCTTAAAGTGTTGTACATATTTAACAGTAATGTATAGAAATAACTTATTCTATGATTATACTTCCACTCAGTCAATTTAGTATTTATATATGTTTAAATTAGTTGCTCAGTCATTACGCCAGTACCATGGGTTAGCTGGGGATTACTTGTGGTTCTAAGAATCGTGTTATAACTAAGGGGTTGTCTCGAGTCATGCAACTTATTAAAGAGATTTATTAAATAAATAAATGTGAGTCAGACAAGAGTATAATTCATGTAAGCTCAAATCCACTAACAAGACTCCAAGTTAATAATATAGGACTCAAACCATAACTAAGTACGCAATACATGATTCAAACCATAAATGAGTCAATAATACTAGACTTAAACCATAACCAAGTCAACATTACATGACTTAATCCATAATTATTATTATGTTTTGACTCGAAACTTTTCTTATTCATAACAGAGTGCTTATAATCACAAGTGACTCCAAGCTAATTCATGACTTGAAAAAACGCTAAGAATATAGATAATGACTGATAAAAATACTTATCCAATAGTTGAACAAGTTAATATAATAAATATTCACAAGAATAAAATCATCATTTACCAGATCTAAGATTACAAGATGAACATCTAAGTCTAAAAAGTCGTACTAAGATGAGTTACTGGGATAAGCCCTAAACTAACTCTAACTATCTGAACACTGGAAAGATAAAGACAAAATAAAATAAAATAATGACTATGGTCCTCACAAGATGAGGACTCACCAAAACTATTGTTATTAATATGGTAAGAGATTGTATTAGGCACGATGTAGATATTGAGTTTAAGGACCTATATTATAAGACAATATAGAGCAAGAGAAAGTTTGTGATAAGTAAATTGAATATACTAAATATGTTTGATAGGAAATAAATAATCTAATCTAAATATGGTACATATAACATGGTAAACTAATCCAAGAACAAGTAATAAATGTATATTGCATAATAACTAAATTATTAAATAAAAGGTCATGCCAAAATCTAAACTACAAATGTGGACTATTGGACTTACTAATAACTTACACCAATATGATCTAATTGAGGTCTAACATGTAACCCTACCTGGAAGGGTGTTTAGTACCATGCAAAGGGTATGAATATTGACTGATGTAGATCCATTAAACGATGTCAAAAAGGACAAAGATGTATAGCCTAGTCTAATGGGTGACACTTTTGAACCTATTGTGGTAGAATTTTTTCAAAAGTATAGACCTCTACTAAAAGTCTCAGCCTAGCTGGCAGATGATCCTTTATCCTTACATCTTCTTATTCTAAGTACTACTTCCAATTGAATAACACTGATAGGCAAAATAATCAATGATAATAATAGTCTTAACATTGAAATAAATGTATAATATAAAAGCATTAAAAATATATAAACTAAGGATTGTAACATCCAAAAGCATATGCATGAAATTCCAGGTCATCAGGCATTCATAACTAGCTATCTCTAAAGAATACAACTATTATGTTAATTTTGTAAATTGAACAAATTTACAAAATTCAGTGACTCAAGTTTAATATTCATGGAGTTTAACAATGTAACTATGTTTGGGATCATGGTCAAGTAATAACATAGAAATATTTTCTAAAATATGGATTATAACTCAATGACATCAAGGAATTAGATATCAATGAAGTTATCAATAGCCATAAACTCCAAATTATGACAAAGGGATTATACTAGAGAATTTGGTTAACTCAAAGGGATTATATGAGAGAATTGGCTTAAATTTGAGACTCGATGAGTAAAAAGGAACCCAGTTATAAAATCCCATATACCTATAGATGATAACCATGAAGAATATCTAAGATTTAAATGCCTGAGGTAGATGAAACCTAGGTGCCTTAGGAAAAATAAATCGCCCTTGTTTCTTTTAAAACTAAGTATCAGATGTTATTTTAAGTAAAAAAAATCTTAGGTAATATTAAACCTAATAATAACCCTTGGTATTCCTAAAATATTATAGTTTTGAGGTTAAAAGAGTGTAAAAACTATTATTTGTTTTAAAATTTCATAACTAGAAAGTGGAGAGTGGGATGAATGAGACCTTCCCAAAATCGTGGGTTGCACCTGTGGTTGGAATGTAATGGTCCTCTTGTTTATTTCCATGATTTACATGCATTTCCAATGTTTTGAGCCTTACTAGAGCTACTACATCTCATTTATGACTTCCAAAAGCTATCAATTTGGTTATTGGATGGGTCATTTTGGTTTTAGGATCATTTTCTATTTTTGAGCTTTTCTTGTTAAGGAATTGATCTTAGACCAAAAATCCTAGTAAATGAACTTAGATAAGAATTTTGACAATGTTATCATCTTTAAAACATCAAATGTTAGCTGGGGACCTTTAATTTTGGTCACAAGGCATCCAGATTCATTTTAGGACATTAGATGGATTATCTGAAAAATAGAACTATAAGGGTGGGCCCAATATTTAGTTGAAACAATCTTATATCAAAGTTTTGATAGTTCAATTGAGTTAAAAATGAAAAATTTAGTGTGGTAGCATAGTTCATTATCTCTACGGGGTTTTGAATAAATCCCGAGCACCAAATCAAAGTCCAACATTGGACATAGGAAAATCTAGTGCCTCATATCTGATTGAACTGCTTTAGTGCTTATGAAGCTGCTTTAGAGCCCATTGAGCTGCTTTATCAATAAGGGGCCGCTTAATCAGGCACCACTTTAGCAGCCAGGTTGCCACTTTAGTGGTACCTACGACCCTATTAGGAGCAGACAAGTAGCAGCTTTAGAGTTAATTGGGGGATGTAAATTTCCTTTTCTTCACCCGATTTTCCATCAGTTTATTCATAATTTTTACACTATTTGAAGAGTATAAAGTGAGGAAAAAGTAGGGAATCATCACACTTAAGCTATGGTAACTTTTCCTAAAAATCCTTAGTCATTTGCCATTAATTTTTCCATTAATTTCCACCCTATTTCATTGTAAATTCTTCAAAATTAGGTCTTTATATCCTTAAATCATAGGGGATAATTTGGGCTCTGATTCATGCTCTAATTATGCTAAAATTTTGAGTATACATTCCTTGTCCTTCTAGGGACCTTATGAGTGATTCAATTTTGGATTCTTTTGGGTTCCACAGGCCCATTATTGACCCAAATTTTGACTCGATCCTGTATATAGAAATATTGGTCTCCTTTTACTCCAAATAATATGTAGAATCCTATTTTGTTAGCATGGCTGAATTTTGAGAGCGTGGATCATAGACAAATAAATTATGGGAGATTCAATAATTTGTGGTTTGGCATTGAGGTAGGCTTTTGTTAGCTCTTCATCACTAGATAAAGGATTTTATATGTTGTATGTTAGGTAAGTATGTTAGGTTATTATGGGTAGATTACCATGACATTGCCTAATTAAGAAGTTCGGGGATAGAAGTATGAATCAACCCTTAAGATAAAATACTTGTTATGCCAATAAGATCTAGTTACTATTTCTATTTCTCTATTTTATAGTAGTGGTTACTATTTGATATTTTGTTATTATCTTTGTAGTACTCGTAGTAAGGGATTGATAGTACTTTATTTGGTTTATGTTGTGGTATAGGTTATGTTCTCTTTGTGTTATTGTCTTATGTGATCTCTAGAGTTATTCATGGATGGTGTTAGTTTAGGGTCACGTCTTTAGGTGAGTCTTGTTTTAGGGTGTCGGTCGGGGTTGGGGTTGTAGGCTAGGGCGAGCGTGGGGCAGGGGTAGGAGGCAAGAAAGATAAAGGGGCTAAAGGATACTTTAGGTTAAGAATAGGGTCATGAAGCATTGAGTCTTTATCAAAAATATCAATAGAGCCTATGAAAAGTGTTAAGAAAAGGCCAATTAATATGGCTTATCTCTATGAAACCTAATGAGTTGGTACTAAGGCGAGGGTAGTATATGTCTATAAGTTGTGGTACTCAGGAACCGTGAGGAATTAGAATGGTATTGGTATCATAGTAGATGGTGATCTTAGGAAGAAGGTGGTAGAGGTTAAGAGGGTCAATGATAGGATGATGTTTATTAAACTAGTTATTGGATGCTTTTCTTGGAATATTAGTAGTTTGTATGCCAAATATATAGGCTTGGATAAGGATAGAAGAATAGGTCTTGGGAGGTTTTAGATGAGATGGAGAGAGGTGTCCTTAATAATGAAAAACTATTCATAAGAGGGGGTTTCAATGGGCATATAGTGTCTTCTTCGAGAGGTTATGATGATATATGCATGGAGGCTATGGGTTAAGTATAAGGTATGATGAAGGAGTAGCACTTTTGCATTTTTCTTGATCATTTGGGTTGGTGGTATTTAATTCAAACTTTCCCAAGCCGGAGGTTCACTTGGTTACCTTTCATAATTTGGTAGCCAGGACTCAGATTGACTTTTTTCTCCATAAAAAAGGTGATAGGGGTATTTGTAAGGACTATAAGGTATTACTGAGTGAGAGTCTTTCAACCCAGCATAGGATTTTGGTGATGGACATGGATACTATAAAGAAACAGAGAAGGAGAAGTATGGAGGACCTGTCGAGAATTAGATTGGGCAGACTGACATTGGTTAATGCGTTGGATATAATGAATAAGTTGATAGCGAGGAAGCTTTTGGGTAGTAGAGGGGATGCTATTAGTATGTAGGATAAGATAGCTAGTTGCATCAGGGAGACAACTAGAGAAGTGTTGGGTGACTCAAAATGCCACTCCAGCAGGCACCAAGAAAATTAGTGGTAGAATGAAGAGGTAATGGGATGGTAGAGGATAAGATGAGAGCATATGCAAAGTTGACGTAGAGTAAAGATGAAGAGTATAAATATAAGAATAAGAAGGAGTTTAGAATTTCAAGGTAAGAGGAAAAGTCGGAGGTCATGATAGCTAATGCTGTATTTGAGAGATTATACATATTGTTAGATACTAAAGGTGGTGATAAGAAGTTTTATAGGTTAGCCAAGGATAGAGAGAGGAAGGATCGGGACCTTGACTATATAAATTATATTAAGGATGAGAAAGATAAAGTTTTGGTGGAGTAGGGTCGTATTATAAAGAGAGTCCTAGTTCCATAAGCTCTTGAAAGAAAGAAGGAATAATAGTATCATGTTGGGGGATTTGGAGCATTTTTAGTGGTTTAACCATTATGGTTATTGTAGGTGTATTTTGGTTGACGAGATTAAGGGGGATATTTGTATGATGCATAGAGGTAAGGCGATGGGGACAGATGAGATTCTAATAGATTTTTAGAGGTGCATAGGAGGGTAAGGTATGGAGTGGTTGGCTCGATTATTTAACATAATTTTCAAGACGGTGAAGATGCTTGAATCTTAGAGATAGAGTATAATCATTTTGTTGTATAATAACAAGGGTGATATTTAGTATTGCAACAAATATAATGGTATTAAGTTGTTGAGTCACACTATGAAGATTTGGAAGAGGGTGGAAGAGTTGAGGTTGTGGATGACTATTACTATTTTTGAAAATCAGTTTTTATTTATCCCAGGACGCTCGACTACTAAAGCCATCCATCTGGTTAGGATATTGGAGGAGTAATGTAGGGAAATGAAGAAGGACTTGCAGATAGTATTTATTGACTTAGAGAAGGACTATGATTAAGTTCCTAAGGAGGTTCTATGGAGGTTTTTGAAGGCTAAAGGTGTACCTATGGTTTATGCTATGGTGATTAAGGATATTTACAATGGAGACAAGACTCGAGTTAAGACAAGGGGAGGGGACTTAAAGTACTTTCCCATCTTATTGGGGTTACACCAAAGTGAGGTGACACATTATTTCATTTTTTTGTTTGATGTATTCTTAAATGATGAGACACGTGATAGAGTTAATGCTAAATTGGAGGTTTGGAGGCAAACCCTATAGTATGAAGGGATTAGGTTGAGTAGGTCTAAGATAGAGTATTTGGAGTTTAAGTTTAGCAAGGTATCTCATTCTGATGTGGTTGTTAAGATAGATACTCATTCCATCCATAAGTAAGATAGTTTTAAGTATCTGAGATCTATGATTCAAGAAAATAGAGAGATTAACAAAGATCTCACTCATCAGATTGGGGTTGGGTGGATGAAATAGAGGCTCTCCTCTAAAATCTTTTAAGACAAAAAGGTACCTCCTAAACTTAATGGAAAGATCCACAGAGTGGTGGTTAAACCAAATTAATTTCATGGGGTAGAATGTTGGCCTGTCAAGAAGGACCACATCTAAAAGATGAACGTAATAGAGATAAGAATTCTTCAGTGGATGTATGGGAGTACTAGGAAGATAAAATTAGGAATGAGGTTATTTGAGATAAGGTAGGAGTGGCTTCGGTGGAATCCAAGATGAGGAAAGCGAGGTTGAGATGGTTTAGTCATATGATAAGGTGGGGCATGAATGAACTAGTGCAGAGGTGTGTGAGGTTGGCTAGGAATGGTTTCAAGAAAGAAGGAGGTATACAAAAGAAATATTAGAGGGAGGTAATTAGCATGACATGGAGAAGCTCTAGCTTACCAAGGACATGACCCTAGACAGAAAGTTGTAGATGAGGTAGATTAGGGTCAAAGCTTAGTATTATTTTAGGATATTGTATCATTTATTGTATTACTTGGTGAATCTTTTATATGGTGTTATTGGTTGTGGTGATTTCTATCATATATTTTCCTTTTACTATCCGTTGTCTAGTTTATTTTATCTTGAGCTGGGGGTCTATGAAAAATAGCCTCTCTATGTCAACTCTGAGGTAGTGGTACAGAATGCATACATTTAGTCTCCTTACACCCCACCTAGTGGGAATATACTGGGTATGTTGTTTTTGTTATTATTTACTTTAGTCGAGAGATATTCTAACCCTTTTTATATATTTATGATGATTTAGTCTTGTAATTGACCCCAGGCAATGGATTTACAGACTTACACTCTTTTATTCAAAGTTTGAGTCTATGCATTTATTAGATATACATTTCTCTAATATTGTATAGAGTAGATTGATGATGTTAATTGGAAATCCTAGATCAGGACCTGGTCGTTGAATATGGGTACTCCAAGGCCCACTAGGTGCCCTTTCGTCTGTAAGGCATCATTCCGGAGAAGAGATATAAACATAGTTCTTACTTTTGTGATCTTTCAAGATGGAGAAGGTGTATACTCTGGGTTATGTTATGGCACTTGGTTTAGTTATGGTATCATGGATTTACTTTGCATTCATTCATGCATGCTCATTTTCTATAACCAATATATTATTTATCCCTTATATCTATAAGATTTATGGAAGGTTGCATAGGTGTAGGTTATGAATGTTTCTTGCTATGTATTATGTGTTGATTGAGCTGTACATTTTATGGGGCTTAATTTTATGTATTGTTTCTCTTGACTATCCAACTACTTTACTACTATTATTATGGTTAGTTTATGGTAGGTTGATTATTTATTGATCCTAATATTGGAGGTATGATTCTAATTTCTTTCCGCTTATGATTATTATATTATGGATAATTACCTCATGTTAGATAATGTTACTATAGGCCCTATATGTATATCTAGCTATTTCTAGCTTGATATTAATATATATCATATATCTAGCTATGATATTAATAAATATCTCTCCATCTCCTTGTTTATTCATAGTCTATATGTATTCTTTAACCTTCTATACTACTATGTATCATTTTTAAACTCTTCAATTTTTTATTGGCCAGTGATATAAATAAAAGTGCTCAAGTTACTAAATACAGCTAGAATAGGATAGTCCACCCTTGTTTTCTACTTAGTCTTATTATATTAGCTTTCTGGATATTTGACAGTAGATTACATTCCATCTTGCAAGTTATCTATATTCACATTATCTTTTGAGCTCAGTCGGTAGTTGTTTACTGGGTACCACATTTTTATACTTATACTACACTTCTTTTCATGACCAAAAAATCAAGGGTCATGATGGCATGTGTCGCGACAAGCCTTTACAAGTAAACTAATTAGCCAAATTGATATGGAATGAGAAAACAACCCTAAATATAAAATATTAGAAGAAACATACATAGCAATGACACTATAAATCTCCCTAAAATATAGTGTCATCATATTAGAACAATTAAGTACATCTCAACATAAGAATGAACATAACTGAAAATCTGAAAGAAAGCATACGTCTATCTCTGAAATATATTGAGACAAGAACAAGATAGAATGAGGTAGGAGGTTGATTCTGGAAGCATAGGGTGACCAATACCAGGATCTACACCGAAAAACATAGTAAGGATATGTATGGTCCACTTGTATTTAGTAGATATCATAGGGCGATTGAGCAAAGTAGAAAATAAAGTATGTTAGTGACACTATGGCAACATTACCTGCAATCAAAAAATGTCCCAAATGGTAGCCCACATTGTCTTCACTAACATTTCTAAAATATAACAAATATAATAAGTACAAATACAGAGAAGAAGCACATAATAGATGGACATAAAATCAAGCATGCAATACCATCACACAAAATGTATAATGTATGAAATGCAATGATAATGATAATGATTATGATATTATATTTCCATGTTTTTGACAAAAACTCCATCTACACCTACTGAGAAAGGCCCCCGAGGTAGGACCCATGGGGTTCCACAACCCATATACAATGCAATAGCCAATACCGATACCCATTTAATATCCATAACTCCTCTCCAACTTGTGGTCTTGAAAGGAACCTCTAGGTTATTTTCTATATTCTTGGTTAATTTCATTATTAAAGCTTTTCCATAGTTGCTTGAGGTCATTTATGACTTACTGGGACTAGCAGTTCAGTTAACAGGCAATTTGTTTTGTTTTTAGAGCCAATCCCCTAATTAGAAGTGTCGTGGTTCCAAATGGACACATGCCAAAAATTTAGTAAAATGATCCCATATACAAATTCTGACCATGCCAATAGCTTCAAAATATTGATTTTAGGCTAGGTTGACCTTTTATTTAGGTCCCGAGGCACCCAAGCTTATTTTGGTCTATTGGTTGGAAAGTTAAAAAATAAAATATGAGTGTGGGACCCATATTTTCTCAAAATGACCACAGGTGTAAATTCGAGTGTGCCATCATATTTGAAACATCGAATTTTGTATAGTTACATAGTTTGTTTGCGTATATGGGATTCTAAATAAATCTTGAGGGCTTTATGGAAACTTGGAGAACTTTAAAGTTTCTGCTATCAACTGAGGTAGCAACGATCGCTAGCCATAAGATGCGAGAACGTCCTTATCCAAATAAGATAGTGCGATCACTAAGTCCTATTATGATTGCGATCATTGTATGCAGAACAAAGATAATGCAACCGCACACCTGCAGGTCGCGATAATAATGTTTGAGGTCTTTGACTAGTTATAATTTATGCCCATTTCCATTATTCTACATATTTTTAATATTTCTCTTGAGAGCTAAGCCCTAAAAATGTATGAGAGCTTAAAATTAACGTTTATGGGTGCTGGTAAAGCTAGATTAACATTCTTATCTTTATTCTCCTACAGATTTAAGAAAAAAATCCTCTAAATACTAGGGTTGAATTTCTTGATTTGATTCTCAAAGCCCTAAATATTTAGGGCTTGATTTTATCCATAAATTATCGGGGTTGCCACATATTTATAAGGCTAATAATTCCATGAGATTGATTTCATATGGGTTGGTTTAAAAAATGTGATTTCTGCAAGTAGAACACTGATGAGGTTTTGAGGTAATTTTGTACCCAAAGCACAATAGTGCAATATGGGTATTGATATTCTTATATTGATGAGCCGAATGTTTTTTTTTCATAGCTTGGCATCTTAAGAAAGCTTCTCCAAAAGGAAAAGTGAAGGTTTAGCAGTTCGTTAAACTTTCTTTAGCATCGAGGTAAGCTAGGTTTATCCCTTTGTTAGATTGAGATATGTTATAATAGTCTTATGATATTGTGTTTAATTTGGGGTTGTTATTAGGTAATGGATTGATGAAATGCTAGACTTGGGTTTAGTTCGATCGTTTATGCTAAATTGAACTCATAGAGTTAAAATGCTTAGCTTGTTACCTTGAAACTTAGTGCCTAAGACTTCATTGCTCATTCTTAGTGTGAGAATGTCGTAATAGATCTAAATTAATTAAAATGCCCTCTTTAATCATACTTTGGGTAATATTAGCCTTAGTTGCTTACACTAAAGGAATATTGCCTTAGATCAATAATCGCTTAGTTGTTGTGTTTGAGAAGAACCTTTACCTTACAACTAATTGTGACTTGATATACATCTATGAGTGGATTTAGACAACTTAGCCTAGTCTGAGGTATAATTTAAATAAGAATATATTTTGGGGATTTAGGAGTAGGATCTTTGTCCCAGCGTAAGCCAAGATTGATGCATAGTTATCTTGATACCCTTAAGAGATTATTAAATTCTTAGAGAATATTATTATAAGATAATGCGGGGCAAGGCTGGAGGATATTATAATGATATGATGATACCCGATAAGATCGAAGGATTTTATGATGATACGATGATACCTGACACAATCGGAGGATATTATGATAATACACAACAATATCAGAGGATATTGTAATGATATGGTGATATCCAACAAGGACAGAGAATATTATGATGATACATTAATGCTCAAAAAGGACAGAGGATATTGTGATGATACGATGATACCTAGGAAGGTTTGAATGATTATCCATTGATTCCTGAGAAGGGTGAAGGATGTTATGATGATTTATTAATACTCAGGAAGGTCAAAGGATATTAGGATGATATATTGATGCACGACAAGTCTGTAGGATATTATGATGATATATTAATACCTAACAAGGCCAGAGGATGATTATATTGATCTGCCTATGGTGAATCAACCAGTTCGAGTCCAGTTGGCCCTATGTATGGTTTAGGTGTCATTTGGGTGATGTTAACATTAGATGTCGGTCATATCTCGAGAGTGATAAATGTTTATAAATTTGTATAGTTGATGATTAGTGCTAAATAATGATTAGTGGTAGATATTTGTTTAAGTGGATAATAATGACTAGTTGATAAATAAGGTTTAGTTAGTAATGGTGATTAGTAATAAATGATGATTGGTAATAGATAATGCTAGTTGATAATTAACGGTTAGCTAACAATTGAGAATTAGAGGCTATCTAGTGAATAGTGGTTGAAGAATGATTAGATGTTATACGATGACTCGTAGTCAAATGGATTAGTTAATAAGATGGCTAACTAGTAAATGGTGACTAGTGCATAGTGATGCAAAGATTGTTAAAAGATGATAATACTATGGAATATGAGTATATTGCCTAATGTTGGGAAATTAAGATAATATTAGTAAATGGAATATTGATGATAATTATGGAATGATGGTTAAATGACAATGTAAGTTAGCTCTAATGTTGTTTAGTTGTTTTACTCTTCTCTTGAATGTACTCTCCATTCATATGGAAGGCTATGATGAGTTCTTCACTTTTTGACACCAATTGGCCTATGGGATCCAATTTTGTAGTTTTTTCTGCTTGTGATAATGCCTTATGATGCATTATTATTCTGAATTATTTATGTATGTTTCCCAGTGATAATGGCATCTATTAATGCCTTATATTATATTGTTATTTTGGTATAATTTCTTTTTATGTACAATGATGTTGGAGATGATTTAGGTTCATTTTTGTACCTTGACTTAGTTATGTTATCTTGTATCTAATCATACTTATATCAAGATTTATCATAGTCAGTCGATGATGACAACTAAGTACGCAAAATTTTGGTGCTCATACTAAAATTCTATACTTTTTTGGTGCAGATCTGAGTACTAGATGTTTTCATTGATCATTTTTTGTACAATGATAGATTTTGAAAGATATGATGAGCTCTTGGAGTTCAAGTTGCCCATTTCCCTCTATCGTTATTTTCAGTCTTTTATTTTGAGGTAGATGTATGGATTATTCTAGACTTTGAATTGTATTGATACTATTAGATTCTCTTATACTAGCTCTACAAGATCGTGGGACTAGTATCTTGTATTAACAACCTTTTTCTTTCAAGAGCCTTTTCTTATTTATATATTGTGTTCTTCAATTTTTCCTATGATGGGTATTTCCTACCGAATTATCCCATTGTGCTAGCTTTGAGTTATGGTTTTGGCTTGCCTACTGGTGGGATTTAGTAGGTTCCATTATTAAAAATAAATTAGGTCTTGATAAATTGGTATCAAGGCCTAGGATTCACCGATATTGTTGGTACGAGATCAATTGTCTAGTAGAGTCCTGCGATCAAAACGATAATGTCCGTTTACTATCTTTGGGAGGCTATAGGACATTCTTAGGAGTTCTTCCCTTCTATCACTCATATCGTGATAAGAGTTTGAGTTGGTTTGTAAAATTATTCCCCTGACTTTACTCTTTCATAGATGGCAAGGACACATCGAGCCTAAGGATCCTTCTTCTATTTGTGGATGACCTAAAGGTTGTGGATAGCTGGAAGATGTTTCCCTAGCTAGGGTCTAGCATAAGTGAACGAGCTAAATATTCTTCTTCCTATAGCCAATAGTTGGCTAAGGGCCATCCCAGGCTCAACTAAGATTTTTTTCCTCATCGGTGCTTAAAGATTCATTCATTTAACTTTTTGGGATATTTGGTTGTGCATCTTCAGATGGTGCATAGTCTACTGATTCTTCTCCTATATGCATATTGTTTAGCCCTAGAATGCATGTTAGGACAACAACCTAAAATTGTATTTTATTTGCTTGATTGTGATCTTTGAGGATGTTGTGAGATGTATTGGCTGTTGTTATTGGTGTGCCCAAACTTAGGGAAGTCTTGAATATCAAAAATTATTCAAAATTATTATATTACATATGCACACCAAGTGTTTAATAAAATTTTCAAATGAACTTTTTGATTGATTTTAACTGAGAGAAGGGCATTATTGAGTGTTTAGGTATTGTGTTCCATGATTCTAGTATTTCCCATTTGTATTGAACACAAATTAGTAGAGAATTGGACCTTTGTAAATTTTTGACAGGTTTTGAACACCATCTTATATAGCACTATCGCGGTTACAAAAGTGCGATCACGGCATCACAATCATAATTTTGGAGCCCGCGATTGCAATAACTGAGAGTATGTTCGGACTAGATTCTCAAGAGTCACGATTGCAACATTTGAGGAAAGGTTGATAGACTAGTTTAATTTCTAAAACTCTCATTTTATGCTTTTCCATAAACCCTGAGCCTTTCCTTTATCTCAATCAAATTGGATAGCATGTATGTTACATTAATCATGATGACTAATGTATTGTAGGTGGATTCCAGGTACTCAATGGCAGGCTATGATACAAATTGCTTCATGGCCCCTGAATGTGAAATTGTACGTTCTGAGGATCTTATGATGAAGAAGTGCTACCTGAGAGAGGGATAGAATAAGAGAATATGCTCAAAAATCACCTGGATTTCTATGGGAGGGTAGTGGCCATGGGGTGGACATGTTTTTCCTTAGAACCATGCCAGGTAAATGAGCATTAGGTTAGGGAATTCTACGCAAATCTCAACATAGTGAAAGTCTTAAATCTGGTGATGAGAATTAACGTCAAAGAAGTTCATTTTTGGGCCGAGCAGATTAATGGAGTTTATGAGTTACAGGAGGTAGACATGAGGGAATATAAGGATAAGGATTATGCCCTCGAAAGATGGTTAGTTGAGAATATATATCCAGGAAGAGATGTTTTGTGGATGCCATAAAAATGGGATTTTAATGAGTGACTTCACAACTGAAGCTAGATTCTGGTTATCCATTATTTTTAATCGGTCTCTCCTACTACCAACTTGACGAATGTCTCAACTATGTGTACTCAGATGGTGGCCTGCCTATTATACAACATTTCTTTAAATGCTATCCGCTTTGTGCTCTTGGAGATTGGGCATTATAAAAATAAAATTGGTCCCGTTCTCTTGTTTCTATCACTGATCATAGATTTGTGTAGGATAGTCAAGGTTAATGAGTACCCAGGGGATAGGTGGATCTATTCAACAACTCCTATTTATCCACTTATGATCCAAGGAGAGAGTGTACTTGGAAATAGCAAAAAAAGGAAGGTTGAATAGGAAAAGTCGGTAGAGGACGATATGGATTTGTACAGACCATCATTCGTTGGGCCATTTAAGGAGATTTTGAGCCAAATATGGGTCATTAGTGAGCTTGTGTCCAAGATACCTCAGTGTCTGGGAGAGCCTTCCACCACTCATCACTCTTATATTGCTTAGTATAACTTCGAGAAATATCTTAAGGATCAAAGAAAGCAGGAGGACATTATTTCCAGACTCGAGAAAGCCTACTATTCATTAGCACATTCACACTAGTCATTGCAGGAGTCACATAACAAGATATGATGGATGGAGATAAAGAGAGACAAATTCTTTAATCATATATAGAAAAGGGTGAAGGGCTTGTGGAAGGTCCTAAACCCAAAAGAGAGATTTCCTTCTCCCAGGGTTGATTGAGATGATGAGTTCCCATCTATATGGTTCAACTTCGATGATGCTAAGGATGATTAAAAGATAGAGAGTGATGACAGTTCTTGATGCAGTTATACGGAGGACCCTTTTACTCATTTATGCTTTCATAATTAGGCAGTAAGGTCACTGCTAAATTTAAGTTGGGTGTGGCTATCTCCGCATTTATTTGATTAGAAGCCTTGGTATGTATTATTTGGATATTTATATGGATGTTTTTGTTTTTTGATGATCTTATTTTTATTTTGGGTTGTAATAATTAGGCACCCCAATGGTTCTTACATTTTATGGATTAGCTGCTTGTTTTAACCTTTAGATTTTTTTTCATTCCTAGATCTTTATTTCTTTTAATAGTGATGTCTAACGATCTTTTCCCTATGATAGATTGTGTGATGACATTCTTAAGAAAAAATCATCGTGTTTTGGTTTTTTTAGCTATAGATGCAGGGAAAGTCTAAGTATCTGTGGCATTATAGACTTGGGATTTTCCTAATGCCTATGGTGAATTCTGAGTATCCATATGGTTTGCCCTAGTGAGAGTTGAAATGTGAGATGATGGCGTAATTTGGTGTTAGCAAAAGCCAATCTTACACGGTAAAAATGCGAAACAAACATACCCCTCCGTCCTAATTTTTTTGTGAAAATCAAGGTTATGTCATAGCACTTTCCTCTTGCATTGACTACAAAGTCTATAGTTATTAGTGTATGGAAAATATCTCTTTTTATATCTAGTAGGAAATGCAATTAATCCCCCTTGAATAGTTTGTGTGGCTTGTGTGGGAAGCTTAGTCATTTAATTCTCATGCTTACTTGTATAATTTAGAACTTTCCCATTTAGTATCTCAAAGATAATCTTGATTATGCATGGTTGGTAAGATAAACTTAGGACTTCTTTGAGAGCATGGAACTCCACTTTAGTTAAAATACCTACCTGTACATAGATTGTATCTCTAGTTACCTATTTTTAGCCTTGGAACCTTTCTGTAATACCCAGTATTTCCCTAGCACAATCTAAGTCCCAATGCATGAGTATTCATAAATAAGATTTTGAAACACTTGTTATTTTTAAGTTTAGATCCTGCCATTGTGTAGGAAATTCAATTAGCTTTCCAACGATATAAAATTCGACTAAATCCAATAACCGGGTAAGAAGTTATGGGGATTTGAAGTTTCAGTTGTGAAACACTGTCATTTTGACCCTTAGCGTATCACGGAGTAAGTGTAAATAGCAATTGTCAATTTCTAGTGTTTCTCCATGATAGTGGCATATCGTGCCGTAGGCCCAGATCATGATTGTCTTACTCCAGTGAGGAAGCGCGGTCATGGCGCACCGCGCCAATGGTAAAAATTAGAATCAAATGGGCACCATAATTTCTTCGCATCGCACAATCAGCCCAGTTCCCAGTTGTCAGTTTCCAGTGACACTGTGCGATAGCGCTGCGGCGTGCCAGATGCCCATTTTGGAAAAATTCGACGAAAATTAAAAGTTTTGCCTAAGGGTAAAACAGTCCTTTCCCCTAATTTTAATCTTCCCAGGTGTGCTTTTAAGATCTAAAAAAAATTTTAAACTTATTATTTTAATTATTTTCCCCCAAATCATGAACCCTAACTCTCCAATTTGAAGGCCAATACTCAACAACTCACCCAGAACTTCAAGAAATTCACTATCCCTAGTATGTTAGATCTTTATCCATGGATTCGTTTTATCCATGGATCCCAAGTAACCTATTTTAGTAACCAAGTTATAATCTTTCAATTTATTATATTTTCAATTATGATTTCATCCATGAATCTCCATGCACCATTGATTTTATACTATGTTACCATGAAATTATCGTTACTATTCAATTCTCCATGTGTTATTTTTATTTATTGTATTAAACCATGATTTAGTACTATTATGTTGAATTCATGCTATTTTTGAAAGTTTCATGTCATTCCTATGATTGTTTTAAACCCTGAACTATAAGTGATTGATAAAATTCCTATAAGAGTTATTGATTTAAATAAAAGCCTTCATGTTTTATCCTTCAAGCTTTAGTGTCGTTATACTATTATTGTTTTATGTCCTAGGGTATTGAATACCTAAAATCTTTAGTTTCTTACTTAGTCTAGTATCAGTACATTATAGAATAGTCTTCAGAACATACTATGAGCATTATCAGAACAGTTAGTTACCAGTCAGATGAACTCAGAACAGCCTAGTATTTCAGTGTATTTTAGTTGGGAGTAGGATTTAGCATCGAGCGAGTGTAGAGATGTCATCTTCCTCGTCAGATAGGCAGAGTCGTTAGTAGCAGTCCCTATACTTGAGAACTACATAGCCAGCATAGGGTATGAGACGTCACCCATCAGATTAGGCTTGACTATCTCGCAGGGGTCACCCGTCAGTTCAGGCTTGACACCCTTAGTCCTTTGCATATTATATTAGTTTAGTGGATCGACAAAACCATCCTTACTATCCACGGCACGGTATTAATACTCTTCACACTTGGGTTATAGGTTGGACCCTGATTAGCTCAAATTTGGGAATGTCAGTTATATGATACCTTCCACAGTCTCAGATATAGTCATAGTTATAGTCTCAGTTCAGTTGTGTTGTCTTAGAGTTGCTTGACCAAAGCATACATATATCAATATTTTTTAGTATTTTAGATTACAAATTTTACTCAGTCCATGTTATATGCTTGGTCATGCATCCATAGTGTCCACAGATTTTCATGTATCGTAGGTATTTACAGACTGTCATGCATACTCGATATTTATAGATTCTGCATATTTTTAGTATCTATAGATTCCATGTTTTATACTCAGTAATCCATGATTTATATACATATTCAGTTAATTATTAGTTCTGTTCATGAAACCATGTCTATAGCCTACCTCATTTAGCATACCAGTACAATCAAAGTGCTGATCGCATACCTTTCTTTTGCATTATGATGTGTCATATCATAGTTGCTAACACTCAGTCCTTGAACTGTGCTTAGACTTCACTTCTTGAGTTATCATCAGTACAGTAGTAGTTGTTAGTCCTCATCATTCGAGGATAGATTATGTTACTTCATATCTGTATTTCAGTAGTTAGCAGAGTTAGTTACGGGCCTGCCCCATCAACTCATATTAAGTCAGTCAGTTTTAGAGGCTTTTCAGACATTGGAGTCAGTTATTCAGTATACAGACATTACACTTAGTTATCCAGTTTATCTTTATTTTATCAAATTTAGTCAGTTATTTCTATAGACTCATATTTCAGTCTTAAATTCAATTATTAAAACCTTATGGCATGTCAGAATTCTTCCATATTTATGATTATGTTATTCAGTGCTCACAGCAGGTACCAGCTCATGGGTTAGCTTGTGGTCCCACGGGATTGTAAGCATTGTGTGATGACTATGGGGTAGTCCTAGGTCATTACACTTTCGTTAGCAACCACATTACAAATCATGAGCCATTTGACTTTACCCTTTTTTTAACCCTACCCTTCTTGAACTTAAAATTACAACTTAAGGCTAAAGCCCTATGTTAGGGGTGTTTAGTATTGGAAGAGGTATATTTGGGCCACAAAATTGTAACTGAGTGCCTAAGAGCAAAATAATTAGAACAAATGAATAAGAAAAAAAAGGATTCAACAAAGAAAAGAAATGCATGAATTGTACAAATAAAAGACATAAGAAGAAAATGCTTTCAAAATATTGGTGAATCAAGGTAGTAAAAGTAGGCACATGTGAGAGTTGGAAAGAAACGAAGTGGCCCATGAACAAAAGATTAATTGAATAGCGTGTTATGTAGAGCTCAAAGAGGGTGTATTCACTTTGATCCAAAATGTTTATCCTACCCTTTCCTGAGCCCACATTACAAGTTTGAAAAAGTCCTTCAAGATCCCTACTCAAATGTCTTCACTATATTGGCGAGTGAACATAAGGGAAAGCATATGGCATGATACTTGTTTGCATTGAGAGATTCTTTGTAAGAGTAAGTGCTCTCACTTTAGTCCTTACTTAAATAATAGATACTTTGGTGTGTGTGACTTATTTTTATGAGGAGGCATGTGGACTTGTTGAGGCAAGTGAAGTTGTCATCATCCAAAAATAAGGCAAAAGAGTGTAATAGAGTAACTTTTGATACGGCATCACTCTTAAATAGTTAGTGGTTGTTGCTTGGTTATTCTTAAGAGTCTTTTGCATCCTTGAAAGTGTGTTTGATTTGTATAAATAGTTTTTCCCATGCTCAAAGCATAGTTGGTAGGGCTAATCGAGTCCAAAATCATTGTTATCATTTGGTCAAATGAATGGGCTTATAATTGAGGGGTCTTATTGGATTAGAAGTAGTGTTGCTTGAGGACAAGCAAAGATTCAAGTTGGGGGTATCGAAGAGTGTCAAACTTACCACATATTAATATCCATATTCTTGCACACTATTATGATTAAAATGTTCAAATGAGACTAATTATCCATTTGAATGCATTAATTTCAATTTTTTATGATTTTTTAGGACCTATGATGAAAATGAGTAGTAATCAACTTTATAGAAAAGGAAAATGGACAAAAAAGGGAAAGAGTTGGAGATAAGGCAACCCTCAGTTATTGTGATCACAATTTGAGAGTTACAATTGCGGTCGATCAACTAAGGTCATCAATGTCTACCATGATTAGAAGCCATACAATAGCGACATCATGATCGCGATCCAAAGAGCGCAATCATGATGGAGCAGATGATTTTCCAAGGGCATTTTCGTAATCTCACATAGTAGATCCCAACTCTCAAAAGGATCAAACCCTTGCACAATTAGGGTATCTTTAAACTACTTTTTCAATTTTTTAGTTGAGAGAAAACACTCTAATTTTGGAAAAGAACAATTGCTATTAAATTTTCAAGAGATTTTTAGTTGTAATCTGATATTGAAGTTGAGATTATTTTTGCTTTTCATCTTCAATGGAGGCATTGAATGCCAAATTAGATATATCTTTTTCTCCAATTTTATGAGTAGCTAAATATTTATGTTGGGGTTATGCTTGAATAGGGTGTTAATGTGTATGCGTAATGATTGTTAGTCCTAATTATTAGTAATTGATGTTAGGTTTTGCTATCACTCTTTGGTTGAATTGATAATTATGGTTAAGAACCTCAATTGAATTAGATCCGACATCATCCATTAAAGAGGGATATGGGTGATGAGTAATTGTTAACAACTATTAGACACTAGTTATTTCCTTAGGATTATCATAGAAATAAGGATGTTATGTGATTTAGCTAACTTGATGGGCATCATCCTAGATATAAGGATGCTAAGTTGAGGTTTTGGATTGGTATGTTTGGCATGCTTATGGGGAATTCAAAATATATTTTTAAAAGGCTAACACTGAGAGTTAAAATCTAGTCTACCTCAGTCTTTGACTAAGAAATGGACTAACCCTCAAGCACCCATTACATGAATGCCCCTTAGGTTGTATAACCCTAAGACTCTTTTTTCATTGGAGTTTATTCAACAATTATTTGCTCTCATTTAGAATAATCACCATGGCTAGAATAACTGGAAGATGAACCCTTATAAGATAGATCAATACTCTAGCCAAAATGATTACACTAATAAGACTCGTCTTCATCTATGATCAGAGGAGCGGCAAGGATTGGCCTAATAGACTGCCATATCTTGTTTTGATGATGATAAACTTACAACAAGGGACCAGGTCCCTAGGTCTTAATGAAAACATATAGCTGTCAAATGTCTGTGCAGTTTTATTTGATAGTGTAACAAACTACGCAGGTGAGTTGTGTACCAATCAAAATATCTGACCTAGTAAAAATTCTATCCTAATCATTATCCTGCTATAAATATAAAATAATTCTTCTCAATTCACTCGTATCTACAATTTTGCTATTCAAGAATTAAAATGGCGAAAACTCAAATTTGCTCAAGTTCCAAGTTTCTTTATGCTAAAAGCATATTGTTCTTCAATCAGATCTGTCTATAATTGAATTACTCGTCTTATAAGAGTAATGCTTTTATTTTGTCCTTAGAGTGCTTAGATAGAAGCTCCTGAGTTGATATTGGTTAGAGTTAATCAATATTGAGAATAGATCTTGATAGTGTTGTCAAGGGGAGTTTGTAATAGAGTCGTTACAAATTAGTGGTGCTTAGATTTAAGTTTCAAAGGAGCTACAAATCATAAGTTTGGTTATAATAGATTCTTGAGTGCTTGTGTTGGAAAGATGTGGTTTCTCCTCCCTTGAGAAAGGTGGTTTCTATATTAAATCAATGTGTTCTTTACTATCCAGTAAAGTTTTACTTCCTTACTGTTTTACTGCTTTAATGTCTTTTTCTGACTCTAAGGTACCTAGTCCTTTATAAGGTAGTGCAATCCCATATTTCATCAATATTTGTCTAAGCAAGGACACTCTAAAAGGTTCACACCTAGAATGAGTAATTGATCATAGCTGGTCCACTAAATCTGGAAGAAGGACAATCTGCCACTAGACCACCCCACTTTAATGGGAAGTACATGGCATATGACTTTATTATTGTTGAGGATAGTGAGTTGATTAAGGTAATACTTAATGGTCTTCCTATTCCCGTTGGGGAGGTCAAAAAAGGTGACATAACAAAGATGGTTGTCAAAACCAAGAGAGAGATATATGATGAAGTTTGAAAGAAAGTTAAGAAGAAATACATGGAAACTAAATTGCTTTTCTGTGGCATAGGACCTAATGAATATAACTGGATTTCTAGTTATGAAAATGCTAAGGAAATCTGAGATTGCTTAAGGACTGCTTAAGAAGGAACAACTAAGTTGAAGGATTTAAAAGTTGATATACTAACTATTCAGTATGAAACCTTCACCATGAAAGAAAGAGAAACTATTCATGAGATACATACAAGATTCACTTCAATCACTAATGAGTTACACTATTGAGGAGAAGTTATTCCTTTGTATAAATAGGTGAGAAAAATGCTGGGAGTTCTTTCTAAATCCTATGAAAGCAAACTAGATGCAATAACTGAGGGAAGAAACTTGAAAACTCTCACTATGTATGAACCCATTGGTAATCTGAAAACTTATGAACTCAAGAAGAAGCAAGGGCAAAAGAAGAAGAAAGCAAAAAAAGAAAAATCTTTGGCATTGAAGGATTCAAATTCGGATTACAATTAGGAGGACACTGATGTTTCCTATTTAGAAAAAAGGATTGTTATATAAATAAATAAAAATGGTTAGTTTCAATGAAGAGGAAGTAGCAGCAAAAAGATAGGTATAATTGAAGCTTGCAACAAATGTGGAAATCCTGGGCATTTCATCAAAGATTGTCCAATGCATAAACTGGATTATCGAGAATATTTAAAGCATAGAGGTAAAAAAGGAAAGCAGAAGGACCAAGTCCCTAAAGAGTCAAGAAGAAAAGTTGCAGCTTATTATATAGTGAAATAGGCTTTAGCTATCTGGGGAGATTCCTTTAGTGAATAGGAGAAGGATGTAAAGATTGAAGATCTTTCAATATTGGCAGTGGAGGATGAAAAACTCATTTTTGACTCCTTGTTTTTCTTATGGCAAACACTGAAGATTAATTCAAAAATAAGGTAACTAATTCTGACATTAAAGAAAATTTAGATAACTACTCAGCTAGAAAGATAAAGAAACTTGCAAATATGCTGATTGATTTTGTGTGAACTGACTGCTGAGAAAAATATGTTAGAAGAAAAAGTAGAAAATTAAGAGCTTAAATTAATTACCTTAACTCTCAAGACATCTAAAGTAGAAGAATAATTCACTAAGTTGAAATGTGATAATCTGAGTTTAATAAAAAACTAAAGAAAGTAGAGAATTCTGATTGTAAAGGGAAGAAAGAATCCTGGCTTCAAACACAGCTTGAAGAAAATTTGAGGGATTGTAAAAAGCATCTCATTAATACAATCAATAAGAATGAGAAACTCAAAAGGGACGTGGTCTGTATAAGAATAGAAATTATCAAATCGTTAAAATAGGCCACATCCTCACAACTCCTTTCTAATTTAACTGGTCAGGGTGTCAATAATGATAAAGGCCTTGGATATTGAAATAAACCATAATCTCTTAGGTCTCTAGGGAAAGTTGTTCATGGTATTAGAAAAAAAGTCCCCAAAGCTATATGCACTCATTGTGGAATAAATGGGTGCTTGAAGGAAAACAATAAATAGGAAAATTATTACCTTAAGGATTCCATACTATTGCGCCAAGTGCACAAGCAAGTGTACATGGTCTACCCAGTAACATATTTTCCCTACTGAAAGCCGAATATCGATTCCACTGGGAATAGGTCCAAAAACTATCCCGTTCTAGTTCAGTATCGAGATTAAATTGATGTACAAGTAAGCGAAAAGAGTTTGAAGTTTGTAAGCTAAAGTAAAGCAAATAGTGCGTAAAGTAAAAACTTGAGACAATCAACAGAGTAAAACCTAGGGTTAACACATGTTGATCAATCATACTTTGCTATTGAACTTCATTCGTTGAATCGCTTATCTTGGTTGTTGATTCGTAGGGTTTATAGTATGGTCATGGTCTCCCGAGCTTTAATCTTCTACCTAACTTAGACAATATAACTACATCATTTAATGGGGATGTAATAATCAAATTAAGTTCTTAAAGTTGTCGTCCTACATATGAATCAAGTAAGTATTTTGGGTATATCCCTATCCTAGATGCTAATTCGAATTATATATTTCATAAAAGAATAAGAAGCCTACTTTGTTCATCCCCATGTTCTATCTTCCTATTCCCCCTACCGATATTAAAAGGTGGACAATATATGTATTATAAGGTTAGATGATATTTAATATAATTAAAAAAAGGATGAACAATCAACCAAATATAATAAGAAATTCAAACAAAATAAATTCAAAATGATAATAGACATGTTCAAGGCTTTACCCCGGAAAGAGGGAATTTAGCCAATTATCGACACAACTATGATCCAAGTACTTGAATTTATAATCAAATCTATTAAAATATAAACAATAGAAGAGTAAACCCTAAAAAACGTGTGTATCATCCTCCACAAGATCCCAAAGAGGTCCAAAAGTTGTAAATACAAAGTATAAGTCGTGTATTTATAGGTGTGCAAACTATATCGTGTGTGAGATATGGATATTAATAACTTGAATTCCACATGGAAAGAGTTCATTGGGGCATCAAAAATCTCTTGGGAAGTGGTCTGTGGTGCGCCCCAAACGTTTGGGCTGATTGGAATTAGCCTCTTGAAATTTGACTAAGTCTTTTGCTTTCCTCTTCTATCCCTTGCCTTTTAGTGTTGTTTTCCATTGGTTTCAAGCTCTTATTTTATCAATATATCACCATAATCAACAAAACAAACATATTGACTGATAAAACACCAAACATAAGAGGTTAAAATAACACAATATCCATAACAACGAACTAAAAACAAGAGCTAAGCCTAGGCTACTCCACATTGATCTTCAAATTATTGATTTGGTTCTTGACTTAATCCAATTGAACTTTTCACATTACTAACAAGTTTTTACACATATAATTACACATACAAGCCATTAGGACCTCATTCAATACATTAGAAACCACCTTGATAGACTAGAACAACCCCTAGCTCAAGCTAGTAAACTAGTTTTCTCTCATACACTCTAAATGATCGATTTGAAACCAAACTTGCTTGAAAACACCTTTACACATTGTAAAAACATACTTCAACACTTAGATGCTTATTTAAATAATTATTAACACATAAAGCACATGAATTTTCCTAAAAAAGGCTAAATAAGCTTTGATAGTAACACTAAAGTGCATAAATACACCTAACATCACCAGTCCATACTTAAAACCTTATTCATCCTTGAGAAACTCTTTACTCTAAGCATCATATGATGAGGATACTCTACAATACTACGAAATTGAAAACACTCAAGATAGTACTACAGTGACTGCATAGAATGCAAGTTTCTACACTAAGCATGTTATACACTATTGACAGTTCAAGAACACTACTTAAAAACATCCCATCCCCAAGAATTGACTCACGAAGTTGGCATACTCAAACATATTTCTCAATAAAATACAACATAAAAATCACCCACATTCATAAAACATGTGCATTCACAACAAGAGAGTTAACCATAATCACTCATATAAGCACAATTAATAACAAAGTAGGTGCAAGAATCAAGTTATGCTCATTCTCACAAGGAAGTCACAAGTTACCCATAATGAACCATAGGATTAACCTTAATATAATGCTCCACTAATATTATAATGTTGATCATTAGTATCAAATAGGTCTTTAATGGTTATAATGTAGGCTAAGGGACGAGTAGGAACTATTTTGGCTTAATAGTGACTATCTTCCCAAAGAGCTTTAATACATCACGTTATAAAATCAATTAACCTTTAACAACCAAGTTACACAACTTTTGTCTACCCCATTATTTTGTTTTTTCACTATATTTCATTAAGATCATTCACAAACACTATGGTGGGAAAGATCATTCAAAAACACTATGGTGGGAGTATGCTAAGTACATATCTTTTAATTTTGCCTATTTTCTCTGGCAATTTACTCTACACACCCCTATGATAGCCTCCCTCAACTTAAGCAATTTGCCTTAGTTAAGGTGCACAATATCTAAGAAGGATCAGGGCAAAAACAGGTTCATTGTAACACAACTGTCCTACAAATGGGAATTCTTTAGCACAAATTTTCTTTTTCACTCCCAACCACATAATGGTACACACTAGTAACTATTTCTTAGGGGAATCACCTTCACCTTTTTTTTTTTCTTATTTTTCAAACTCCTTACTCAATTAATTTTACACTAAATCTCTTAGGAGCTTTTGGATCAAATTCAGGTCTATGTAAGAAGGAATTTAGGCTACATATGAGGTTTCCAAAGAAAAAACTAAAGGCTCAATGGGAGTTAACAAGGATTATGCACAAGGGTAGGTCAAAAAGAAGGTTTAAAACAAGGTTATCAAAGAAATGCCTATATCATCTCCTAAACCAACACTCTTAATTTCATTTTGCACAAAAACACTAGGAAAGTTCCAGAATCAAGTGCAATAAGGAATATACAACAGCCTCACATCAAACATGGCACATACTCAACTCAAGAAGGATCATCATAAACTCTTAATCAAACAATTGTATGTATTCAACATTAAGACAACAAGTACAAGAGTCATAAATATGAGCGTAGGAGTCTCAAAAGTAGTAATTCACACAATCAACATGCTCTTTATAACACTTGCATCATGCAGTCAACTATAGAGCTAATAAGAACATCCTACTTATTCATAACTTAGATAATTTTAAAATTACTTTAAAAATGGGAATTTCCCCACCCCATACTTAAAAATCTACTTTATCCCAAAGTAATACTTAAAAGTAGAGATAGAAATACTCCTTGAGGCCTCTAGTCCTAGCTAGTAAGATCTTTAAACATCAAGAGAATCTAGGAGACCCCACATTCAGTCTTCGCCATGATCGTTAGCTCGGCTTTTCTTGTACTAAGACATCCCATCAAGCTGTGAGTCAACAAAAACAAAAACTAGTGAAGTAAAATCTAAAAATAATGAAAATAAAAAATACCTACTAAACTTGGGTTGCTTCCCAAGAATCGCATGATTTAATGTCACGGTACAACCCAACTACAACTCATCCACATTGATATATCCTTTTCCTCAGACTTGGTGGCCATCTTTTGATTTGTTTTTGACATTTTGAGTGTGAAATATCAAGGTCAATAGCTTTCTTAACAAAAGTCTTTTCAAGCTAATCAATCTAAATCATGGTAGGCTTAGGTGGTTGTGTTTTAGGCTGCTCAATGAGAAATTTTGAAAAGATCTTTTATGGAATAAGCTCCACCACCCTACACTTATCCCCTTCAATCACAGTAATCTTGCACAATTCTTTGTAATGGGATTGTGTGTTTAGCAGTTTTTACACTTTACAAACTGCCTCTTCATCCTCCAACCTCATTGTGAGCGTGCTCTCTCTCACATCTATCAAAGCTCATCCCGTCACTAAAAATGGACACCCCAAGATAGTTGGTACTATTTTATCTACCTAAAAATCTAAAATAGTAAAGTCAATAGGAATAATAAATTTACCAACCTTAATGAGAACATCATCTATGACTCATTCAAGATGGGCTATGGTCCCATTTACCAACTGTAGTAGCATAGAGCCCGGTCTAGGCTTTCCCAAGCCCAGTGTGTCGAACAAAGATAGGGGCATTAAGTTGGTACTTACCCTTAAATTACTAAGTGTGTTGACCACCTCGCTACTACTAATTTGACTGGGGAGAGTAAACTTCCCAGGATCCTTAAGCTTTTTGGGCATCATTTGAGTCACCATAAAGCTACAGTTTTCAGTGAGTTTTACTTCCTCTACATCTTTCACCGTAATATTATTAGCAACCACGTTCCTAAAATACTTAGCATATTTTGGAATTCCCTACAAAATATCTAAAAGAGGTAAATTAATGAGATGCTCTCTGAATATGTTCAAGAAATTATTGAAGAATGCCTCCTTTATTTTTCTCAACACTTGTGGGAAAGGTAGTAGTGCAATCTTCTTTACTTTATCAAAAACAGTTTTTTGAGTACTCAGACTTTGTTGAATTTTTAGTAACTTCCTTAGATACCTTTGGGGGAATCAACTTTGAATTAACCTACTTAGTTTTCTTTTGAGGTTATTCACTCATCTCTATCCCATTTCTCAAAGTGATTTCCATGACTTGTTTAGGCTTTTCAGTATCACTTAGCAACCCACATTGCTTCCTGTTGTACTATGTTGTTGCTATCTGACCTACCTGTAACTCCAAGCTACTTGTAGCCACTTGTTATCTTTTTATTTCTACGGCTAACTGTGCTTCAGCAGCTAAAATTTGTTTCATCATCTCTTCCAGATTTCCTGTGGCCTAATTTGCTTGAGCTTGGGGTTGCTGAACTTGCTGCTGTTGGGTATTCCATTACTGATTTAGTGGCAGAGACTGCCACTTCATGTTGTAGGAATTCCCATAGCTAGGCCTCTAAACATTTCCTACAAACATCACAAACTCAAGATTTGCAGCACACATATCCACAGAATGACCATTATTTCTACACGACACACACCAAGTATTTGTCTGCTAAATTACATTCACTACGGCTGCAGGCTGTGTGGAACCTAATATCATGTTGTGAAGCTACGTAGTTAACTGATTATGTAATGCAGCAATTTGAGCAGATATTGCGGTAAACTGATCAACCTTTAATATACCTGCAACCTTTTTAGTAGCACTCCTTGAGTCTGAATACCACTTTGGAATTCCTTGTGTAACCCAATTCAATAAAGTATACAGTTCATTATACATCATCTCAAAAGTTTGACCACTTATAGCTAAATCCAAAAAAAAATTTATGTTATGGTCATGTGACCGCATTAAAAGTATGATCTAATACCTCATTGGATTGTTGATGGTGTGGAAACTCTCATAGAAGAGCTTTGAACCACTCCTAAGCATGACATAAATTCTCATCTGGCTTCTATTGGAAACACACAATCTTAGTGCAAAGTCTAGCAGTCTGCAAAATAGGGAAAATCAGATAAGGAATCTACGAGCTAAGTTTCTTTAGGTAGTTATTGAATTTGTTAGCTTATCATTCAACCACTTCTTTGCTTTCCCCAATAGTGAAAAGGGGAATATTGTTAACCTCACATAATCATTTGACACACCCATAGGGATAAATGTGTCACTGATCTCAATAAAGTTTTGCAAGTGGACTTATGGATCTTTATGTCAAAGCTCTGTGAACTCTCCACTGCTAATCAAAAGATGCACTATATTCTGTTTAAGCTCAAAATTACATCCTATAGTCAATTTTTGAAAGGGGGAGGTCAAATTCATTGGAAATGGGATTGCCACTTCTCTAACTATCTTACGGGCTACTTGTTCTTCAGCCATGAATGCAGGATTTTCTTTATCTTCTACTATTTATGGGATACAGTGGAGAAGGATTTCTTCTCTCCTTTTTTGATGAAAGCATTGCTTGGGTTTGGGTCTTAGTTAAACCAATTCCCTATCCCTTTCCAGCTTACTATCCTGAAAACCTATTTCCTGTAAATACAAAAACAAGACCAAGAGTAAAGAACTAATGAAATCTATAAAGTAAAACTAAAATAAAAATAGTTCCCAAATTACTAGTCCCCGACAATGGTGCAAAGCTTTCTTGCCCCAAGCGTACACACAAGTGTACGTGGTCTACCAAGTAATAGAATGTCCTTAAAGAAAGCCTAATATTGATCCCATTGGGACTAGTTCCAAAAACTATCCAATTCTAGTTCATAATTGAGATTAAATTGATGCACATGTAACCGAAAAGAGTTTGAAGTTTGTTGTAACACCCCATACTTATACCTATCTTAAATTCATCCCAAAAATTTCATAGAATTTATTTAAATATGAATACACTTTTATACATATGGAATTTGAATAAGCTTTCTATCGATATAAAATTCACCCAAATATGACACCCAAGCGAAGAGTTAAAGTCATTTTAGTATGACGGTGTACCACCTGGTACTTTAGCGCATCACGAAGAAAGACAAAATAGCATTTATCAAAATCTAGTGAGCCTCTATGATATTAGCACATCGTGCCAAGGCTCAATTTCAGAATTGTCAATTTTCAGTGCAGCAATGCTATTCCACCGCATCCGGTGCCCTTCCTATTTGCATCCAAGGTGGCAACGCAAGACCAACGCATCGCGCTACTAATTAGTTTCCTAGTCATCTACTTTCCAATGAGCTAGCATAATTTCACCGCATCGCGCCAGCATGTAAAATTAGGATTTTTATTAAGGTTCCGTTATTTAATTTGAGGGACCATTTGGTAATTTCCCAAAATCCTTAATCAGCCTAAATATGGGATTTATACCATCAATAGCAAAAAAAATTCCTCATTATGTTCACTATTCCTCAAGAACAAAAGCACTCTCTCTGAAATTAGCAAACCCTAGTCTCAAGAAATCAAGGTCAATCCCAAGAATCTCTCCAAGGACTCCAAGAAACTTATGAATTAAGGTATTTTAAATGTTTGTTCATAGATCCCATCCGCCTATAAAGCCCAAGAATCTCTTTTCAAAGTACAAGATTGTGTATTTATGAGATTTTCATGATTTACCTGAATTGAAGCTCATGTTTATGTTGTTGTTGGATGTTGATTTATGTTTGAGATTTCAAGTTCCAAGATTTGATCGTAGTATGTGATGATTTGCATGATGTTCATGATAAACCCTTCAAGTTGCAAGTTTATTGATGTATCCATGATACTTAGATGTAGTAATTGTTGTATAACTATAGCATGTTCCCCATATGTTTGATAAAATGCCTAAGTGAATGAATTAGTGCCATTATAGCATATCAACATGAGATCCCCATTTATGTACAAGTTAATGCATGCTAAGTATTTGAAGAAATTCCTTATTGATTTTATTGTGAATGATAAACTATTGTCATGTTATTCCAAAAATTATCATGCTTTATATTATCCATGTAAAGGGAATAGTTCACTCTATCTATGAAGATGAAGTAAGATGATCTTTCTACATTGTCAGATTTTTTGATGATGGGGAGAGCCTGACTGTAATGGTGCAAGGATAGAAAATAAAGTTAGCAGAAGAAACTCTTAGAAAATTTCTGGATATTCCCATTGTGGATGTGAGGACTATCTCGAAACAACAACCCTCAACTGAGTTTATGGTTAACGCTTCAAAATTAGGAGGAACTTTTATGGCATGTCTAAGAAAGAAGTTTCTCAAGGGTGAGTTTCAATTGGTGTTTGGGTTTGTCAATAAAGTAGTTGTAATACCCCAAAGATTTCTAGTAAATTTCATCCCAAGAATACCTTTTATTAGCTTCTAAAGTTAATTATAATTATTCCATGAGGAATTTTCAAGATTTTCACTTTTTTCATGTGGAAAAATCAATAAGATTTCCATCGATATATGATTCGCTTAAATTCGATAACTGCGTAAGAAGTTATGACTATTTCAAGTTCCCATGGTAAAACAGCTCCATGTCTATTTCGGTTGTGGCAAGCTAGGCCACAGAGGTAGAGACTTTCATTAGTCAGTTTATCAGAGTCATCTCCACTCCTCAGCTCAGTACGATCACCCGAATTAGTAGGGTACCACCACCAGTGATACTAGAGAGCAACATCTAAATTGACCATATGCTCCTTAGACTCGACAAGATCAGGAAAATTCTCCTGATGTAGTTACTGGTATGTTACAGATCTTTCAAGTGCATGTTTATATTTTTCTAGATCCAGGAGCTTCTTTGTCTTTTGTTACTCCCTATATAGCAGTTGATTTCAAAATCAGTCCCAAATTTCTAGCAGATCCCTTCTCAATCTCAACTCCAGTGGGAAAAACCATCATAGCCTAGTGGGTATACAGGAACTGCCCGATTATGATGTTTCAGAAAGTTACTTAAGTAGACTTAGTCAAATTAGATAAGACTGATTTTGATGTTATTGTTGGCATGGATTGGCTTCATTCCTGCTATACCACAGTAGACTGTAGAAACAAAATACTCTAGTTTCAGTTTCCAAATAAACCCGTCTTGTAGTGGAAGGGTAGTGTATCCTCTTTTAGAGTCCATCTTGTTTCCTACCTTCGGGCTAGGAAAATGATATCTAAAGGATGTGCCTATCATTTTGTTCGAGTTAAAGATACTAGTTTTGAAATACCAAGACTTGAATTAGTCTCAGTAGTGAATTAATATTCAGATATCATTCCTGAAGATCTTTCACGAATTCCTCTCGAAAGAGAAATAGACTTCGGCATTGACCTTCTTCCAGATACTTAGCCTATCTTTATTCAGCCATACAGAATGGCACCAACAGAACTCAGAGAATTAAAAGAATAGTTGAAAGATCTCTTAGATAAGGGATTCATCAGACCTAGCATTTCCCCATGGGGTGCACCAGTCTTATTCGTATGAAAGAAAGATGGTTCTCTTAGAATGTGCATTGATTACGATCAACTAAATAAAGTCACGGTCAAGAACAACTATCCTGTTCCTAAAATCGATGACTTGTTTGACCAACTTTAGGGTGTCAACTATTTCTCTAAGATAGACCTCAGACCCGGCTATCATCAGCTCATAGTTAGAGAAAGTAATATTTTGAAAATAGCTTTCCGTACTCGGTATGGTAAATTTGAATACTTTGTCATGTTATTTGGTCTTACAAATTCCCCAGAAGCTTTCAAGGACTTGTTGAACCGTGTGTTAAAGAAGTACTTGGACATGTTCATTATAGACTTCATAGATGATATTCTGGTCTATTCCCATACTAAGCACGATCGCGCTGACCATCTCAGAACATTACTTTAGACTCTTTGAGATCATTGGCTATTCGGTAAATTTAGTAAGTGCGAATTTTGTATAAGGTCAGTAGCATTCCTTGGTTACACCGGTTCCGGTGATGGCATTAGAATCAATCTTTAAAAGACTGAAGTAGTAAAAAATTTGCCAAGACCTGTCTCTCCATCAGATATCAGGAGTTTCATAGGTTTGGCTAGCTATTATAGATGGTTTGTAGAAGGATTTACATCTATTGCATCCCCTATGTTGAGATTGACTCAAAAAAAGTCAAGTTTCAATGATCAGACCCTTGCGAGAAAAGTTTTCAGGAGTTGAAGACTTAACTTACCTCAGCTCCAGTGTTAGCTCTTCCAGATAGTTCAGATAGGTTCGTGGTGTACTATGATGCATCCATAGTAGGTTTGGATTATGTCCTCATGTAGCATAATAAGGTCATAGCCTACGACTCCATACATCTTAAATCCTATGAGAGGAACTATCCAACTCATGATCTTGAGTTAGCAGTCGTAGTTTTTTCATTAAAAATTTAGAGGCATTATCCCTATGGAGTTCATGTAGGTGTCTTCACAGATCACAAGAGTCTTCAGTATGTCTTTTATCAAAAAGATCTCAGTCTTCATTAGAGAAGGTGGTTAGATCTCTTGAAAGACTACGACATGAGTGTCCTCTATCATCCGGGCAAGACCAATATAGTGGTCGACGCTTTCAGTATACTATCCATGGGTAGAGTTTCTCATGTGGAGGATAGTAAGAAGAAGTTAGCTTAAGAAGTCAATCAGCTTACCAGACTAAGCATTCGCTTAGTCGATTCTTTAGAGGGTGGTGTATGTGTTCAGAGTAGTCCAAAACATCTCTAGTTTCTGAGGTGAAAAAAAAAAGCAAGATAGAGATCCCAACTTGGTCAAGTTGAAAGAGTCAGTTCAGGATTAGAAAGTAGAGGTTTTCTCCCATTGAGGAGATGGTGTTTTGCATTGTTAGGGTCGTCACTGTGTTCTAGGTGTAGACAACTTAAGGCAGTGAATTCTTGTAGAAGCGCATGATACGTGCTACTCTATTAATCTATGGGCCACAAAGATCTACTGCGACTTGCGGGAAATCTATTAGTGGAGTGGGATAAAGAGAGACATTAAAGAGTTTGTGGCTAAGTTCTCTCCATGTCAGCAATTTAAGATAGAGCATCAGAAGCCTAGTGGGTCCATGCAGGAGTTCGGTATTCCTACTTGGAAGGGGGAAGTTGTGAACATGGACTTCGTGATGGGTTTGCCTTGAACTCATTATCAATATGATTCAGTCTGGGTCATTGTAGACAGAATGACCAAATTACCTCATTTTCTTCCAGTTCATACCTCTTATTCATCCGAGGATTACGCCAAACTTTATATCAAGCAGTTGGTCAGATTACTCGGTGTTTCGTTGTCTATTATCTTAGACAGAGGTACCCAATTCACCTGTTTATCTGGAAAGCATTCCAAATAGGTCTTGGTACCCAAGTTTATCTCAGTACAGCCTTCCATCCTCAGATAGATGGTCAAGTAGAAAGAACCATTTAGACTTTAGAAGATATGATAAGGGCGTGTGCAATTGATTTCAAAAAAAGTTGGGATGACCATTTGTCTTTGATTGAGTTTGCATACAACAATAGCTATCATTCCAGTATTTAGATGGCTCCTTAAGAAGCTCTCTATGGTTGGAGATGTAGATCTCTAATTGGTTGGTTCAAAGTTATGAGACGTCATTCATAGGTCCTGACTTAGTATTTGATGCCTTAGAAAAAGTCCATTTAATCAGAAAAAGACTCTGAGCTGCTCAGAGCCAACCAAAGTCTTTTGCAGATATTTGTAGAAAAGATCTCTAGTTTGAGGTTGGTGGTCATTTCTATCTAAAGATCGCTCCCATGAATGGAGTGAAGAGATTTGGAAAGAAGGGAAAGCTTAGTCCTCGATATGTTTGTCCCTTAAAGATTCTCAGTCGTTTTGGCAAGGTAGTTTTTGAGCTCGATTTGCCTTCCGATCTAGCCTTAGTTCATCCAGTCTTCCATGTCTCTTTGTTCAAGAAGTGTATAGGTAACCCACCAGTCCTAGTCCCTATCCAGACCATTGATGTTCAGAATAGTCTCTCTTATGAAGAGATTCCAATCAAAATCTTAGACTATCAGACTCATAAATTGAGGAACAAATGAGTCCCTCTAGTTAATGTTATTTTGCGAAATCAGTCCGTCGAGAGAGATACTTGAGAAGAAAAAGCAGACATGCGTACCTAGTATCCTTACCTCTTCTCCACCAACTCAGATCAAGCTCAAGGTAACAGTTCTCCATAAGCTTACTCAGTTTCATGATCAGTGTTCATCACAAACTTGGTATTCAGTTTCATGTTCATGTTCCCAATATAAACTTGGTATCAAGTATCATTGCATATTCAGTCATGCATTCATGTATCAGCTTAGTTATATAATTATGCATTAGAAATGTATTCTCATTGTGAGAAAGTTAGTCCCTCCGAACATTCAGTCATGCATCCATAAATCAGTTACACATGTATCAGATATGTATGTTCAGTATGTTATGTTCAGCTTGTCATTCATGAGATCATGTTCCAGTTATTCATGTTTAGTTCATGTTCAACTTATTGTTTCCCTTCTCAGTCAGTTTTATTTGGGGACGAATGTTCTCAAGGGGGAGATATTGTAATACTCCAAAGATTTCTAGCAAATTTCGTCCTAAGAATGCCTAGGATTAGATTTCCATTGATATATGATTCACTTAAATCCGATAACCGGGTAAGAAGTTATGACTATTTCAAGTTCCCGTCGTAAAACAATGCCATATTAGTCAGTGGCGCACTGCGCCAAAATAGGAAATGGCATTTGGTAATTTCTAGTCGGTGTCTGTGATAATTGTGCATCACGCCAACACTCAAATTCAAAATTGTCCTTTTTCTAGTGTCTCAATGCAATTTCCCCCGCATGGTGCCAAAGTTCCGGGTCATGAAGGAAGGGGCACCGAGATGGATCCGCGTCAATCCATCCCTTAATTTCCCAATTGTCAATTTCCAATGACACAGCACGATAACTCTGCGTCACTCCAGGGGCCCAATTCGGGAAAATTTTACTAAAATTAAATGACGCATCCAGGGTTAAAAGGATCAATTTTCTACCCCTATTTAAACCCAATAGCACATGATTTAGCTATTTTTCACCCAAAATATACTATTTTCTATAAAGTTTCTCTCAAAAACAAGCTAGGGTTTATATTGGGGATTTAAATTCAAGAAGGTTTCACCATCAATCTTCATGAAATCACGAACTAAAGTATGCATAATGTTCATTCATGGACTCCTTTTATTCGTAAAGCCCTAGAATCCCTTTTATAAATTCAAGTTATGGATTTTCTTGTGAATTTCATGATTGGGTTGCTTTTGTTCATGTTGATAATGAGTAATTGAATTGGATTCCATGAATGAGTGTTAAATTCCATATAGGTTGATTTGTATCGGAATAGATTCATGAAACCCTAGGACTAATCCATTGAATGATTAAATTGAAATTGAATCACGACAGTTAATTGTTGTATGTTGTTGTTTACACATTCTATGCCTACTATGTTTTTGGTTGAATTCCTAGATGAAGGGAAAGTTTCTAATTAGCATGATATCATGAAATCCCCATGTACGTAAAAGATTATGTCTATCACATGTTTAAAGAAATACTTCAGTAAATGTATTATGATGATTATTATGTATTCAACTAAGTCATGCTTTTTCAGTTTCCTTCCATCGAGTCCTGGGGGTACTTGTACTTGAAACATTAGCTGTATACCTAGAGCCATGTCATGTTTTCACGATACTCTCAGTCAAGCTATGAATCCTTAGACTTCATGTAGTCTTATGACTCAGGAAAAATCTCCATGATCTCGTGACTCGGTCATTTGTCAGATATCACTAGTATTCTTAGTAACTAAGCTCATGTTTAGTTTAGTTAATCATATTTAGTGTCCATTCAGATGGTATTAGGAATTATCACAGAGTGAACTGAAGGATGGGGACGCACATTATCAGATAAGGGTGTGACCCTTAGAATCATCCTTGCATTCTAGAACTATGTAACTAGCATAGGTTGAGACAACAACACTATTCGATCAGGGTTGATGAGGTGGATAAGCAATGTTAGATAAGGGCCCCACCGTTCTCTTTTAAGGACACTATCAGATAAGGGCCGTCCATAGCTTATCTTTACCAGTAGCGTGGTATTAACACCATTCTAATTGGGGTTACAGATTAGACCCCAACTCAGCCATAATGGCGTATCAGGGGCATACCAGTTAAATACTATCTCCCACAGTTTCAATACCATTCTCAATAAAAGAACTCAAATAGTTCTTCAGATTTAAGACTCACAAATAAAGTCGACTCAGATACAGTAAGGAACTCAGATAGTTTAATTAGATTCAGGACTGTCAGATACAGTCACCCATGTTATCAGTTACATTCAGATACAACTATTTATTCTATCAATTATATCAATTATTAGTATGTCATGTCATCAGTATTCAAATTCAGTAATCACGATATCATAGTATTAGTTATAGTTACGTATTTATGTATGCATTCTCACATTCATGTTGGACAATTAGCTAACATTATTCATACATATTAACCCTTGCATTAGCCTACCTCACATGTATACTCAGTACATTCCATTGTACTGAAACATTTGCATTATGGTGCTTTCTTTTTATGCTACACCATAGGTTCAAAGACACAAGTTGTAGATCAGCAGTAGATTCGAGTCTCAGTAGTCAGAATAGAAGTGAGTCCTCATCCTTCAAGGATATGATTATATCTCCACTATTTCATTTATTACTCATTAGTTTGAGTTAGTTAAGGGCATGTCCCATCAACTCCTTATTCATATTATTCAGACAGTAGAGACTTTCAGACTAGATGCAGACTATTTTGTGTCAGACTTCAGTGTGTACAATTTTGTTTTGGGTATTGTATTACCCCACATATGTTATCTCATACATGTTATGTTTAGTATTGAACCTTATGGACTTTCAGTGTATGTTTCTGCATTATTCAGTATTTTATGCAGTATATAGATATAGATATCAGTCATGGGTTAGCTTTTGGTCCTTCGGGGTCATGAGCACCGTGTAGCATTCCTGGTTCAGCAAATCAGGATATTACAAAAAACCATTGGTTCTGGTGTAGATTTATATGTGATGGAGTGCCTAAGAAAATTTGAGTTGATTAGTCTACCTGCATTGATGGTCCAACATATATTCAAAGTAATGCATGAGAAAGAAGAAAGGCATTGTATGCCTTATGGATATTATTTGAATAGGGTTTTGCTTAGTTTAGGGTATTCTATGAAAAAGGAACTCCTGGTACAGAAAAGCAATTGTTTAGCTTGAATACTTTAGTTGAAAAGGAGTGTGTTAAAGGGAAAACTGGGACCATGACCCAGGTGTCAGAACTGTTAGTAGTTCAAGAAATTTTGAGCATGGAATTAAGGCGATAAAAGTTTCTATCACCACTAATAATGCAAATATCCTCACACTAAAATTCTAAAATTAGCAGCTATCATCTGAGGGACCAGGTTCTAGTGAAACACTTAGTGTGTAGAATGCAGATCTGATGAGCAAGGTCTTAGAGCTCACTAATGAGGTTTAGAATTTAAATGTTGAAGTAAAGGACCTAAAAAAGTAGCTATTGGATTCTTATGTTGCTGAGAGGGATAGAATACAGATTTTTCTTAAACCCTATACCCTAAACCTTCATCCATCTAAGCCTTATCTCTCCTACTTTAAATCCTTCCCTGTGTCAGTTTTCTGTCCTTGATTTGTGTGTGGAATTTTGAAGATAGATGTTTTATGTTCTTTTTGGTATGATGTAATGGTACTAATCCAATTTAATATGAATGAAATCCTTGTTTATGTGTTTCATTTTTCTCTACTTTACTTAAAAAGTTGTTCTTCATGTTAGTTTTGCCCTAGATGCTATGAGTTATCTTACTTGTACTTATTTTACTATGGGTTTACTATTCTTACTTTTTAATGATGCCAAAAGTGGGAATACTGAATTCATGTAGTAGGGACCAGGTATCGGTTTTGACACATATGGTGAATGATATGTCGAAATGCAGGTATATTGACAAGGGGAAACATGTTGGTATACTGCCTAGGGAATGCATGGTGCATAGTGATGGAGGGACATTCACTAACAATAATGGTGATCACTCTGATTGAATGAAGCTTGAAAATATTTGGTTTATCATCATCAAAAAGGGGGAAATTTTGTATAACTTATTTTGTTGATAATCAGCTTATAATAAGAAACTAGGACCCTGGGTCTTCATGAAAACATATGACTGTCATATGTTTGCGCAATTTTGTCTGTTAGTATAAAATATTATGCATTTAAGTGATGTACCAATTAGAACACCTGGCCCATTCAAAATTCTACCCTAATCATTATACTGCTATAAATAGAAAAGAATGCTTCTCAATTCAATATTTTTTAATATTTGTCTATTTAAGAGGAAAAATGGAAAAAACTCAACATTGCTCAAGTTCCAAGTTTTTGTGTGTTGAAAGAGTAATTGTTCTTGTGTCAAGTCTTGGTCTGTAAACGAATTACTCATCTTATAAGAGTAATGATTTTCTTATGTCCTTAAAGTGCTTAGGTAGAGTTACCTGAGTTGATATTTGTTAGAGTTAATCAATATTGAGAGGAGATCTTGACAGAGTTGTCAATGAGAGTTTGTAATAGAGTTGTTACAAATTAATGGAGTTTAGATTTAAGTTCGAAAGGAGTCTATAATCATAAGTTTGGTTATAGTGGATTCTTGAATGCTTGTGAGGGAAAGTCGTGGTTTTTCCTACCTTGAGCAAGGAGGTTTTTACATTAAATCATTGTGTTCTTTACTTTCATACAAAGTTTTACTGCTATACTGCTTTATTAATTTATTGCCTATGTCTTAAACTAAGGGACTTGGTCCTTTATCAGGTGGTATACCCCCCATGTTTTATCATAAACTTCCCTCATGTTGATCCAGTTGACGTAGAGGATACCTACTCTTAGAACCACTACCTATAATATATGAGCCACTATATCTCCCACTAAAACTACCCTGATATCGCGGCCTCTTATCGCTGCCCTCTTGGGCCTCGCGATGCATCTCCTCCATAACCTGAGCATGATTAGAAACCTCAGCAAAAGCAACCAAACTTTTCATAGGCATGCGAAGAGGAAGTCTCAATCCTCAAACAATGTAATGAGCTCTCTGATACTCAGCAACCAATATATATGTAGAATGGTTATCCAACTCATCATAGCCCACAATGATCATGGAGCCCTGCTACGAGGCATATACTTCTCCAAGAAGATTTAAGAAAATTGAGCCCATGTCATTGGAGGTGATCCAACTGTCCTAGAATCAAGATGACCTCTCCACCAATGTCAAGATGCCAAGTCCAACTGAAAATTAGTGTAATCCATACCACGAAACTCAACTAAGCCTAAATTATGTAGCCTATCCTCACAAGCAATCAGAAATTCATAAGCATCCTCACCCAGTGCAGCTAAAAATATTGGTAGAGCCGATCTTAAAAATTTACCCTACATATTCTGCTTCTTAATAGACATAGCAGGTTGGGTAATCACCGGTTGAGAAACTATCGACTGGGCAATCGCCAGCACAGAAGGGACCTCAACTCTTGGGGCTGCAACTACAAATTAATCTCCCACATCAGTACTATAATGATTTGTAGACTGTGTTCCATCATATGGTGCACCACCAACCAATCCCAAAATCTAAACCAATGTATCCCTGAGCACTAAGGAAAAAATAAACCCCAGTGGAGCCTAGGTTATTCCCTAGCTCACCACTGGCTGGGGCAGAAGAATCTCTGGCTTTAAAGCAGGAATAGGGTCGGGTGGAGGCCCCTATCTTGTCCCTTAGCTGGGGATATATCTCAAGGCGGTGCACGACCTCTAGGTCATGAAAGAACAGCAGCAAGATCCCTATACTCGGTCTCAAGATCCTCATTTTTTGTAGTGGTAGCATGTGTCCTAACTATCTATGAAAGAGTAAAACCAAAGGAATTCCTTCTAAAGAAACTCAGACTCTAACCATAAAATGATTGAAATAAGTTAAGAACTCTTAAGAATGTCCTATACCCTTCCAAAGATAGGAAATGAACACCATTTTGATTTGCAAGACTCTACTAGACAGTTGTTCTTGAACCAACAATATCGTTGAACCTAGGCTCTGATACCAAATTGTTATGACCTAATTTATGAGTCATAATGACATCTACTTTATCCCTCCTATAGGTAAACCAAACCATACCCTTGAGCTATAAGAAATGGGCTAATTTGGTGGAAAATTACCTAAAGCATAAAATCATCAATCAAAGACTTATAATAACAATAAGACAATAATAATAGTCTAAAATATAGATAAAGGATGAACAACCATAGCACGACATAGTAGTGTCAGTGAAAGAGCTACTATAAAAGGAATATGAGTACTAAAATACAAATCCATCTCAAATAGTGAAAGACTATACATAGATACTAGAAGAAAAAGGGTCAACTTTAACTCTTAGAGCTCACCCTTTCTCCAAAGTCGACTCAACACGATCATGACGTCAACGATATCCACTCGTACTCGGATGTACACAAAAACATATAGAACTATAGTGTGAGTATTAAAATATGGGTATTATTGGTCGACTAAGCTAAATCATGATATAAATAAAATAAAAAGCAAGATAAATAAACTAAGTCGAAGAAAAGGGGGGAAACTTGAGATAATACTCCAAATCTTCTACATAATTAATTAAATTAATCCAAAATAGTAACATAAAGAACATACAATTATTCCTAGTAAATTGGTCACCATAAGCCAATTAGAGTGAAAAAATAAATAACCTAATACAGCCCCCATAAGCCCAGAGGGTGCAATCAAAGGAAAGTAAATAACCGAAGTTCCATAAATTTACCAAATATCAAGCCATAACCTTGAATCCATCCATATCATATCATATCATAATATATACTCAATACCGAACTCAAACCGGAACTCATGTCATCAATATCATCATCATTTGCCACACTTGAATTGGATCTTAATATCAATAAACCATCGGGTCTTGCGTAGAATTAGCACCAACACCCAATCACCATAATAGAATAATTATCATGTATCAAACCTCCTCAAACTCTCAAAAATAAGTATAGAAATCTTTGACAACTAATACAAATCTTTGCCTAAGGTGAGCCAGAGGGACCCTCTTCTAATTCTCGAAATCCATTCAAAGGTAAATTCTACCCTAGTATAGGCTAAGGTATCTAAATTTACTCCTAGATTTTGATTAAGCCATAATTAGCCTTAACATAAAAATTTCACCTAAAGCATGAACAACTAAGTCAATTCTACCTAAATTACGGTTCCTTAATAGGCTAAACAGTCCAAAAAATACTAATTGTATAAATCATGCAAGCAATACCTATATCACATCCCATATCTAGCATAATACAGTAATTATACTACCAATTAGCTCAATCTATTAAGAAGGTAAGACTAACATTCTGGATGCCTAAGAAAAGCCCGAATAATCTTCTAAATTGATAATTTCCCCTTCCGATAAGCTTCCACAAGGTGCCACTCTTTCAAAATCCCAATATACTCATCAAAATGAGAACAATGATACCCATATTGTACTATGGTACTTTGGGTCTAAAATTACGTAAAAATCCCATATGGGGCTCGCCTGCGAAATCGCACATTTGAGATTGACAATACATACCTCTATGCTTTAGGAACATTTACTCTTAAGAATGCATGAATTCCAAGCTCTAATGATGCTATAATCTACGCGCCAATTTTCTAGGGATTTTGGGAAAATATGAAGGATTAAATCATGAAATTAATGGAAGCATACCAAGAATCTAGGGAAGTAACGCATAATTTAAGTTCACAAATGCTCTAAAATTGCACACCAATGATCATTAAAAGTCTTGACACTATTTATGATTCTACTCTCTTCAAAATAGGAGAAAAATGAGAGAGATTAGGTAAGTGGGGAATTTATAGCATTCCCAGGTGGCTAGGTATCGCTTAAGCGGACACCGAATTACTTAAGCAAACATGGCTTAAGTGACCGGGTGTTGCTTTCGTGACACCCGCTACCTTAATAGATATCACATAAGTTGCCTTAGTATCGCATAAGCGGTGTTCACTTACGTGATACCAGTAGGAAATGCTAGGTTGCTTAAGCATCCATTGGTCGCAAACGCAATGCACCAACACTAACTAAGACTTTCAAAATTTCTAAGTCTCTGCCAACCCCTCAAGATTCATCAAGAATCACATATATGCAAATAAACTATGCTGCCCTATCAAATTCAACATTCTAGACTTAATAGAGGAGTCAAAATTTCTATCCAAAGTTGTATTAATAAAGAGTGTGTCTCACACACATGTTCTAATTTTCTTAACTTCAAGCCAAAAGCCTTAAATATGTCTGCAAGCCTTCAGACCCAAACCAAGAGTCCTCCCAGCCTAAAATTAATGTTTTGGAGCTGTTGGAACTGTCTGAATTAACATGTGAGGTTTTTTGGTTAAAGTTTTTGCCCGGTAGCCAATTTGAACTAATATGGACTTTAAAAGAGAGAATTAGCTCTAAAAACCAAATGAATTATCTGGTAACTAAACTGTCAGCTCTTAAGATCTAACACGACCCACGACTAGTGGTGTTGCTATCCTGGCTGGAGCTTAAAAACCTTAATATAGACTCCTCTATCTGATCTGTGGGTAATCTTTGTTAAAGTGCCCAAGATCTGTACATATCAATCAACTTGAACAAGTAAAAACCTACTAGAAAAAACCCCCCAATAAATAAAATATCCACAATGACCTGAGAGCCTTTAATAAGAACCCTAAGAAAATTGCCCTAGACTAAAAGAGTCTTGTTTGAAATACCTACCCTTGGATTCATAAATGATTGGATGGAGTGGTCTACTCTGATAAGGATGAAAACCTCTCTTGAATGAAACCCAAGCTCGTAATGAGGTACCACTAAATTGGCAAGAAGTGAGGAACCTCTTGTCCCTCAGGCCCCCAAACTCCTCACGATACATGAGCTTAAAATCTTTGTCCACCTTAACTATCCTATGAAAAATATCCCCAGACTAAGTTGTAGAAAGACTATCTCTTAAATCTGAGAGGTCAAGCCCCTCATAAATCTATGAGTCCTCTCATTTATTTGGAGGACTCACTAAGCCATGGTGAGATAAGGCATAGAATTATGTCTCATACTCAATCGCCAAAAATTCATTTTGAGTCAAGTGCTCAAACTGATGCCTCCACTCCTTCGTCAAACTACGAGGAAAAAATAAATCAACGAAAGCCTGTGTGAAAAATACCCCAATCATTGGTAGAGATCATGTGGGCCTAGAGTCAACATAAGAATACCATTATTTCTCGGTTAGGCCATACATCTAAAAATCTATACAATCTACCTTATGGGACTCCACCAACCCCATACTCTTTGGCCATCTCAACTATTTTATGAAAAGTAGCCCCAGACTGAGTTGTAGAAAGACTATCTCTCAAATCTGAGAGGTCAATCCCCTCATAAATCTATGAGTCCTCTCGTTTATTTGGCGGACTCACTAAGCCATGGTGAGATAAGGCATAGAATTATGTCTCATACTCAGTAGCCAAAATTTCATTTTGAGTCAAGTGTTCAAACTGCTGCCTCCACTCCTTCGTCAAACTATGAGAAAAAAATTAATCAACAAAAGCCTGTGTGAAAAATACCTAAATCATTGGTGGAGATCATGTGGGCCTAGAGTCAACATAAGATTACCATCATTTCTTGGTTAGCCATACATCTAAAGATCTGTATAATCTACCTTGTGGGACTTCACCAACCCCACACTTTGAAGCCTTTCATGGCAATACACTAGAAACTTATAAGCATCCTCACTCTCTCCACCCTAAAATTGAGGTGGATATATCTTGTTAAACTTATCAAATCTTCTCTACTCTACATCAGACATCATCAATTTAGCCACACCCTTCACTCTTGCACCCAACAATGACATATCATTATATTTAGCTATAATAACTGCTTGGACCTACAAAATTGAGATTGATGTTGATCTAGGGTCTGGGTTCTAACTCTAGTATATGAACCCTGTGGAGTACTTTCTAAACCACCATTTTGTGCCATACCCTTCAACAAACCCATCACAACACTAAGTTATTCTAAAAGCATTAAAATAGCTACAAATCGAGGTGGAACCTGAATTTTCCCACATTCTCAATCAAACCCTGATCATCTTTAATCTCATACTTACCCTCAGGAGACTTTACTATAGCTGGGACCTGAGAAACTCTTTGAGATCTAGCCCTAGCACGACCTTTACTATGGATCTTAACACATCCTTGCCACGTCCATGAGTCTCAGCTGGACAGCAAGAACAAGTTCTGGAATAAGCTTCTAATCTCACTTTACAATAGCATGAGTCTGCACCATCTATCAAAGAATGAAACAAGAATCTCAATAAGTCCTGTTAATCAAAAAATAATTTTCTAGAACTAACAAAACTAACGTAATTCTTATATAACCTTGAATCTCCAAATGTTAATCGAAGTAAACCATACCATTACGAAACCCTCCAAAAATGAAAAATCTCAAACACAATCAACCATCTCGAGAATCATGCCACCCACACTCACATATTACAAATGCCATAAAGTAATTATGGGAAGGGGTAAATGATCATAACATATCAATAGGCAACAATCACTATGAGGGTTGTTACACACAACACCCACATCTGATAACAGGGAAAGGTTGTATAGGGTTCAAGCAATTCTAAATGGATACATACACTAGAAAGAAGAATTCTCGCAATAAAAGGCTAAAATACAATGGCCAAAAAAAGAAAAGAAATACCGGGTTTTATCATGTGCATGTCCAAATAGTTAATGAGAATACAAGATATAATAAATTATGATTGGTTGGAGTATGATAAAGAAATATTAGGAGAAGCTATCAAATTCTTTAAGTAATAGTTTAACAAAGACTCAGATCCAGATAGTTTTGAAATACTAGACTACATGCCAGGATTGATTATTGAACAACAAAATAGCAAAAATGAAGAGATCCCAACATATGAATAAGTCAAAAATGTGGAATTTACTCTGAATGGCAAAAGTGAAATAAGATACTTATGGTTTCATAATTGATTTTTAGCAAATATGTTAGGGGGATCATAGTATAGGATATTACTAGTCCTATTTAGCCCGTGCTAATTTTGAATTCAAAATTAATATTAAATTTTATATTTGTAAACTTTTTTTTAATCTTGTTGCTATTCTTATTTTTTTTTTGTGATAGTATATTAGTTGTAAAGGTAGTTTGAACATATCTCAATATTTTTAATATTAATTAAATAATATTTTTTATAAATTAAAAAATTATTTTTTTCTTAAAGTTTATTTTAGATTTTTTTTTTTTAATTTCAAACACATGCATGCACCAATACTATTTTTCTTTTTATTTTACAAGTAATTTTGGAGACTAAAGTCTTTAATGATCTAAAACGAGTTTTATCTTATGTTGAATTAACTTTAGCATTTTTTTCTCAATTCAACTTATATTGGCTAACTATTTTTCATTAAATTTTTCTCAGTTAAACTTATATTAATTAACCTACTTATTACAAAAAACAAAATAAATTCTGACAATCAAAACAATATAATAAATATTTAATATTAAAAATTATTGTATTGTAACATCAATAAAGTTAACTTATAAATAAAGATAGAATTTAATTTCAATAATTAAAATATATGATTCAACAAAATACTTTTGTAAATGTTCCTTCATATTAAACCATGCGAAAGAAAACTAAAAAGTTACTGATTTTTTTTAACTTTAGTAGTTTCTTTTTCTTAAAAATACATGTTAAGAAATTTATAATGATATTTCTTAAACAAGTATGAAGCTTTAATATCTCATATTAAAATAATTATTTTATACTAAATTATAAAAAATATTGATTGTCCCATTTTTTGTAAAAAAAATTCATCATCGAAAAATGTGAAAAAGAATTACTCTCATTTTCATTATTTAATATTATTAATATTTAGAGAGTTTAATTGTACTTTTTAAACTAAATTTTTAAACAATTTTAGCTATATATATAAAATAATTTTTTATTTAATAATTAAGCATGTACTAAATAATTAGAAAGAGAATGTCAAGATACTTTGTTTATTTGTCCATGAGAAATTTATTAGGAAAAGGGATAATTTGAAATAAAATTAATAAATATTTCCATAAAATGGAAAGACATTAAACTTTTGGATCAATTTTGAATTTGATTTAATAAATAGTATTTTATGGTGACAGTATTATTTTTTTCGTGAATCATCACTTTTGTAGCATTTAATACACCCATATAATTTTTAAAATTTATCAAAATGAATGAAAATTTATAGAGTAATTAAAACTTTAATTAGGGATAAAATTGACAAAATAACTTCATGTGAGAACTATCAAAATCTCATATTCTCTTATAGTAGTAAAGTAATAAATATGGTTTGAGTTACTAAGATTTATTACTCACACTTATTTGTTACTCACACTTATTTGATCCTTTTACTAAAGAGATATAATCTATATTTTTCTTTTCTCTGATATAGGATCAATTAGTCTAAGCAATTTTGTAAATAAGCTATTTTTCAGACCGATACATGAGTGATTAATGACTTAGAGATTATAGTATTCTTAAACCAAATTGATTTTATGAAGAGAAAAAGTATCGCGATGAATATTTTGTTGACACAAGAGATTATACCGTATGTCATATTAAGGACCAAAATAATTAATGTAGTGATAAAGTTAGATATGATCAAGATAGATGATAGAGTATTGGGATTATTTTTAACCAAGATGTTGAGAGAGTTTGGATACTCGGAGATAGTAATAGATATGATATACAAAATTATTAGCAATAATTTATATTGAATACTAATTAATGAACAGAGAGAATTTTTTCAGTCAACAAAAGTTTAGACGAGGTCATCCTCTATCCCTCTACTCTATTTATAGTTACATTTGAGGTTCTCTTAAGGAACCTAAATATTCTTAATCAGATACCACAACTCATAGGATATGAGATGCCTAGAAAAAGCACTACATAAATCATCTTACATATGCAAATTATATGATCTACTTTTTATAAGCAAACTTATTCTTCATAAAATGTATATAACAATATTGAAGAAGTACGAATGACATCAGGACAGAGAATTAACAAGGAAAATAGTTTAGTGCATATCTATCATAAAAGTACTTGGAGACATCAATATAATTAATGGTGAAAGTGACTTCTCAAACATGATGAAAAGAATTTTCTTTCACATATTTAGGTTGCCTAATATGCTATAATAAAAGAAAGAAGATTTTTTCAATAACACATTAATTAAGATCATGAAAGCGCTACAAGGTGGAAGGATAAGATGTTATATTTAGGAGGAACCACCCTATTGATCAATCGTCTGCTATAGCTTATGCCCATTCACCTTTTATCAGTAACTAATCCCCCAAATTGTGTATGTTATCAAATAAATGCATAAAATGTTTGCTCAACTTTTTTTTGGAGTAAGATAATTGGGGGAAGAAGTAGATACTGGGCAACATAACTATATCTATGTATTCCAATAAGGGAAGAGAGTTTGACATTCATATGTATTCCAACAATGGAAGAAAATTTGAAATATAAATCCCTTTCATGATGAATCAGTGGCTTTGTACTATAAGATCCTTCATGAGCTGAAAAGATGAGCAAATGAAAAAAGTATAAACAAAATACTTCCTCAAGATCATATTAAGTGAACTATTGAAATTATTTTCATAGTTCAAAATACTTTCTCAAAGAATTGTTAGAATTATTTTTCTACATTTATCCTTTCTTTAATGAGGTTCTTAATTACTTTACATTTTCTAGAAGAATAGTTTAAGAATAATAAAAAAGGTAATAGTGGAAAGTAACCTTGAATTTTTGTCCTTAAATATTTTTCTTAAGAGGTATGTTATACCTCTAACAATTCACTTGATATGAACAAGAAGAAGTAAATTTTAAGATTTACTGCTTTATTTGTATGGGTTGAAGTTAGACTAATCCAACCAATGTTGGACAACTGATTTTAAATTCCATTTATAAATATGAGCGAAAGACACTTTTATAAATTGCAATTGTTTAGTACTTAATTATATAAAATCTCGATTGTTTTTGTATTTACGTAAAATTCAAATTTATTCATTGTCGTGATATATAGCTATGACTCGCGATGCATCACCATCTTATACATGTGTATCGATACATAACTCCTATGTATTAATATCTTGAATATACATTCACGTACATAAGTGTTATGTGTCTGTAACCTAATATTCAATAAAATACATAACTTTGTACATTTGGTGTAAGGTTATGTGATGCATCTTCTTATCCTTTTCAAATAGATACATCATTCTTACATATCTTCAAACCATCTTAACAGACACATCATTCATATATATCTCCATTAACATCATTATCTTTAAAATTACCTCAACAGATACATCATTTGGACATATCTCCATTAACATCATCCTCTTCAACCTTCATTGAAAGACTTTCCAGCTTTTTTTCAATGGTGGAAGTTTAAAGATTAGAAGGGAACCATTTTTTTTGGGCTTGAAGACCTTCATGAAGCTTCATAACCAAGCTCTCTTCTGGATCTCAACCATATTGTACCCTCGGCGATGACAACGAACTTCCTCAGCGTCAGGAGAACCTTGTATCAGTTCCTACGAATTTATATTCAAAAATCTTGCTAAAATTCTTTAGAAATTGAAAACAAATATTTAACAGAGGAGGAAATGGATGTTTCAATTGGATTTGGGATATGGGGCAGCTGGTATGGAGGAAAAAAATGAATTGGATTTGAAATTTGGGGTTTGTGTTATGTATTGATTTTGTAGAGAGAGAAAGAGATAGTTGAATTTTGATAATTGTTGTAAATGTATTAACATTATAACAAATGTCTATCAAGAATATCGATAAGATTTATCAAGATCTATTTGATAGCTATTAGGATATGAAGTATTTATCTTTTAGAGAGAAATCAGGAGTATTTTTTTCTATAAATAGAGAAGTTTTGTTCATTGTATCCTTAATCTTATGATCTCTCATCCTTAAAGAGAAATAAAGAAGTCTCCCTCTTCTCTCTCTATTTATTCTTGTTGTTTTTACTTTATATTTCATAACACGTTATCAGCCTGAGGTTCTGCCTTTGAGTTTATATTTATGTCGATGTTAAGGTACGTAAAATACTAATAGGCTAACTATTTTTTTTGACAGTTTGATCACGCATACCCCTGTGCTTCATTTAATTGCACCGCCTTTGTTCATGTATGATGATTCATAGCAATTACTGCCTTCAAGATATTACAGAAGGTTACTTTATAGGATTGTTTTTATTTTTGTCTGTCTTTGTCTTTGCTGACTAAGACATGATAAATTACATAGTGATGGTGTCACAAAAAAATATTTTATGTGTTTGTTATATGTGACAATTTTATAACCAATTGCTACCACGTCAAAACGAGATTCTGTCAAATAATGTGAGACTATAAATCTAAAGGATTTTAAGGTTAGCGATTCCTTATGTTATTTGTCTTTTGCTACTAATGATATAATTATTATTGAATTTGAGGAAAAATAGTTGATTTAGAACCAATTATGCTTTAAATTTATTCATGAAGAACAATATTGTTAAAATATATGAGAGTAAGACATTAGGTTAAAAGTTCCAATGCACCATGATGATAAGATGTTGGATTCAAGTTTCGTCGATTTATGCCTAATTCACATTTATATGGATAAGACGTTAAGTTTGAATCTCAATTCACCATATTTGATAATATAATGATGGCTAAGGAAAAATAATGTATTTTGATGAAAAATCATGAAACTTGTCCATTGAAGATGCTCCATTCCATGAAGTGAATGTGGTAGCAATATATGATTAGTCTGAAAGATGACAATTTGCTTCATTCCATGAAGTGAATGTGGTAGAAATATATAATAAGTCTGAAAGATGACAATTTGCTTCATTCTTGAAGTGAATGCGGTAGCAATATACGAATATACTCTAAAAGATATGTATGCCTCGATGTGCTCCTGAAGTAGCAATATCATGAAAGAGGTTATAAACTATCAGAATTTGATAGGCTTAACGCACGATTATATCCATTCATGGAGAATGAGAAACTTATTAATGCAAACATGCACTTGATTGTGATGGTATCACAACTCACCTCCGAATGAGGCAGAATAATTGAAAAGAGTTATTTTAAAATCTACTTATGAAGTAGTAAATCTGAAATTTATTCATGTAATAGTAAATTTGAAATTTACTAAAGAAAAAAGGCATATGTCATGGTAAACTTAGAGTTTACTAGCATAAAAGTTCATAAATTGGAACGATTGTTACATTGCAAAAAATATGCATATTAAGTATTGACATATGTTGAAAATATAGAAAATTCTTCAAGAATTGTTTATGCTGCTTGTTCTCATGATAAGTTGGCTGGACCAACTAATGTTGGGATTTGATCCCTCAAAATCTGAAAAGTATAAAAGGTGAATATGGATCTATTCACCTGTCTTGTGATCTATTAAAATGCATCGATATAAGATGATCACATGTACGTTTATTGTCAACCTGCAGCTGGACATTCATAAGGTTGCTTGCTCAATAAAATTGAGTTAAGAGAATAATTTTTAGATTGTGTAATCAAGACAATTCATCTTGATGATGATGGTTTGGCATTGAATGTCTTCGATAAATATTTGAACCATTGTTAATAAAAACAAAGCTTCATGTGCTGGTCTGAAATATGATATATTGCATACAATAATGTGTCGGTTTGAAATATGATATGTTGCATGCAATAGTACTTGTATGCATTAGACCAATAAATTATGATGATTTCTTTTCTCTCAATTGGTTCAAGGTCAGGAACCAACTATTCCATATAATAGTTTTGATGTGCAGTATACGATTAATGAATATACCAAGATGCACAAAGATGAATTCCTCAAAGAAGATAGAAGATGTATGTTAGTTTTTCAAATATAAGGGGGAAATTATAAGTAGCTATAAAGTATGTTAGGAATTATCATCAGATCGTCACTCAAAAGATAATTCAAGTCAAATACCGAAAGTATCTCATATTTAAGCAGCAAGTGTTCTTATCTTATGTCCCTAAAGGACAAAGTCTATACATGCATGAAGCGTAGTAGACCAATTGATTTCAAATGAAATCATCCTTAAAAAGAATAAGGAGCAAATGATCATAATAAGAACACAATGTACTCTTGAAGAGCCTACGACATAACACTTCATGAAATCTTATGAAAGGTTCAGGTACCTGAAAATAATGAAGTGATGAGATCTCAAAATATTATGTTGCATTGTGAACTGATACGAAATGATATATCATCAATATCTTTGATACAATATTGACGCAATATTATAAAAGATTATGAGGATCAAAATTATATGTTTGTTTAAGCCTGCTGATGTAGAAACATTTATCAAGTGACATAAAAGGATGCATCTTAGTAAGCATAAAACTTATTTGATTTGTAGTCCAGATACTTGAAGATGTTACTCATGAAGTACTGAATACTGTCGCTTGACAAAAATCTATATAAAAATTCCTAAAGGATTCAAAATGCCTGAAGCATATCAAAACATTTCTAGGAAACTTGTTTATTTTCCTTATAAAGGATAAATTGATGATTTGAATATTATTGAAGCTTTTGGATAGTTTTAAAAAATAATAGATTATTTGTTGAAATAAGAAATATACCAATTTGAATTGGTTATGAAGTACCATATCTTAGTGCAATTGGTGCACTCATGTATCTTGCAAATACTATCAGACCTATAGCCTTTTCGGTTAATTTGTTAGCAACGTATAGTTCTGCTCTTGCTAGGAGACATCGAAATGGGATCAAACGCATGATCTTATTTTCTAAAGATTACAGTCCCCATCTTATTGGTCATGCTGATATTGGGTACTTATCTGACCCACATAAAGTCCGATCTCAAACAATCTATGTGTTCATATGTGGTGGTACTACCATATCTTAGAGATATACAAAACAGTCTATCGTAGCCATTTCATCGAATCATGCTGAGATAATAGCTATTCATGAAGCAAGCCAAGAATGTGTATGGTTGAGGTCCATGATACATATCATTTGAGAAAAATGTGGTTTGAAATATGATAATGTACCCATAATTTTATATGGAGATAATGCAACATGCATAGCACATCTTAAGGGAGGGTTCATAAAAGGAGATAGAACGAAGCACACTTCATCATAGTTTTTCTATACACATGAGCAACAAAAGAATGGTGATATTAACGTGAAACAGATTCATTCGAGTGATAATATGACTAATTTATTCACCAAGTCTCTTTCAACTGCAATTTCAAGAAGATCATGCACAAGATCGGGATGCAAAGATTCAAGGATGTTCTCATCAGGGGGAGTTAATACGCGTTGTACTCTTTTTTCTTTACTAGTTTTTGTTCCACTTGGTTTTTCTTGTAAGGTTTTTAATGAGGCAGCCTATATGCGTATTGTTAGAGATGTGTACTCGTTTTCCATCACTAGATTTTTTTTCCTATTGAGTTTTCTCTAGTAAGGTTTTAACGAGGCACATTATCTATCAATTAGACGGGGAGTGTTGTAAATGTATTTATATTATAATGAATGCCTATTAAGAATATAGATAAGATCTATTTGATATCTATTAGGATATAAAGTATCTATCTTTTAGAGAGAAACCAGGAGTATTTTCTCCTATAACTAGAGAAGTTTGTTCATTGTATCCTTAATTTCATTGTATCCTTAATCTTATGATCTCTCATACTTCAAGAGAAATAAAGAAGTCTTCCTCTTCTCTCTCTATTTATTCTTATTGCTCTTATTTTGTATTTCATTACAATAATTACTTTATAAGGGTGGATTTTTGTATAAATATGGCAAGTTAAAGTATATATTTATGTTATTTATTCTTTATTTTATTTTATTTTTGAAAAAAAGTTATTCTATTTTTATAAAAAATATTTTGAAAATTTAAAAGATATTAAGATTAAAATAGTAAAACTTTTGGCATTATTAACTGTGGTTATAAATTGACAAGATAATAAGTTAGGAATGACCCCTATAAGAACTTTAAATATCCAGCTAACACCAAGCTAATATAAGCCAATTTAATTTAATTAATTAGCTCCTAATATTAATCAAAACATCGTGTTAATAGGCTCCAAAAACGTGCTCTCCTCTGCCTCAATTTATATGATTTACTTCTCTTTTTAATTGGTATAAAAAGAATGATGTATTTTTATATTTAGAAATAATTTAATTTAAAATACATATTTTATATTTAATAAAATAATTTATAGTTATCTAAATATCTGTGACTTATTTTAAATCATAAGTTTTAAAAAGAAAATTTTAAATATTATTTTAAATCAAACTAAAGTCCCTGTTTGGAATTGCTTATTTCCCAAAATAAGCACTTATTTTGAGAAAAAAAAATTATTTTTTTAAAAGAATAATATTTGGTAAACTTGTAAAAATATTTTTAAAAAGAAGTAGAAGCACTTTTTCTGCTTCCGGAAAGAAGTAGAAAATTTTTGCTTTTCAACAAAAGTAGAAGCAGAAAATTATTTTTTCATGACAAAATATTCCTATCACTCTCTCACACACACTCTCTCTCTCACACATATATATATCCCTATTAATTAATTAACATATCTTATAGGTTTGATTAAAGTTTGATTTTAATATTATGTTTTTTATTATTTTATAAATTATATTATTTTTATATTAATTAATTAATTTTATTTATATTGGTGTAGATAAATATTATTTAGTAGACTCGGATTATTCAATAACGACTGGTTATTTAGGGCCATATAAAGAAGAGCGTTATCATCTCTCTAATTTCAGACGTAATTCTAACTCCAGAAATTCAAATGAGACTTTTAATTTCTTTCCCTCCAGTTTGAGATGTATAATTGAAAAAACATTTGGAGTTTGGAAAAATAGTTTTGCTCTACTATGCTCAATGCCGTCTTTTAAATTCGACCCTCAAGTTCATCTTGCTACAACTATTATAGCTATACATAATTTCATATGTCAATGCTCTACTATTGATAAAGACTTTAACTATTATACTAATAAAGACAACATCACAGAGATTGAAGAAGGAGATGAGTCTTATGGTATACCTTCAAAAATACAAAACAGATCTTCTACTAGTATGGAGACATTGCGTGATAAAATTAGAAATGAAATCGTTGAGAATTTGTATGATGTATGATAGACTAATTATTTTTGTCGTTAATTTTTTTCATATATAGTGATCTAATTTATGGAATAATTTTTATATTCATTTCTGTTTAATGTTTTTAATTAATATTTAAATTATTTAAGAAATATATTACTATTTAATATTTTTTTAATGAATTTATGTATATAAATATTGATTGAAAATTTTAGGGTACGTACTTTTTAACTAAAAAATTAATTAAAAATATTATAATAGATATTTAAATTAATTTTCTTATAAATTAATTTTAGTAGTAAAAGTATAATGATGCATGTCCTTTTTGGTCATTTATCTCAAAAAAATACTTCTTACAAAAATTATCCAAACATAATCTATTTATCAAAAGTATTTTTCAAATAAACTTACCAAATACAAATTACCTTTTTAAAATATATTATTTTAATAAGCTATTTTATAAAAGTGATTCTCAAATAAACAGTTTTTTATTAACAATCCCAAACGGGCTCTAATTCAAACTATTTGACACTAATGAAAAATAAATATAAACTTGAAAGAATAAAATAGCATTGGTGATGAAAATGACAGAGTTGCATGGCAGCCATAGCCCCACAACTCGAATCTTGACCCCACTATATCCCCCCCCCCCCCCCCCCCCCCCCCCCCCCCCCCCGCCCCTCTGTCTGCTTTCCACATAATAACAAACAAAAAAAGAGTCTAATGAATGAAAAATCTAAAATTTAGTGTTAAGGAAAGCTCAAGTCTTATTGGCGGTTTTTTCTGTGATCTCTATTCTCTCTCCCTGTTTTTTTGTTGCGATTCTTGTTCTCTTTCTCCTCGTCCTCTCAATCTTTCCTCTTCTCATTCATTCGGTTCTTGGGTCACCCTTTTTTCCTGTCTTCATTCTCATATTCGATCTCTCTATTTTGCCCATTTGCTGCTTTGTTTTCCTTAATATCTTTTTTATCTAGCTTAGCTTTGGCACACCTATACTAGCTTCCTTTTCCTTGATATTCATTCGATATATATTATGCTTTCCTTGAGGTGATTCTTGGTTCTGCAACCACTTAATAAAGATATTGAAATTGGATATAGTGCTATAAAATTATTGAAAGTATAGATCTGCTTTTTTATGATCTGTGGATTTTGCTCCACCTTTGCGCTTACTTTTTTGTAGTTTGAAGGGTGGAAAAAGTTATTATTATTAGTATTATTCTATTTGTATAATTAATCCAAGATTGTGGTGTAGATTGTTTTTTTTTTTTTTCCAAAAAGGTTCAGCACTTTATTGAGGCTGAATTATTTTTTGGGGGGATTTTGATTTTGCAATTGTGTTTATATTTTGGATGAAAATGGTGGATTTGTTGGATTGAGTGGAGAATTGGGTGTTTTGGATATTGAAAGAGCTCCTGTAGAATTGGTAATACAAAGGGTGTGACGGATCCAAACACGGAAAATAGAGAGGTTGGTTGTGTTGCGGCTCTGGATTGTTTATTGAATATTGTCCGGGCTCTCCGGACGGGGTCCTGCTTAACTTATGAAAGCAGGACCCCTGTACCGGGTTCTCCTACATCTGCTGTTGGAATTAAGAAGAAGAAGAGGAGGCCAGTTTCTAGAAATTCGTCGTTCAACAAATGCAAGGAAGAACAGCTTCGTAAGACTCCTGGCCGCTTGTTCTTGAATGGCTCGAGCGAGGCAGCTTCACTCTTCACTCAACAGGGCAAGAAAGGAACTAATCAAGATGCCATGATTGTTTGGGAGGTTAGTCCTTGAAATTCGTCTTCCTATAGTTGCAAATAGTTATCTTGTACTATGGTTTTCGATGCTAACGTAATTCTAATTGTAGTTGTATTTGCTTCAACCTATACAGTGCTTATACTAAATGGGGAGTTGGTGGGTGTGTTTGATCTCAGACTGTTCACCTGAGTATTATGTTGACCCTCTAATTTATGAGTACTTATATAACAGCCACATTTGTTGTTCTTCGTCAGCTGATCAAGGATCCTATAATCAATTGCAGAGCTAGGATTTTCACTCAGGGAAGTCAAAATATAGAGAAAAAAAATGGTTTTTTTAACCTATCTATATAGTGTAATTTTTCAGCGAAGGGTCAAGGTAGCTCCGCTACCGCTTATAATATCTTCTCTGCTTGTAACCTTATCTTTTTTTTTTTTGAAAAAAAAAATGGTGTTGAAGTATAGTTGAAGTTATAGAAAACCTTCTAATTTTTATCAAAAAGAATTTACCTCCTAGTTATGCTTCACTTGTACTGAGTCATTCTCTTCTTCAAGTTTCTCCAGCAAGTTATTTTTCAGAATGGATAAACTCAAAAATAGGTATTTTTTTTCTTTTGTTTTGGGTTTCAAGTTTTTCGTTAATGGAGACTTCACATTGTTGACCCTACTAGTTTCGAATTGAGGTGTATTCAGTATATTTATTGGAGTGGAACTTTACGGACTTGTTCTCCATGTCCATTCTCATTTAAGGGCATGGATAATTAAATCAAAAATATAAAATAAAAACATAGGCAATTGATTCTTTAGAATAACAAACTTAGTGGATGCCTGTTGGAGAAGTTAGAATAATAACACTGCAATGTATGAGATACTATGATTAGTTAGTGATATCATTCTTTCTAGATTGATGTGGTATAGTTTCCTGGACATGCGCTAGGAAAGTGTTACTTTAGATTCTGCCATTTCTTTCTTTTCTTTGTAGAACTGTGGATTTCTGTTGGACAGTGGATTTGTTCACATCATTTTGGTCTTGCCCTGCTTTTTCCTGGTGATCCTTTCGTTGTGATTTTGTCTCATTATACCTATATGGAGAGCAACTCCTAATTCATCTTTTATAATTAAATTTCAGAACTTCGGTTCCAGAACAGATACAGTATTCTGTGGCGTTTTTGATGGCCACGGACCTCATGGGCATATGGTTGCCAAGAGAGTCAGAGATTCCCTTCCCTCAAAGCTAAGTGCACATTGGGAAGTTAATCTGAAAAGCCAGGATGTTCTACAGGAGATCAGTCTAAATACTGCTGAGGCTAGCCTATATCCTGAGGATGCTTCCCTTTTATCTGCTGCTGATGAGTCTAGGGTCTCAATTGATGTTGAAGAGACTGAAAAGCTACCAGAGATCTTTCAGACTTTGAAGGAATCGTTTTTGAAGGCTTATAAGGTTATGGATAGGGAACTGAGAAGCTACACTAATATTGACTGCTTCTGTAGTGGAACAACAGCTGTAACCCTTATTAAACAGGTCCTTGACAGATCTGGAAATTTGAATCTAGCTAGATATTATTCTGTGTTCTTTGGAAGAATGAACCTCATAAATTCTTTTTTATTTTTTGCAGGGCCAGGACCTTGTCATAGGAAATGTAGGCGACTCCCGAGCAGTTCTGGCTACCAGAGACAAAGATGGTTCTCTAACTGCTGTACAATTGACAGTGGATCTGAAGCCTAATCTGCCAGGTTGGTTTCATTATCTTGTGTAGTACCAATTGAACAGATAATGAATCACTTTTCTAGATTTTTTCTTTTGTGTAGATCATCTTACAAGATTACTAACTTGTGTGGATTTGATGAACTTATTACTTTCTAGTCCTGATTCTTTTGTCAGGTTCCTTTTTTCTGTTGAACACTTTTGTCAGGATTTTGACTTCTGTACAAATTGTCCAATTCTCATATTTATGTAGCCATCAACTTGGATATGAATTATGATGCCATTTAATTGGCAAAAAATAAAAAACCTTCATGATGCCTAGCCATCATTCATTTGTTGCTAAAACTTTCTTTCATTCATTTTCATCGGCTCACCTACATGTACAAACTTCAACCTATAAAATAACTGTACAAACTTCAATTTTGCTGCAATCAGCTGGTTCTATTTAACTCAATTATGAACTATAGTGACATTTTTATTTGGCTTGGATTCACATACCATATAACATTTTAAACCTCTGGATTAGTTCAAATTTATTCATGACCTAGTTAAGGGACATAAAAGAGCTGTTTTTTTTGTTTGTTTTTAATAAGGGCCCAAAAACAGCTTTCCTACATATTATGTGTTATGTTCTTGTTGCAATTATAGAAGTAACCTTTTCTAATGAGGGAAAAGAGAGGTTAAAAGTTGAGGACTTGGAAGGGAAGTGAACTGAAAGGTTCTCTATGCTGCCAAGTGCTCATTCAATTACCATAACAGATACCATGTTCGATTTTGTTCTCTCTATTTTCTTCTGATGAAGTAAACCCGACTTTCATACCAACATCCAAGGTGTCAGCAGTGACCAGCTTTCTACCTTGCTCCTGCCCGAACTCCAACCGCTTGGCTGGAAGTGGAATGCTCTTGCCTCTGGAGCAACCTCACTTGTCAATTCTGCCTTCTTCTTTTCCTTTTCTAATTTATTTTATCATCTTCTTGTTTCTAGGCATTCTTTTTATGTTGTTCTATTTGTTTTTATGAAAATTATCTTGAAAAAAAGAAAAGAAGAGTGTCATTATTATCTTAATAAGATCAATTTTCACATTGAAGTGTGAACAGACCTTCTGGGACAAGTTTAAGGGGTATTTACTAATTTATGTTGTACCAAAAATATTTACTAATTTATGTATTTTCCCTTAATATAATATCTCAGTGGGTGCACTGCACGTTTGAAAGTGCAGTGCTTCGGCTGAACTATATAGTGGATGAATAGGAAAACATTGGCTGGAGTTGTGATGAATTAATTGCTTGTATATTGTCAAAATAAGTTTGATAATAATCATAAGCTGAAATTCGTCTTATGTTCTAGACTAAAGTGCTGCATAAACTAGTAAGATTAGGATCTCATCTATGTGTAGGTGCAGTATCATGGGACTGGTTAAATTAGGTCCTGCTGGTAACATCATCGACTTAAGGTGACCTTTAGTATAGAAGCTACTTACTATCAGTGGCAGTTGAACTGTCAATGCGAACACATCCACTATGATAAATGGTAAACTGATTTGTGATTATAGTTTAGTTATTGTCTATTTTATCTGTTTGTTTATCTGGTCTGTTTTGGTGATTCCATACTGTTCTCTCCATCTTATAAATCTTGTCGATAGACAATTCCAAAATTCTCGTTTATATGGATTTCTTTCCATGTGGAATAACAGGAGCAGAAATTTTCCCTTCTCGACAAATTGCAATTCTTTAAAATTGTACTTCTGTTGAAATCTTCTAAATTCTGCACTGCCAGTTCTGTCCATCTTGCTTCCATGGTTAAAGGTCTTCTTGCATCCTTAGAAGCGTCATGTTCAAGACTTCTTTTTGAACTTTCTATAACTTGAGAAATGATGTGCAATTGATGCCTGTTTACATCCATGGCCAGTTATCAACAAGCATTATTTGTGTTATCAAAGTGAAGTAAAATGGAATGGAATGCAGTTACCTCGATTTGCAAGAAAATAAGACGGATATTAGGAAGAAAATAGGATGGAAAAATCTCTGTTTCTGAGTAGGAGCTTACCAAAATAAATTTGATAGTTGAGATGCTTGCTTTGCAAGAATTTGGAAGCTGAACCTTAAACTTCTTGCTGGTGGATGCATTATACGGAAAAAAGCCTGGTGCAAAAATGAATATTTTAATATAGGATGGAAGCCATTTGGCATACTGTTCAACCCTACAGATGGTATCCTTGAAAGCATTATTTTTTTTCTCTTTTTTTTGGGAATAGGTGACTGATTAATGCTATTGGTGCTTATTTCAATTTAAGGTTCTAATTTCTTCTTCTTCCTAAATGTATAGCGGAAGCTGAGAGAATTCGTAAACATAGAGGGCGTGTTTTTTCTCTTCGTGATGAACCAGAGGTTGCAAGAGTGTGGTTGCCAAATAGTGACTCTCCTGGACTTGCCATGGCACGTGCTTTTGGAGATTTTTGCCTCAAGGATTTTGGTCTCATCTCTGTGCCTGAAGTATCATATAGGCGTTTAACAGGAAAAGATGAGTTCATTGTTCTGGCGACTGATGGGGTATGAAACTTGAGTTTTTAGTACTTTGTATTATCCTTTTTAATAAAAAGAAAAACATATACATGGGTTAAACAATAAAAAAATAAATGGATACAGGGGTTCATGGTTTCTTGCCCAATGTTTATTACACCTAATTTATCTTGTCAATAATAATTCTTATGACAGATATGGGATGTACTTTCAAATGATGAAGTTGTAAAGATTGTTGCATCCGCTTCACCCCGTTCGTCTGCAGCTCGATCGCTAGTTGAATCAGCTGTTCGAGCCTGGAGGACAAAATACCCTACTTCTAAAGTTGATGATTGCGCAGTTGTTTGCCTTTTTCTTGATTCAAACTCAAACAACTTGTCCACTGCTTCTAGTACAAAAGACAGTGTCAAGACTGTCTCAATGGAAGCAAATGAAGTTGGTTCCAAAATAAATGATGCCTCTGGTCAAACTGCATTGCCTCGTTCAGGAACTGTTCGAGAAGGTGATGAAGTTTCGGCAGAAGGTGATGAAGTTTCAGAGGAAGGGATAGAGGAAGAATCAGAGCATGAGGAACTACTGTCAGGGGTGGGGACAGAATGGTCTGCACTTGAAGGGGTTTCCCGGCTGAACACATTATTGACATTGCCAAGGTTTGTGCCTGACAAGGACGAGAAGTAGGCTGCTGGGAATCGAACTCAAAGAAGCAACAGAGGGTGAGATTTCAAAGTCTGGATTTATGTCTTTTGGTTATTTTTCAATATATTTCCATTTTAAAGTCTCTCATATCTACTGGGAGAAAAAAAAAGACAGAAAGGGGGAAAAAGATAGAGGCATTTGATATTTGCTGTAGACTTGGAGAGGTTGGCCCAGCTATATTAGAGTGTCTGGGAATCATCCTTTCCCTCCCTGGTGTTGGTAAAAGTGGAATTTTGTAAAAACCAACTCTCCTGTCTTGCTCATTCTTGGTTGCTAGCTTTCTTTTCTTTCGCATATATACTAAGATTGTGTGTACCTTATCAAAGAGATATGAAGATTGTGTGTTTTTCCCTCATTGTTATGTTGATAATAACGTTTGGTAATGTAGTCCTTTTTTGGGTTCAAGTTGCAGATTATGTTCATCTCTCTTGATCATCATTTGCACTTGTTAATTTATGGGGTTGAGATCTTTTAGCCTTCCCGAAGTTATGGCAGCTATCATTTGGGATGTCCTTGTGTGCAAGTGGTAAAAAGAATCAAGTGGTGGACCATTTGCATGATTCACGTGTTCCTAATTCATATCTTTTCAGTTTTTCTTTAGGGAGAGTGGGATCTTGTCTTTGGAGCACAACTGACATTGTGTGCTTTTACATGGCCCTGTCGTGTGTTTGGTGTGTTGGAAGTGTGATGACAACACACTTCGATTTAGTTAATTATATATTCGACATGTGTAGATTCCTTTTTAATGTGAAACAAACGAAGAGGGTGTTTGGGTAAGCTTATAATTTGGTCAGTATGACTTTTAAACTATTTTTTGCTTTTGAAAGTGTTTGGCAATTTTTATAATTACTTAAAAAAAGTCAATTTTTACCTTTTTTTTAAGCCAAAAGCTAGAAGTAACCATTTCGTAGCTTTTTTTTTTTCTTTTTTTTGGGGGTAGGGGGTAGGGGCTTATTTGTTGATGCTTCCTCTTGCAATTTTTATGTTGACAAGTTAAAAAATATTTGACATGTAACAAATATGTATATTTTTGGCAAATATATTTTTCATACACAAGTGATAAAATGAGTGATAATAAATAAATGAATTATTGTTACGCACTATACTAGCTTCTGTACTAGATTCTTTGTTTTATGAAAATTAGCAAGGCGGGGCACGGATTAAAGTATGTATATATATTAATATATTAATTTGAATCATTTTAAAAATAAAATTTAAGAATAATCAACTCTACATATTGGTAATAGCTTTAAGGGTATTTCAGCTATTCTGACCAAAAAAGTGTTTAACAACACTTGTTTACCAAATATATCAATAATTATTTTTCAATTTCAGCACTATTATTCAAACATATAATTGTTTATTTTTAAAATAATCAGTACTTTCAAAGACACTCTTAAAGAACCTTTTAAAAGCCACTTTTTTCGGCCTATCAGCTCGAAAATTCTTTTTGACAACAGTGGGAAAAAATTAAGGCAGGAGGTTCTTTTTTGGATTGCTTGTTAATATTTAATTACTGTTTAAAAAATAATTGAGAAGTAGATACTTGTTAATTTGGAAATAAATAAATATTGGATAAAATTATTTGTACTTAAATTCGGAACAACTCCAGCATGATGTGCTAGAATTCGAAACTTAACAAGTTCATCGGAGTTTGTTGGGAGTTCGAAAATTTGAACTGTAGGAACAATTTCTGAAACTTAAACCTTCATCTTCTCCGGATTTCAATCCAAAAGCACTTTGCCGAAAAATTGAGTGGAGATGACCTAAAATGAAGAATGGGGCCGTGATGAAATTCTTTCGAGAAAATGCAACTGCCTGCTTGACCGGGCATCCTGAATTGTTCATGTTTCTGGAGTTTTTTCATGTCAAAAGAGTAATTAAGAATCCGTTTGGATAGGATTAAAAAAATAATTTTTTAGCTTAAGTGATTATTATAAATTAAGCAGATAAGTATTTGGATAGAAGTGCTGAAACTGAAAATGATTAAAAGCTTAAAATAAATGCTTATAAATTAAGCAGATAAGTGTTTTGATAGAAGTGCTGAAACTAAAAAAAAATTGCTGATGTGTTTTAGTAAACAAATGATGTTCAATACTTTTTTGTTGTTAAATGATTTATATGTTCTTAAAGTTGTTAACACCATAAATAAGGTGAATTATTTATAATTTTTAAATCTAAAATAAGATATTTGAACAAACCTTTGATGTAATGAAGGATTCGATGAAAAAAACGAAGAAAGATGAAGAGAAAATTGGAGGGAAGAGCAGAAACGAAGTGGCAAAGAGAAAAAAAAATTATATATTAAGAGATACAAGTTTAGGATATTGTTGGAATTGAGGAAAATCTAAGGGATAAAAAGGTAAATATTTTGGTCGAACTTAAAAAAATTTTAATCTAAAAAGCAAAAAAATGGGGTAACCAGATTCTCACTTTTTGATTTTTTTAATCAGTTTTTAGTTTTTTTAAAAACACATTTTTCTTTTATCAAATACCTTAAAGCTAAAAAAGAGATTAAAAAATTAATTTGACCAGATTTTAATTCTATCCAAATGGGCTCTAAATCAAATATTTGAACTTTTTTCCGATAAATGGTGGCAAGTGATGCCATAACTTGGATCCTCTGCCGAGTTCTTCTAGCTTTGAGAATTCTTTGTTGACAGAAATTATACTTGTTGCAGCGTTGCCAATTGTTGTCATGATTGTCTGCATCCTCGTCTTGACAGTTCATGCTAAAAAAGTAAAAAGAAACTAAACAAAAGTAACAGTTAAAAGCCATACAAAGGGAAAAGATAGATGCAACATTTACTTTATTCTTTTGATGATACTTGGATTATTTTGTTCAATCATAAAATGGCTAGTAGAGGAAATGATGAAGTCAATACTAAATTAGACAACCAAAAGTCAGCCACAAATATATAACAGAGAAAGCACACCTCATCTTAAATAACTTCAAGATGAGAAAATCAGCAAGTCATCAGCGTATACGAGATGGATTCCCCAACTTTTCAGAAAAATATGTTTCCTCAAAGAATTTACAGAAAAATCAATCCGATACCAATTTTTGTGCTGTCAAATATTCCTCAAGTAGCATATAGGCAAGACGTGTGATCTGAAACAATATTCTTCGTGGCCCCTACAAAACCAATGTTCATTAAGCAATTCGTGCTCCTCGGGTAGTGGCGTTTGTTTGTAAACTCGATCGAAATGCCTAGCATTTCCTGTAGGTAACCTTCATTTACTGATAACCATGTTGTTTCAAGATCAGACACTATACAGATGGCAAACCCCCTGATTTATCATTGTACCAATTGTTTGGCAGCTGTATTGGAACTGAAGTTCCGTTGAGTTTGTAGCCAAACCACTCTGGAACTTATTCTCCTGGTAGGTAAATGCTAAAGTGACCACTTTTAAAAATGCACTTTTGCAGCATAATATCACATTATTCATGTCAGTTTAAGAATCTATTCATTGAACTTTCTCATTTAAGGAGTAAGGCGACTACAATTTGGAAATGGTTGTAAAGATCAATCATATACACTTTCTTAAGATCAGATACTCCTGAACTACATATCGACCTTTTAAATATTGATGCTGATGGATTTATCTAATTATCAGTAGCTGTTAGCTAATGTCATTCCCTTCAAATTAGCATTACTTTCATCTTATTATCATTTTTGGCAGAGTTCAACTCTATGAGCCTTTTAAACTCACAGTGATCAACTGCCTGATGTGTTGTATCTCAAATGTACGTATGTAAAGGGAATATATATACGAAGAAACTATAGGTAAGGGTGAAATGAAATCATAGACCTTAAAATAGGTGAAGCCATAATGAGGTAGCCATGACATGAGTCCGCTGATTCTGAAGTAATCCAACACAATTAGTGAATGATACTTGCTGCAACATCTTGTAGTTGGTCAATATTCCCATACTACTCATCAGGAATGCACAATTATCTGCAAAAATTTCCTCTGTTGTTGTTGGAAGTTCTGCCAACCTTTCAAGCCTCTCGCAACCCACTAGCTCAAGGATTCTGAGTCGAGGAAGCATCTTGAGACTTGATTTAGAGATATCGACAAAATTATTCCCACTAATATTTAGCTCAATCAAAGAAGACAAGCATCCAAGATCACTAGCAATTCCTTCATCCAATATACAACAATCACTAAGATCCAATTTCCTCAAAGAAAATAAACCGGAAAGGAAGAAAATGTCAGTCTAGTTCGCTCGTGTTTATTTTTCTTGGACGAAACCATGCAATGAAAATTGAACTCCATGACTGAGATACCATTCCTTTACATCCATGAAAAGATAAGGGCTTAAGGCTATATGTCCCAATTCCTCGGGCAACTTTTCTAGCTTTGAACATCCAAAGAGAATAAGAATCCTAAGAGATTTTAATTTGTCTATGGTTTTTGTTAAATTTGTAAGATTCCAGCAGTAGCCTAGATTCATCAATTGAAGGCCACTGGGGCATTTAGTTGATTAACACTTTGTTTGGATGGTGGTTTGTCATGGTTTTATAATGTATGTTACTGTATGATATGGTATTGTACTGTACCGTATAATACATTATACAATACCGTATAATACATTATACAATATAATGTTTGAATAAATTGTGTCATTCACTCCTGTTTAATAACAGTTTTATTGTTTGGTTTGACGGTATGATACTGTATCATATCCGATAAGTTTACTAAAATACCCTTAATTATTATAATGTTAAATTTATCAGTAATTGTTAATAAAATAACTTTCTCCTTACTAATTTGTCATAAATTATACCATGTAAATCTATTTTGTTAAATTTATGTAAATTCTAACAAAATTAATAAAAGAGCAAATCAAAGTAAATGTAATCAAATTCATTTTTTATAGTAACAATTTTTTTTAGAGTGTTGAAATGTGACATCAACGACAACTTCAAAATTTGAATGCATCTTTTATGTCTGCTATGCGTGTGTTCAATATGGAATCCAAAAACATATTTTCTAGGAAACTAAATTGTTTCTTACTAATTTTCTTGTGCTCATTATGCAAGTAGAAAAATATTTTCTAAAAGCATTTTTATATATTTAACACAAAACAATGAGAACAAATAAGATTTGGGGGGGGGGGGGGGGGGGGGAGGTCGGTTTTTTTTTTTTTTTTTTTCAAAAAAAATGCGGGGGGGGGGGGGGGGGGAAGGTTTTTGAAAGTCTCGGTTTAAATTTTATTTTTTGTGTA